>NC_092205.1:33301356-33431198 GCF_043381705.1 Parasteatoda tepidariorum
TTATTTTTTTTATATATATATATATATATGCTCAAACAGTTCATGTAATTAATGGATGCAAATTTTTTAATGTACATTCATGTTTCGAGACTATTTAAAAAGCACTTCGTTTCTTTTATTGCCGAATTCTGCACTTTGATAAAAACTTGTCTGGATAGATTTTTCTTGAAAAACTTATTAGTTTACTTGAAGAGTATGTATAGTCTAGTCGAGTTCGTTGAACTTTCTTTTAAGGTTCTATATTGAATTGCGAATAAAAGTTATCACTTTTCAATATGTCTACTAGTATTATGCTAACAGCAAAAAATTTTGTTAGATAAGAAGTCAATTACTTGACAATATTACAGAGCACAGAATATTTGTTTTCAAAGATAATGAAAATAAATTTTTCTTTAACACTTCAAGTATAAAACCGGAAGTTGTTGAAATAGCTGACAGTTGGTCTTAATTTTGAGTTACTCAGTTTTATTTGTTATGCCTTTATATATTAAAAAGATAATTCCGTCGTACCGCGTTGAGTATTCGCATTGAACAGATAAATCGAATGATATGATCGTTAATAAACAAAGAAAATCAAGATATCTTTGGCTGCGAACAGAATAAAATTAAGAAAAGTTATCGATGTATCTGTAAATTAATCAGTTATTTTTTTATTTAGTTTAATTGTCATTTTATATTTACATATCATCCCTTTCTGCTACCATTGCGATTTCGGTTTTGATTATAATTTAAGACCGAAGGGCAAAGGCTGAAACTGGTGTTTCTATGTTATATTATTAAGTTAACGTGTGATATTACATTATTATACAACTATTTATGATAAACATATTAAATTTTTGTTTTCTAATAATTTAAAAGCAAACAAAACACATTAATAATAAATTTTATGCAAAATTGTGTCCAGTAAATATCTGTTATTAAAATAAAGTGATATTAGAATTAATTTTTCGAATTTTTGCTGAACTTCATTGGTGAAATACGTTCAACGAGTTTTTAAAGTAATCAAAGCTTAAAAAGTTTCACTGACAACCGAGAAAAAAAATGGTAGATTTAAATTTTCTTATAACAGCTTTATCTGCGGAACCAGATTTGTGTTAAACTATAAAATATTTTTGGAATCATTAGAATAAGTAACTTTTAATTTTGTTTAAACGGCAATAAAAAATGATCGCAGAGTATTTGGTGGAATTTGTGAGTGTGAGCAAGTATGAAGCAGAACCCTCTAAATTATACAATAGAAAGGAATTTTAAGTTCTCTGAAATAGTTATTTCTTTCGGAAATATTAATAGATATGGAGATCAAAAATTTATTTGGAAGTCAGATAAGATTGATCTGAGAAATGTCTCTAATCTTCTTATGTGTATTTTTAGTTTACTTAACTCCTTATTTTAAATATTATATTTTTTAGTAAATAGCATAACAATTTCAGTATACTAAAACATAATTTTTTTTTATTGATTCAGGAAAAAAAAACTTGTCGATATTTTATGAGGACAAGCGTGAAAAAATTCTCACTGTGGTTGAATATAATTTTGCTTTTTAGTACCAATATTTTTTTATCACAATTATAAAATTGAAATGTATTAAATTTTTGTTATTAAAAATTGTTTTAGAAAATTAAAACAGGAATTAAATTTCAACGCAATTCCTACATTCTAACATTACTTATTTTCTCATTTTTAAGGGGATTGAGTGTGGCATATATTAATCATGCTAAAACTGACCTTTTTCGTTGTACCTTATCTACGAAACTACTAATGATATAGCTTAGAAATTTTTTGGGTACATTTGAGGTTATATCAGTTATATGCTACGATAATGTTTTAGCTTTAACAGGAATACTTTTTGAATTATGAAAAGTTTTGATGAAACTTTTTAAAAAATAAAAAATTCTCAGTTCATAATTTAAAAAAAAAATTTTGTTTTACCAAAAATGTGTATAAACAATTATCACATTGTAAACATGCATATGTAAATATTCTGTAAAAAATTTAAGCAATATCTAGTTTAGATGCTGAAAGAAGTTACACCAGAAAAGGTCATTTTTAACATAATTAATATATGCCCTATCGACTTTCCTTAACCACCGGTGAGATATTTATTATTTTTTAGCTCTGAAGCAAATGAACATTAAAGACATTTAAAAACATATTTTAAACTTTAATTTTAGAATTAAGAAAAATGTTAAGTGATAATTCTTAGTTTTAATGAGAAGTATTCTGGAAAAATTTAATCAACACAGCCTCTTTATTTCATAAAAGCTACTTATCTGATTAAAAATAATAATTTTATAACTGTAGTGAAGCATTTATTTTTGAGACATTTCACGTCAGGGATACATTGCTTTTGCTTATAATTTATATTTTAAAAGACTTATAAAGCCTACAACATTCACAATCTACTAACAACTCTAAAGGGAAAAAAAGTTTTCCCTCTATTTACCACAAACCAGAAATCCGCTTATTTAAGAGTCAGAAAGTTGTGACGTATTTCTTGTTTTTGACCCACACTGCGCACTTTAGTAGTCCCAACGCTGTGATATTTTTATTATGTTTCCCCTACTGCCAGGTAAGTTCGTAACATCGGACTACTAATGTGATGTGTGAAAAGACTTTTTTTTGCAAGTGTTGGATTAATGTGACCATTTCTGCAGCACAGAAACCCTTTTAATGACAATAATGGTAAATTTTCATGGTAAATTTTAGATTTTTCATATTTAAAGTTAAGTTCAAGTAACAGTAAAAAACAGTTTGATGCGCGAAAAGGGGGGGGATTATCAGTATATTGCCTTAAACATTCAAGCTGTTTAAATTATTCCCAATGAATTAGTTCTTAAATAATGCATTTAAATTACACAAAATGTGTAGCTTTTTTATGTCTTAACACGAATTATTTAAATAAATCTTAATAATCGATCTTGTAATTTACTTGAAAAAGTATCTATTGAAATTATTAAAACAAAAATTTTTATACTGCTATACACTTTTTATTTAAAAAAAACATTTTAAAATGTCATATTATCTCTTCTTAGGAACTAAATTTGAATATTTCATTTATCTATGAGGAAAAGTTAATATGTATAAGAGAAAAAAAAACGTTTCTAAGAAAGGAATTGGAAATAAAAAGTGATAAATCAGTTAGACATTTTTCAGAATGCATTTATTTCTGGAAACCGATATCCAATTCCTAGGATATCTTTTCATATGCAGCAGGAGTCATTTTTCAGGAAAGATGAAATTATGATTAATTTTCTGAATCTCACTTTTCTTATGCCATTCTTTTAGATTTAATATTAAATTCCTTAAATTTATGAAGAATTATATGTACTAAATTTCAAATTTAGTTCTTGCTCTTCTGTTCATTTTTAAAGTTAAAAAAAATGGTTTAATTATAAATTTTTAGATCTCAATTTAAAGTTAGTTTTGCTTAGGCAATTTAAACATTTTACAGTTCAACTCGTTATTTAACTGCATATTTACTAAATTACTACTAATACCAAATAAATGCATAGATTATCGAAAGTTGTGCTAGCATAATACTAAAAAAAAGTACATATTTTGCCAAACAAATTGCTTTAAATCCGTTCAGAAAAGTAAAAACTCAAAATAAATGTTATTAACAACGTAAAATGCAATGTTATTGTAATATCTCAGAGAAAAAGAATAAATAACAATCTATTTAATTGCTATTTAATAATACTCGACCAAAAACCGTCAAATAACCATAAAAAAGAGGGTATTCAAATTAATAGCTCTCAGATAAATCGTTTATTGACTGTTTTCACCTTATACAGTTAAATAACCAGAATTTTATCGGTGTCAACTAGACCAATAGCCAATGCGAATCAAACATACGTTCTTCAAATGCTGGATGTCAAGCTATGGGATTAGGATAACGAAATCATATTTTTACTTTCTATCATCGGATGTCTAAAACAAGAGCAGATGCCTAATAATCTTATAGTAATTACTGTGTGGTAAATACATTAAGAAACCACTTAGTTCCTTAATGCTGCATACGTAGTTTAGCTGAGATGGTTGATTTGTTAATCTGATGACCGGCTGAACGTAAATGGAGGTTAAAGTGTTGGCACCACAATATTTACTCGCTTTCTTCAAAACATGAGAAGTTTCTAGTGTCCTGCATTTATCAATTGGTGACCATGGACTACTGGAATGCAAAATTCTCATTCATGCTTAGATCTCAGCATCACAGAGCTGCTTAAGGCAAAAAGTTTAGCATTCTCTATCTCTCTCAATAGATAGTGCTAGTAGATAAACTAATTAAGCCATATTCCATAGCTCATTTGACAAAACACAACACAACCCTAACATAGCTTCAAAATCCAATACCTGACGAAAGGCTTAACATTACCAATTTCCAATGTTACTCCAAAGTCCAATTAAATTTCATTTTTATGGTACTGAAACCATGCTAGTTGTAAATGGTTACAAAGCCGTATAGTTTAAATACAAGTTATATAATTTGAAACTTATAATTAACCAAAGTTTATATTAGTCTGGGAATAAAATTACTTATTAATTAGTCTGACATTACAGCTTGTTTACAATTCCGTCAGCGTAGCACTGTGATATATTTTAATGACTTTTACTATGAAATAAGTATATTATGAATTTTAAATTAAATCATATCTTAAATATTTATTAATTAGTTGAACGAAAAATTTATGCCACAAAAATTATCATTTTCACCACTTTTGCAGCAGATCAGTTATCTTACAACAATAAGCAATTAAATATGCTATATCAGTTATTTCAGTTTGTTATATTTCTTTTAAATATATGAAACAAACAGCGAATAAATAAAAAATGTAAAATGTACAATAGTTTATAATATTAAGTGTGAAATTTATTCATTACATTCAAGATTTCTCAACAGATCATTTTGAACAAATTTAAACGAATAAAAAATTCTAAAATAAAATAATATTTAATTGCATAGTAATTACTTGCATAATATTTACTTTAGCATAAATTATAAAAGTTTGAGGAAAATTAATATACTGCTCATTATCTTTAATAAAAATATTTTTTCGTTGTCTTTAAAAAATTACGTCGCTGTAATTTATTTTTGTTATTCATAGAATAATTAATTTTCCCTCTCATTTTACAAAAGGGATTTAAATTACTTGGAAAAATATAATATGCTAATTAAAATATATTAAATCCAAGAAAATATTTAATACCGAGAAATTACGCAAAGTTGGAAAATTTCCTCTGCCTAAAATATTTAATCTTCCATAAATGAAAAGAATAAAAAAAATGTAATCTTGATATCTGTTCTCGCTAATTCTTTTTCCGTCCGGACGTATGCATATATTCTTTAATAACTTGGGAACAGATTCATCGATTTGCATTACTTTTATTGCTGCAGCTTACAAATATTACGGCTATGCGATTTGTGACGAATCGCTATATTCTTACAACATTGATTTTTAACGCAATAAAGAACAAAAAGAAAGCACGTAGTCTGAAGGAATTAATAAACTTTCTTTAATAATTTAGAATATGCGATTGACGTGATATTTTTTTCTTACGGATTACACGATTTTTTGAATAATTTGTTATTTCTACCAACCCTCACCGTTAACCGTGCGGAGAGCACGCTAAAATAATAATAATAATAAAAAAAAAGAGCGTTTTTTTTGTTTTAGCGCATACCAATACGGAAACGAAACAGCATCGTTGTAAAACATTTATCTTTGAATAATCCCAAGAAACTGAAAAGGTAAGACATTTACTTGATTAAAAAACTTTATTCGCTTCCAAAAGTGTACAGATTGCAAATAACTGTCAACATGTTTCAAGCACTCAGAAATAGGTGCCCATTTTCAAGATTCGCCAGACGTAAATGAGAAGAAGCAAAAATGATTTGAACTACGAAACCTAAAATTCTAACGAAAAATGGAAAATAAAGGAGAGAAACAAAACTAGAAAAACCTCAGTAGCCGAGAGAGAATGGAAATAAAGATGAAAAACAAATGTCGTGGAATCCTGTTTTATTCATATGAAGTTTCTCTTGTTAACGACATTAATTCTTTACCATCTTACCATAGGGCAAGGAAATGCATTTTACTTTGATTTGTATTTCTCACAGCCGCAGCGGTTTTACTCGTTCCGTTTTTTCATTTGAACTTTTATCCTCTCTCAGCTATTGTTGATTTTCTAGTTTTATTTCTGACCATTATTTTCCACTTTTTGTAGGCGATTTTTATTACAGATTTCAAATCAATTTTCAAAATTTGAAAAATTTTGTTTCTTCTCATTAACGTCAGACAAGTCTTGAAAATGGGCACCTATTTTAGAGCACTTGAAACACGTCGAATGTTATTTCCAATCTGCATATTTTTAAATAAAGTTTATAATCAAGTACTTTTCTTTGTATTTTCAAGAAGAATAAGAACAAAATTTTTTTAAAAAAATGACATACTAGCTTAAAGCTTACTAAACTTAAAAAACATTGCAAATAAGAATTTAAAACGCAGTTTTGCAAAATTTCTAAAGTTATGATTTTTGAAACTGACTAAAGGGATACCTGTAAGTGACATAGTGTGGGTATCTCGATCCTGATTGGTTGTTGAAACGTGGCATTTGTTTATATTAGCAACTGTTCTTTCTGCTCTACTTCAAGTAAGCTAAGACTATTAAGTATCAATTCCCTTAAGTGACACATTCAATATTATTTCACTATATATTTCTTACTAACACAAAGACAGGCGCGAAACAATGTAGAACATTGAAAAAAACTATGCATCGAAGTTGCCAGGTAAACAAAATAAAAATACATATAACATAGTTAAAATTAAATACATAAAAAATAATAAATTTAAGCTAAGTAAAAGATGTTGACAAGAGAGAATTATATTTTAACAAATTAGATGTTCGATACGTCGTTGTATTTAAGTAACTTCACGTTAATCAACATTCTAACTCATGGGAGAATTTTAGCTCGACTATAACGCTCCATCTTTTTAATAAACAGTCAGTTGGCGATGAGATCATAGATCACGTGTCTCTGTAACACTGATCGTCTTCTTCTCGAGTAGCAAATACCCAATTCTGGGAAAATGCTTTGTGTCAATGATGGTTTAGAATATACAGCTAGGTAAAGTAATTATAGACAAATAATAAATTAAATTTTTATCGTAATTTTCGGCACCTGCTTGCCATCATAAAAATAAAAATCTCTAATTTACATTCAGAGGAGAATCCTATTGTTAATGCCCCGTAAAAAAAAATCCAGGATCAAATTACGCTAAAAAAAAAAAGCTGGTGCCTTGAATACAACATGCTTAAAATTCATTTTACTGTAAAGTCCATTTTTATATGAAATTTAGGGATCCTGCAGTAAATATTACTTTAAGAATTACGGTGTATCAGATTTTTTTGTTCCATTAAACTTTACTGTAAAAATGAATTTTACAGTAAAAACTACTGGTATCCCGAGCGTCGCTACTTCTTACCATAATGAGATCCGGAGTTTTTTTACAGTGCGGTTGCTTCAATATTAGAAACATATAAATTTGAATGTACAGAGCATAGAAAACAGGAAGAAAAAAAAACGATCATCCTGAATAACTTTCGATCTAATGATCGTATTTTCATGTTCCGGGACACAATCTTTATGGCTTGAGGAGCTGATCTCAAATATACTTATTAATAAGTGCAGATGATATTTTCAGATACGAAATCAGATACAAAATCTCACTTTCTCTGAATAAACATACTTCTTTTTTGACGGATTCGGATTTCTGGAAATTCCGCAATCTGGGTAATATGGTCCGAATAGTTTTGTCAGGAGAGCGCGCCAAAGTTTGGACTCCTTAATGTTAATTCTAATTTTTGCGTATTTCGCTATATATCGAGAACTTTTTAAGTGAATTGAAGCATTTTTGCGTTCAATTATAAAATTCATTTATTCAAAGATTACTCTCAAAATATAACTTTTCGTAAATAATAATTATTTTTTGTTATTTTAAAGTAATAAATTTCTTTACATCATTTTAAAGAACATAATTTTACATACAATACAAAAACAGGTATGTTTATTCATACCGACATACCGTTTAAACATACCGAAAAAAAGGTATGTTTATTCAGAAAAAGTACGTTATTGTGTCTGAATTCGTAACTTAAAATATCGTCTGCACCACTTAGTTATCCCCTGTAGTGTATCTACCACTACAAACATATAATTCCAATTCATTAGTATATAACACATGTTTACTCGATTTTATGGTGGGGTAACTTTTCATAAATGAAGGTTGACATAGTCGATAACTCCACCCCCACATTTGTGACCCGGAAGTGATGTGAATACGCCTACCTTGATAGAAGCTTCCACTTCGATTTGAACACCCCTTCTTTGATGGATTATCCACATTCAACAGTTGACTTGCTACTTGTGACTGCGACGTTATCCACCTCCTCGAGCTGTTGCTACTCAGTCTCGATCACACTTAAAGTCGGCAAGTATACAATCGATTGCTAAAGGCAACACAGGAGCGACCACGATCGTGAACTTAATACAGTTCTCGTGATCAGCACTCAAAAAGTACGGTGATCTTAATACAGCTCTCCCGGTTTCTCACAAAACAGCAATGAATCAACTAGTGTTATCCGTTCATCGAATTCTATCACAGATATAATTCTGGTGGGGGAGTACTGTAGTGTATCTACCATTACAAACCTATAATTCCAATTCGCTAGTATATAAGTATTAGTACTATCACAGCTATAATTCTGGTGGGGGAGTACAGTAGGGTATTTACCACTAAAAAATTACAATTATAATTCACTAGTATATAAGGCATGTTAATTCGATCCTATGTCGGGGTACCTCTGTCAACTATTCCCACATTGGTGACCCGGACTTGATGTGAACACGCCCACCTTGACAAAAAACTCCCCATTGTGGAGGTGGAGTTATCAACTATGTTAACCTTCATCTACGAAAAGGTACCCCACCGTAAAATCGTGTAAACATGTCTTATATACTAATGAATTGGAATTACATGTTTATTATGGTAGATACACTACACTCCCTTGAGCCATTAAAATCCTAGAACGGGAAGAATGAGTCCTAGAAAGTAAAAATCCGATCATTACATCAAAAGTTATTCAGGGTGGTCTTCTTTTTTTTTGGCACACTGTACTGTACAACAATACGATATTAGCATGTTTTCTTATTACTCAGCGAATACTTTTCAAATGCATGTAATAACTTTATGCATGTAAATAACGTTTCAATTGAGATAAGGATTAAGTTTCAGTATTTAACATAAATGTGTATAATTTATATTGGTTTCTTTTCCAAGGAAGCACTTTCCTTTTACTGAGAAACACTGTAAACAAACGAATTAATTTTCCTTTCAAAGAATTGTGTGTAATTTACTAAATAACAGTCTCTTGTATCATTCTCAATCCCCTAAAGTGTAGTTAATTCAAGGTCAACACATTCCAAAGCATCGAAAAGAAAGGAATTCGAGTAATTAATGGAATAAATATACTTTCGGAGATACTTTCCGTAAATTAAATGTCTTTCTCGCCATTTTCTACGTATTCTAGAGAAATATATTTGTTAAGAATGACAACTTTATAACTTTTTTCGGCGAAATGAATTTCTATTTAATTACCTTGAGAAATATTACATACGAATCAAGAAAGTTGAATTCTAACGTTTTGTACAAATATTTGAATTCCAAATATATTTTGTATGTTGCTTTTAATTATAAAGCGTTATACAACACAATAAAAGGGGCATATTTTTAAACACAAGAGAATATGTTATTCCATTTTATACAATTTAATAAGTTATTTCTGATTTTTTACCATTCAATGATTCATTATTTGTAACTATTACTGAACGATTGATACTATTGTTACTGAAGTTCAGTGATTACTATTATTACTGAACGATTGATAGTTATAAAAAAGTCACTATACAATAACCATGAAGTTAAAGCAGTGATAAAAATTTTTGAAAGAAATGGCTTACCAGTCTTTTGAAGTAGAAAAAGTGTGTGTGTGTGTGCTTGTGTGTGCATGTAATTAAACAACAAAAACCAAAGTATACGGAATTTTGGAAATTATGGTTTTGAAAATTATAGTTCTTAGTACCTCACATTTACTGAAAACTATTACTAAATTTCATGAAATATTATAAAACTGTATTTTATTGCTAATGCTACGAAAATCATTACCATCATAGTGCTTCGGTAAAAATTACCGACCTTTTTGGAGCCATAGAGCTAGAAAAACGTTACATTGTTCCATGTTCTGGCAGTTTTGGCCATACTACAATAGTTACAATAGTTTGCATAGGTTACTTAAGATCATAGGTGTAGCGTAGGGGGGGAGGATAGGGACATGCGCCCTCTCATTAATTTTCAATAACTTCAAAATTATAAAAGTTCAAATTTTAAAAATAACAACACCAAAACATTATTTTTAATTTAATAAAAAATTGATTCTTTAGATAATTTATCAATAATTTAACAAACTAATTCTATGTAAAGCACTTTTATGTAAATGGTATGTTAAATAGTCATTTAATGATTTTTTAAAAAATTATTTTGATTATTACTGAATGATTTCAACATTAGTTTTTAATAGTGGGTGCTAGTTATTTATTTAAATTTATGTTTGATATATTTTTTTAAAATTACAAATATTTTCTTTTAACATAGAGTAATAATTTTTAAACATACTATTTACTTTTTGTAACAGCCGAAATTTTTTCGTATCATATTAACTTATTTTTGTCTTATAGCATCAAACAACTTCCAACTTGTTTGAATTTGATCCAAGTAATAATTTCTAGGTATGATTTCATAGAATACTTACGTTTAATAGTTTTATAATTTTCAACCTATAAGTTACATTTCATACGAAATACTTTTTTTCTTTCATTAGTGATGAACTTCAAATCTAGCGTTCGAATTTGCTGCATATTTCAATAGAATGTGTTCTAAACTATTTTACTATTACTTTTATTACTATTACTTTTATTTGATTATCAAGTCATTCTTGAAATCCTAACTTTGGACTTGAAAGAACAAAATGCACTAAATGCATAAAATATTAAATAATAATTAATAAATATTAAAAAAATGCATATTATTGCATACAGTGGAACTACTATTCTTTTAGACTGCAAGCGAATCTCATGTCAAGGAATAACACTATTAAATTATAAATAAAGTACATTGTGATTGATTTAACTTTTTCCAAATCTTCCGTTAAACATAAAGAAAATGAACTAAAACCATAAAAAATTCAAACTAAAGCTAAAAACGAACTAAATCTGTAACCATTTTTTTATGTTTTGAGCACTGTGGGTAAAACGACCATATCATTAATTACAAGCCTAGACTAATTTTATTTATACTACTCTTTCATTGAAAATGTATTTTGTGACAGCTAGGTTAGGATTGTTTTAGATTTTATATTATTTTTCTATCACAAATATGTGTTTCAAAATTAGAAAAAAAACTAAAAAAACTGCGTGCTTTCTTTCACGCTATGCCTATACGTACGATCATTCGTTAACATTCGTTAGCTCATAATATACGTACTTAAAAAAAGTTCAAATTTGTATTCCTTAACATTTAAAAGTTTTTAGTTCGTAGTAAAATAAATTATTAAAAAAAAATAAAAAAAATTATGAGCCAATATGTAAATTACGATTTTTATGAAACTTTCTTTAGTTAAACGAGTTTAGTGGTGCTCAAGTACACGTACAAAAAGTCCTGTTAAAATTACTTTACTGTTTGGAAATAGTATTTTATTTTAAAAAAAAGAAGAAGATGAAAAAACACGTAATTTTAGTTAACCAAATCAGATGTACTAGAACGGTATTTAAACCATTAATGGTACGTCATTTCGTAACTTTTTCTGTTTCAACAATTTACCAAAAATTCCAGTTTTCAAAATTATGATTCTTAATTTTTCTTAGGGTCAAAAATTTACAGTAAAGATACATTAAAACGGGAAAGTAATAACTTTTTAACTATTTTCAACCCTGCGTTAAAAAGAAATCAGTTTCAATCAATTCGAATTAAGTGACGTTTGTTATACTTCCAACAGGTGGCACCACCACAACACATTACCATACGTTTAGTAATAATAAATGGTTTTTACGTCGTGTTCAAAGGCATCGTGATAAAATTATCAAATTAAAAAGAAAAAAAAAGGAAAAAAAAAAAAAGAGAAGAAAGAAGAACATTTATATGGTTTGAAAAAAACATTTTTCCCTTTTTTATTTTGCCAAAATCATTACCAAAGTTTTTGGTAGAAATTACCGGGATTTTGGTGCCTGTAGAGCCAAAACCATAGTAAATTTTACTATATTGTGGTAGTTTTTAATGTACTTTTTTTCAGAGTAGTTTTTATTTTATTTATGTAAATAGTTTCATAGCTATTGTGAAGTACGCGAAAAGTTAAATTAGCATTAACTAATTGTTCGCTTATGGAAACATATTTTTCCGAAAATTAATAATTGGAATTCCCTGGAGGACTGAGAGAAAGTATGTTTTTGCGTCTTATTTTGTGTTTTTTTAGGATCATACAGTTAGTTCGAACTAATGAAATTGTAATATGTGATAACCCGATCATAAAATCCAAGTGTATTAATGTGTTATGTTTATTTTTTTATTTTGCATAATGTGTAGTTTGTTTATGTTTGCAGAAGTTATGACTCAATGCATATATTTTTTTTTGTGGTATATGTTTTACTGCGAAATTAAATTTACATTTGGTTAAAATCAAACTTTAAAATCAAACGTTTAAGTTAGAAACCAAGCAATTTTAAGAAACATAATTTATATATTCCAGTGGATTTCTTTTAGCGGAATTTCATTCCGGAAAAAAACTCTTTAAATGACTCTTTGAAAAACTCCTTGACTTTGCTATTTTTAACACAAGCCAGAAGACAAGGGAACTCCTGGATCAAGTATTAGGAGAAATTTGCCTTTGTGGAGGACTTTTTTAATGGAAGTAACCTGCATTTGCGTTACATTAAGAGGAAAACCATGAAAAAACCCCAAAAGTTAGCTTGGCGGCAAGGGGACTCTAACCCATGATCCGTCTACCACTGAGGATATTTTACATCTTCACTGTGGTCGGTTCGGACCGGGTGGGGGATTCGAACTGATCAACTATCGTTGGGATCGAACCCGGGTCGCTGGGGCTCGGGATTGAACCTGAACCCCTGAGCCATCACGGCTCTAAAGACATGCCAACGGCACGTGGTATTCCCAGTTGGTCACCCGCCCAACTACTGACCGCGACCGATGATGCTTGACTTCGGTGATCTGACGAGAACCGATATTTTTATATTAATAATAATAATAAAAGTAATAATAATAATAAAAGTAATAATAATAATAATATTAATAATAATAATAATAATAATGAAGCTTATGTTAACCCTTTGACGCAGACGAGACACCGGTGTCTCTATATTATTTTTTTCTGACTCTCTAACTACAAACAAGAATATAATTTGATATTTTGGTATTTTTGAATTGTGTAAAGCAATTTAATAGTTAATAAAAAAATCTGTTGAATTATCGGAATTATATTTGTTCTAAAATATAAAATCCTAAATAAGTACTTCTCATTTTTTTTCATTCATAATAAAAAATTTACGAATGATTGATTTTGTAAATTAAAGAAATTTCAATGATGAATTACTGTTTCCCTTAAATCTACAACTTTATAAATAGGTTCAAATTTGAAAAAAAAAATAATGTTTAGAAGTGAGTCATGTTTGGAAAATTTTACCTTTGAAACAGAAAGAGATACCGGATTTTCTTGCTCTGTTTCGTAACCATAAATTATTAAAATGCCAAAATGTAATTTTTTTTACTTATTTTGATCTAAATAAATACGAAATAATGAAAAAAGTGTGAAGAATTCTGCCTGAAAAGGATAACGAAGCATGTGCCTGCAGTCGAACTAAATGCAAGTAAAAACGAAAAAAAAAAAAAAAAAAGCAGCAATTTTCAACCTAAAACAGTTGTAATTTACTTAATAAGTCAATCCAAAACACGTCTGACATTATGAGACTATTTTCTTTTTCTTTAGTATTTAAACTACTTGTACTAAAAACCTGAATAAACTATATTTCCTCTTTTAATGGTCTTCATTTCTTATTCATGCTGTAGTTTCCTAAGAACAAAAAATTCTGTTTTCAAGCAAGAAAAATGCTTTTAAAAAGTTTTCCGTCATAGGAAACACAGTGCGGATGCTTAAAATTTTTCTCAGAATATCTCCTACAAGTATGTTTTGGCTTAAATGTGATTCAAGTTTTGAAAAATAATTCTTTTAGATACAAATATTATGAATACATTAAAATTTTTTTCAATAATACATTTTAAGTGGATTATGGCTTTAAAACAAAAATTAATTATTTGTTTAATACATATAGTATTCGTTTTTGAATTGAACAAAATGAATATTAAAAAAAAAATATATACTCACCAACTTAATGCATAACAAAATTAAAAGTGAAAAAAGGAATTCTAAAAAAAATTATCATATAGCAGCGATCACCATAGCAACGCATGCAATGACGACGCATGCGCACTGTTTACTATTGCTTTAAGTTGAAAAGTGTGATTACGTCCAAATAAGGTGCGCATGCATTCAAACCCAAAACAACGTCCATTTTGCAATTGGGTAAAAAAAAGATACCTATCATCTGGAGAGTAGATATTTTGTTACAATTGGTTGATATTAAAATAATCCCAAAAAAGTCTTTTTTTTAAAATTGAAAGAACTTTAAAGAAAAAAAACTTTTTTGGATAATTTTAAAAAAGGGGCTTCACATCCGGCTTGCACCAACCACAGTATTAACGTAAAATGGTAGACGGATCATGGGTTAGAATCCCCTTGCTATCAGGCTAACCTTTTGAGGTTTTCGTGTTTTCCCTCTCTATGTAAAAACTACACTGTAAGAAGAGTATGGTCGAAACTACCAGGATATAGTAAAATTTTTCATGTTTCTGGTTTTATGGAAACACCAAAACGCTGGGTAATAAGTGCTTTAGTAATTATTTTGGTAAAATAAGAAATAAAATATGGTTTTTATAATGTGTGACAAATTTTGGTAAACAGGGTAAAATTAGGTAATTTTATCATGATACCTTAGCACATGGCATAAAAGCTAAATATTCTGTTAAATTTATTTTTCAGAGGTGAATTTTTTACTAAATGTATGGTAATAATAACTATAATTTTGAAAATTAAAATTTGAAACTGAAAAATTGCCAAATGAATGTTTTAAATACTGTGTAGTTTGTTTTATTATCCAGAATAATTTTTTTTTTTACCAGAAATATATTATTTTAATTTGATTAATGTGCAATTTGATTTATGTATAATTTTTGACTTCAATTAATGTGTATTATTCTATTAATGTATAATTTCGATTAATGTCATTACCATACAGTCCTAGAAATTTTACCAAATGCTTTTTCATCGAATATGTTGAGCTACAGAAACGTGAAGATCATGTGAAATCTTTTTAAAGTGCTAAGTTAAGCTGCATTGTTTTGCTAATAAAACTTAATTACACTATAATAGAGTTTTACTTGATTGGCTAATTTTACCATTTTATTAATATAGTAGAAAATGTGGAAAACGTTATGAAGATATTATCTTATTTTGTTGTTAAATATTGTTTTCTTTAACTTGTGGAGTTCTTTTTCTTTTTTTAGCGAATTCTTTAAAAACAAAATAAATCAAATTACATCACCACACACATTTTAGACAATTGCTTTTAAAATGTTTTTCCTACAAAATCAGTTAACTTGTATGTTTTCTCCCACGTTCAGCTCAAATCCTATTCCATTCATGTTCCATTTTATATAAAATAAAATATTTCCAAAACTATGAAAACAGTACAAATGCATGTTTTTGAGGTAGTGTCCCGAAAGGAAATTGAAAGCTTTGCAAATTTGAAGCGCGTTTCCAGAGACTTTAACACAGAAAACATTATTGATGACAGAAAATGTTTCCTTTCCATAGATTTGCTTGCAAACTACATTGGACAGTTATCGATTGATTGTATACTATGAAGGTTTGAACAATTGCGCAACAAAATAGAAAGAAGTTGACATATTTTCCTTTAACATCTCTAAGGAATACAATCTTATTTTTTGGCTCTATAATGTTTGAATATTTAGTGCATTATATTGAAGTGTAATATGAAAATTTAAAGCTTTTTGTGTAATAAAAGAGCTATTGTATGATATATTTTCGGGAGTTTTTAAATTTTGATCATTAAGATAATTACAAATTTGAAGGCGAATATTAAAAAAATCTAATGGTTCATGCACTTTTGGATTTTTTAAATGATGAACATCTTTTTACGTATGAAAATTCAATAACTAATATTGCAGAAAGTTGTGCATTTGTTGCATCGGAAGCTACAGAAGTTACTTTATTGATCATAGACAAAAGATGTAAAGCTGTTCATTATACACTCTCAGACAAATCCTTGAACTTAACGTTTTTTTTCTAAGAAAAGTACATTTTTAAGATCTATACGGAACTAAGATATCAGCGATTATTCGTTAAATATTTCACGAAATTTATTTTAATGATACTATGCAATTTTGGTAATGCTTGCTAATTTCTTAATGTTTTAAGCCTCCTATCATTTGAACAAACAATGGAATAAAGTTGCTATTTTCTAATTGCACTATGATTAAAATTTGAAATTTGACCGTTTTTCATATTTTACTTATAGTTCATATCAATGTTCAAATATTACTTATTACTAATTATGAATTAGTTATTTAGATTATACCATAACGGATTTAAGTAACAACCCTCTGTAATTGTGTAAGTATACAAAAAATATGTGTTTTTCCTTTCTCTTATTTACGTATACCTACAAAAATAATTGCTTTTTCAATTTTCTCTTCTATGATTAGTTATAACAGAATACAATATATAAAGTAATTATTTATCATTAAACTTAATGTTGTCAGCCTACGAGGAGCTAATGAACAAGAAAAAAGTTGTTCAAATAATGTAAATCAAAAAAGTTTTTTTTTTGCTGTTATGATTAGTTGTGGGGAAAAAAAAGAAATTCTTTAAAAAAGAAAACAGGGTATTTGTAGAATGTAAGACCTTTCTAATAAGTTCTGTTAAATCCAATTTATAGTACGAATAAAAATGTTCAAAGAATTCACAACTATGGGCTAAAATCATTGCCATTTAATATAAAAATACCTATGATACAAAATAATGAACAAACAATTTTTTGATCAGATACATTGTCTGTGTGAGGATACACAGCCCAGAACAAATGGGGTTTGAAGAATGATGAGTGTAGCACCATAAATAAGAATTTTTCTGGAATGTCTACCATTTCATAAATTTAATCTTTGGCAACGTTACGGGCATCGGCATAGGAATTGGAACAAACATCGTTTTGATACCGAGGAATTTTGTAGTCGCCCCTCCTCCTTTTTTCATCAATTTTAACATTTTCTTCATTTCTTTCATGTGGCCTGCTGAAGCTGGAGTATAGATTGAAATCAAGAGGAAAATAAAACAAAAAAGCCACGCTGTTTTCAAGTGAATAGTTTTCATTTTTCAATAGTTTCTACCTGCGAAAGAAAAAAAACAAACATTATTTTAGTACGGGCAATTTTTTAACAACTTAATCAAAATGCGTTATTCATTGTTGTTTATTAATACTACAAATTTGTTATTTAAAATACTGCAACTTNCCCTTAAATTTAATTGCATATTAAAAAATTCGGGCTACAATAACTTTAATGTGCACCCATGTATTAAACAATTAATATGCAGCAGATATCTAATTGTTAATATATAAAACTTTAAAAATGTTGGTATTAAAACTTACATAGTTGCGCACAAAATGTTCAATGACAAAATTGAGGTTTGTCTGCTGCAACCACCAGAGAATAGATATTTACATTTTAAATTTACAAATGTGAGTTTAAATATTTTCGTCCAAAATGAGTGGTTTCAAAAAGTTAAATCGGAGAATTTCTTCTAGAAAATTTGCAACACACATGCAAAATTATATTCACAAAATATAAAAAAATGAAATAAAAAAGAGCAGCGTACACGATTATTTTTGCATTTGAAAAAATATTTTCTTGGATGCAAAATCTGAGAAATTTTTTTTTTGCACCGTTGGTATGATAAATTTCACAGAAACGAAGAAATTAGGTTTTTATTAACGAGAAAAGTATTTTAGACCCATACAGATTTCTTATTAAAATTGTCCGCAAAGAAATTACAAATAATATATTTTAGTTCGCGGGCCACAAAAAAAGGCTTCGCGGGCCGGATGCGGCCCCCGGGCCGCCAGTTGGAAACCACTGGTCTATATAATATATTCGTTACTTTTAATTTTATTTCTCTGAAAAGGACAAATTATTCTTATCTAGCTTCTCAGTAATTATATAAAACCTTTTTAAAATATATTACAATTATGGCTTTTTTTAAAATTTAACTACTTGGAGACCGGAAAGAACATTCAATTGGGCTATAGTTTGTCTTTTTAACTTTTCCTCATAACTTTGAATTTTTAACATTTCCGCAAGAAATAATGCTATGAAAAAGTATATTCTTAATACATGTAAATTTATTTGTTAGTTGTTCCAATGCAGTAGTTTTAATGCAACTAGTTCATTTGTTTCTCATTAATGCAATTGTTTTCATTCAAATGCAATTGCATTCATGGCAAATAAATGCATGCCAGTATAACGTTATGCAATTGTCTGGTTGACTCTGGTAAAATGTTTTGATGACCATGTATTATTAGTAAACTACTGTAGACGTATGGAATGGAAACTTCAAAACAAAGTGTTTTAAATAAAGGAACTCTATAATACGATGAAATTTGAAAAAAAAAAAGACTGCTAAAATATTTAATTTTGATGATTAGTGCAAAGACTATTATATTATATAAAAGTTCGTCATTTTGGCGAACATTTTGCTTGGAGCATATACCGGAAGTTGGTTTCATCAAAAATGAAGAAAGTTTCGTGAAATGTGAGCATCCATTTTTTTTACAGTGTAATACGATACCAAAATATTGATATCATCAATATATATATATTGTCTCTGAATAAATTTTGGATGTATGTCGTAAGAAAATTTTAGAACCGAAGTATTCTGTTTTAAAATAAATTATACGTATATATGAAATGCTGTTTCTGTTTCCTTTTCCATTGTAGGATGCATAAAAATATTAAAAAAAAATTGAGATATAACCAAAAATTTACCATTTCAATGAAAAGCAGAAAAGTGCATGAAACACATATGAAAATTTAATGAAAAGCATTTAACTAAATTGTGTTTGGAAGTATTTATTACGAGTCACGAAATGTGAGCTTTCAGTTAGATCTAGTGTTTCCTAGCTGTTACGTGCTTGTAAACTGTCAAAGTGCTTCCATCAATTATTTTCATGGAAACAATTCCAAACAGAAAACTATCCTTGCTTTAATAAATGCTTAATTATAAGGAAGACAAGCAAGAATGTTGGAGACAACTAATTAAACTAAGTATTGCGGTATTTTTTAAACAATTTATAACAATTAAAAATACTTTTAATAAAACATTACATACTCAAATATTTATTAAATAGTAAAATATTTCTATGTTTTTTGCTATTTTTATAGCTAAATTATCAAAAAAAGTTTGCTGAGGTGAATGTTAAAAATGCAATTTTTTTCTCCGTGACTTGTAAAATAATATTAATTATTGCCATTTAAAATTTTCTCACTTTATATGTGCAATTTTTTACACAGCTAGAAAAGTTGATTCATTTTGAATCCATTATATCCATCATAATCATTGAATTTGCGCCACCCTTGGTGTAAACTGTTCAGAGTGCAATGTGTCATTATTTATTTAAGGCTAATTTTAAAAATATAAAAGTAAAAGGAAGTTGAAAATAATGAAAGTAAAATATTATCAAATAAAGGAAATAAAAAGATAATTTTTAATTCTAGCTGTTTTGTTTGGAGAGTGGAACTTTGCAAAAAAATAATGTTAATAATAAATAAATAAATAAAAATATTAAAAAAAATCGATCACGTTTTTGAAATGTAATCTCTACTGCCACTCCATGCTTGATAACGATATAAATTTTAATAATTTTTAAAAACAAAATTACTTTGCAAGCAGAATTTTTCTTCATTTTATCTATGAAAGGCCAATTAAAATTTTGAGTCATGTCTAACTTGCTAAAATGTTTAAATTTTGACAATAGTAATTACAACTGTACTTTGACTGGAGCTCTACACTGTAATTATTTTCTGATCAAATTACGGTCAAAAGTACCAATTTTCACTGTGTCTGTACTTTTTACTGTAAAATCCATTTTTACAGTGAAATTTTATGGAATAAAAAATTTGAGATGCCACAATTTTTACAGTAATATTTACTGAATCATTGTATTTAAATAAATATTACTGTTAAAATTACGGTATAAATTTTACAGTAAATTGGATTTTAAGAATGCTGAACTGAGAGTTCCAGTACTTTTTACTGTAAGTTCATCCGGAATTCTTATCAGTGTATCCGTATAACGTAAACAGTTACAACTGTATCCTGGCTTCGATAAGTAAAATGTATATCGCCATTTAATCGGAAGAGGAAAAGGAAGAATTATTAACACAAAATAAAAAATTAAAAATCTTTTATTTCTTTTAAGTTAAAAATTGAATATAATTAATTTGGGCCAGATTTAAAAAGTCGATAATGGAAATTTATAACAAAAGTGGTGCACATTCTTTTTTGTTTTAGGTCTGACAAAAATTAATTTATTTTCTTCTTTGCATAATTATAAAACACACTTTTTAATACTTTTTCCCTTTGCTATTTTATATTTCTCCTTTTATTTGTCAATGAAACTATACGTTAGCGAGAATTTATTATCAATATGTATATTTATTATCATGAATATTTACTATAAATATTTAAACTCAAATCTGTATTCAATTAATACTTCTTTTGAGTGGTACATTTAAATAATAAAAATTTCTATAGTAGATGAAAAATGATGAATAGGTTATTAATGAATAGGTAACTTAGAAACATGAATAGGTAAAAAAATAAAAAAATGAAAATCAATTTTTAGATGGTAAGTGTCAAAATTTGTTTTTGGTAGATTAATGTTTTGTCTTCTAACTAGTAAAAATACAATTTTAATGATTTATTTTCAACAGACAAAAATTTATATATTTTTTCTATCAATACTCGATGTAAGAGGTTAATAATATAATAATAATATACATGTATAAGGTTATAATAATGTATGCTATGTATAACGCTATAATGATGTACATGAGCTTATATTATATAAATTAATAAGGAGGTAATAATAATAATGTTACTATCGTAATGTCAAATTTGTAATATCTATATATATACTTCTCTTACACGGCGGCAAAAAAAAGCCTCATTACAACTCCCCGAATGGCATTGCTAGAAAATCGACCAATGATTGCCGCTTAAAATGTCACATGCTAAATCTAGCTGAGGTGGCTCAACATACAGCGCTTTCAAAAACGGAAACTGAAATAACCAGAGACAGCATTCTCACTAAATGTGATCGCTTTTGAAATTCACCCTATCAGCTGCGGCAATCTCATACTATTAAACTAGGCAGAAGTGAGTAGTCTTTGTCGATAGATCTCTATTTTAGTATTTTGTCGAAAGCGATTTTTTCACGAATTTATATATTACGAATTTATTTGACGATGTTTGATTTATATCACGAATTTATTTGNTGGTAGATTGATATTTTTTCAAAAAATCTGACAAGGTTTTTCTTCTAACTAGTAAAAATACTATTTTGATGATTCATTTTCAACACACATAAATTTATATATTTTTTTTTATCAATACTCGATGTAAGAGGTTAATAATAAGATAATAATATACGTGTATAAGGTTATAATAATGTATGCTATGTATAACGTTACAATGATGTACATGAGCTTATAATATATAAACTAATAAGGAGGTAATAATAATAATGTTACTATCGTAATGTCAAATTTGTAAAAATATCTCTATATATATTTCTCTTACACGGAGACAAAACGAAGCTTCATTACAACTCCCCGAATGGCAACGCTAGAAAATCGACCAATGATTGCCACTAAAAATGTCACATGCCAAATCTAGCTGAGGTGGCTCAACATACAGCGCTTTCAAAAACGGAAAATGAAATAACCAGAGAGAGCATTCTCACTAAATGTGATCGCTTTTGAAATTCTCCCTATCAGCTGCGGCAATCTCATACTAAGCTAGGCAGAAGTGAGTAGTCTCTGTCGATAGATCTCTATTTTAATATTTTGTCGAAAGCGATTTTTTCACGAATTTATATATTACGAATTTATTTGACGATGTTTGATTTATATCACGAATTTATTTGTTTTATTCTTGTCATTAGTTATTCATTGAAAAATGAGTCTCAGTCGTGTTGTTACGCTTTAAGATTTTATACTATAGCACATTTCTAATAGGCTTAACGAATTACATGTCATTTATTTGAATTCAAATTTATTTTAATGACTTAGTATTTACTAAAAAGATGGAATTTTTTTTAAAAAAAAAGTTGTTATACGGATTTGAATGATTGTTTTGAATTCTTAGAATTTTGTGCATTTGCAATGTACCTAAGTTAGTAGCGAGCGAAGCGAACTTGGCTTGCGAAGCAAACCATATAAGATTGCGTAGCAATTTTCGGGGGTTGGCGAGAGTTAGCGAGCAGGGGGCGCATCCCACTAGTTGTTTTTTAATTTTATAGCACTTATATTTATCATGAATTTCATGTTAAAAAAGTTTAAGGGCTTTTTGTTAAACTTTAATATTTTTTGTTTGCCTTGCACCTAGAGAAATTTAATAGATAAGTTTGTTTTCCAATACACTAAAAAATACTTTGTTTTGTAAAAAAATGGTGTATTATGCATATTATATCATTTTTTACTATTGAGATTTTCATTTTCCAAGCCTTACCGAAGAAGAATTGACCGTAAATTTTACTGGAGAACATTTCTTTCGCTTGGAATAAAATGCGGTCTTTTGTTGAAAGAAAGCAAACAAATTTAATCTCAGAAAAAGCCTGAATCGAAGCTATGAGGGTTAAAAGCTTATAGAGCTTTTATTATTAAACTTTTTTTTACATTTATTTTAAATGCTTTTGAAGAGAATGAAAACGAGGTATGAAATGGCTTTTATGTGTTGTTTTTATTTTCTAGAATAAAGTTTTACTCATGAATGAAGCAAATAAAATATTCGCGCCAATTGGTGGATTTACGTACTTTTAATTTTATGCTATTTTCAAAATATTTTCTTAAAAAAACTGGAAATTAAAAATTTCGAAGTTTTGAGATTAAAATCATCCATTTTAAAATTCTTATAAGCTTATATAAATTAAAAATGTACATACTTTGCTGAAGAAATGAAGAAAAAATATTACTTTTAATTATATTTTTATGTGTAAAGAGAAGAGAATTAGATTTGGAATTAATTCACAGAATAAATTTATAGTTTATTGCTTACTCAATTATTATTAAAAACTTTCAAACTAAAAAAAAAGCATGCATTGCTTTTTTTCTTCCTTTTTTTTGCCTCGAATAATTCTAAACCTTCAATTTTAAAAATGCATTCTTTTCACCTTAGTTCAAATGTTTATGAAAGTCCTAAAAATTTAAATTTGTTTTATATGGCATGAATAGTTTTGAAGAAATAATGAAAATTTTTCCTTTAGGAAGAATTCTGCTTTGCGATGTATCCTAATAAAACAGAGTTCAGTCTTTTATTTTATGATATATGGTGTCATCATTTTGTTCACAAACATTTTATTAGGCAAATTTATGATATTTAAAAGTAAAATAACTAGAAAAAATCCCTTTACATGCATAATAGACCTTCTAATTTAAGAATGGAGAATTTAATATGAGCTAACAAAGCTATTTTATTCACTTTATTTTTTGCTTAGATAGATATGTGTTATTTATTTATTTATTCTACTTCCCCTGTTGTCCTAAGATGAAAAAGAAACATGAACAAATTTTAATAGAGTTTTAACTTTATTTTTCACTCCAATTCTTTTAATGACATCAAATCTCTTAACGAATTCTGTTTTCAGTTAGACCCATAATAAAAAAGTCAGATATTTGAAATTTGACTTCTCAGGAACAATTTGACTAATTTTGTTCAAATTTTGTATCTTGCCTTATAAAATTGCATTCTTTAAGATAATGTAAAAATTGTATAATTTTTTAATATAAATTTTCTCTACTATTATTAAATAAAAAAATAAAAAATGAGAAATATTTATTAAAAGTTGTATTTTGCATGTAATTATCTTTGAATAAACGAATTTTAAAATTGTTGGTAAAAATTTTCATTTCAGTTTAAAAGTTCTCGAAATATCGTGAAATACCCAAAAAGTGAAATCAGCATTAACCAAATAACTTTGAACCGCTCACCTGACCAAACTTTTGGGAACTTATTACCCAAATTGTGGCCACCCCTCTATTTTGGAGATCTGAAATCCGATTCCGTCGAAGAAAAGGTATGTTTATTCAGAGAACGTACGTTTTTCTGTCTGATTTCGTAACTTAAAATATTGTCTGTATCGTATTAGAATATTTGAGATCACCTTGAACTACTGCAATTAAGTCTCAGGTTGTGAAAATCCAATAATTAGATCAAGACTTATTTTGGGTGATCAGTTTTTTGTTTTGCACACTGTACATTGAAATCTAGACCAAGCCTTTTGACACCTTAAAAAATACCAGGGTAGGGTATATCGGGCAATGAACATTAACCTTACGAAAAAATTTCAGTGTAGTGAAAGTGAAACTTATACGGGGGAAATAATTCTGTAAAATTATCATACTGTATGGTAATTGCATTTCTGGTACGTTTTTTGTGTCTGATGTCGTAACTTAAAATAACGTCTGCACTCACTAAATATTGAGGTAACTCCTCTCAAACCATTAAGATTGAGTTCTAGTATGTGAAAATCAGATCATTAGATCAAATCAAAAGTTGTTCAGATGTTTCGTTTTTCATCCATTTACTTTACTAATAATGTTAGTAAAATAAAGAATTAAAAGTTTTGCTAGAAAAGTATATTCTTATTTTAAAACTATTAGTGTATTTATTGTGAATAAATTTTCAAAAATTATTAAAATTATGGTAAAAGTTTGTAAAATAGTAAATAAAATATGCACAAAACTTTAAAAAAAATATTATTCACATTTTTTAACAGGAAAGTAAGTATCAAAACTCAGTAGGGCCGAAATTTGAATATTAAAGTGCTTCAATTTTTCGAATAAATTGGCGAACATTTCCAGAATATCAAGTCACTATTCAATTTATTTCAGCGTAAAAAATTTTGAAATGACTTTGCCTGAAAACATAGAGTTTTGTTATGGTCTATTTGAATAAAAATAAATAAAATCAATCAATAATAAAACCTCAAAGCTTTTAGAACTTGAAAAACCAATAATATTAATTAAAATAATATTTTTTTGCTAGAAGAACAACAATTGTTTGAAAAATGCTTAAAAAATAAAAGATAAAAAAATTATTTTGATCTGTTTTTTATTTCTTAAAGTTAAGTTTTTAATTTTTAAAATTACTCTTTAAAATATTAAAAAATAAAATAAAATGTTTGTTTAATTTCCCATGTGACCAATTAGCATTTTTTTCAATAGATTTCTTGTTAAAGTAATTTTATTTGCAAAATAGTAGATTTAAGTTTATTTATAAAAGCTCAACAAAAAAAAAAGTTCCACACAGCAAAAAATTATGTATAAAATTGCGGTAAAATGTACTGCAATTTTAATTGCAGCATCCGTTAACTCCATTTCCAAAATTTATTTATTACAGCATTTAATGGATCATAGAATTTGATTCACCTTAATTTTTATCGTAATATTTACTGTACACTGAGAAAAAAAATTGCGGTCAAAGCTACCATAATGTAGTTAAATTTACCATGCTTATGGCTTTATGGGGGAGTCAAAAACTTTGTAATTTTTACCAAAGAGCTTTGATTACAGCTTTGGTAAAATTAACCATGAAATAAATTATGTTATATGTGACAAAATTCAGCAAGCTTTGCAAAATTTGGTATTTTTATAATGATACCTTGGAGCCTGGCATAAGAGTCATTAACTCAGTTGAATTCAACTTTTATGCTTCGTATTTTTTATTAAATTTTCAATAATAAGAATTACGAAAACTAGAATTTCTAGTATACCCTTATCATATGAACGAAAACTTAAAAAATTGAATGGTTTAAAAGCAATATATTTTGGTTTTATAACCAGTATTAAGTTTTTTTTATGGAATTATCATTATACAGTGCGATGATTTCACCAGAATTTTTTCTCCCTGTAAAATCACTGCATTACTCCAATTAATTAAATAATATGATAAAAATTGCTATATACCAGATATTGTTTTGTTCTATAAAATGTTGCAATGGATAAAATTTTGTAAATTGATTTTTAGGATGCCGCACGCAGTGTGTCAGTACTTTTTACCATAATTTTCTAAGGAATTTTTTGCGGCGTAGAGTCAATAACTTTGTTATTTAAATTCAATTAAATACCATCTACAATATGTTTACAATTCATAAAAATTTATCTTCAATATAAGAATTTACTATAATTTGATTTAGAATTTCTTACACAGTAGCTCAGATTTATTTTCATAGATATTACTACTGGAGGAAACAATATGACTTTAATATAAAATTTACTTTCCAAAAATTATATTTTTATTTGCTTTAAAAGAACTCTAACAGAAGTTAAAACTTTAACACGCAATACTTTATTTTTTTGAAGAAAAAAAATCCAAGAAAAAGAAAACCAACAACTTACTTACAAATTCAGAAACTGTTAAATTGTTTTACACCAATCGACCTTAAACGTATCAAGAAAATGATGAATAAAGAAAAATCACAACTTAAATACTATTGCCGCGGAAATCATTGATCTTGGAAATTGTTTTTAACGATATCAAGGTTGTATGCACTTGGCCTGGTTCGTGTCCTAACTGCGTGAATTGTTGATTTAAAGCAAGATAATCGAAGCAATGAATTTATTGCACGCGATATAAAATGTTTGAGTTTGTTAGAAACTATATTCCAATTGATTTGTTATTTTAAAAACTTCCTAAAATAATCATTTTTTCCCTAGTGTTTTATATAGAATTAGATAGAAATCTACCATGAATGATTTTTCTCATTTTGAAATGCTAGTAATTTCCTCCTTTGGCAAAACAAGTTCTTTTTTGGTTTATTTTTATGCATGATTTAATGTAAAATGTATTTAATATATTTATTGGAGTGTTTTATTTATTCATAATTTTTTATGGCTACTTTTCGAAAAAAATATTATTGTGTTGAAAACTTATTGTGAGAGAATTTTATGTAATTATTGTTTAATCTTATTAAAAAAAGCAACATTTTATTGCTAAGATATTAATTACGCAACGATTTTGAATTGAACAAGATTCTGAAGCTATTAGCAAAGTGACTAAAATTGACTAAATTGACTAAAATCTCAAAATTTCTGTAAAGATAAATATGTTACTATAGTTTCTACAACCAGTACGCAAATAAAATTTTCAAATAGAACTTTCAAATATTCCCTTTTTAATTTTTAAATCATTACACATTACGCTATTGTATTTTCCAAAACCTATAGGATTAAGGGAAATTACTATAAGAAAAAGCGAAAAAAAAAGCAATGATAGTTTGAAAATTAAATTCAAAGTGTAAAAGAACAAGTAATAAGTGTCATCAGCGGGCCAACAATTTGTAAGGGAATATCTGAATTAAATGCCAACATTCTAAAATGACACTTGATATTGCACTAATTTACTCAAGTCCATAACAAAGTAGAAGAATTATTAAATCAAATTACATAAGGAATTACATAAATTAAAAAGAAATTTAAAAAATTTATATAAAAAGTAAAACTGTCTCTTAAAACTGTTTTTGCTGAGGAGCACTAGAAAAATTTAGTTGCAAAGTATTGCCTAATGTTTAATTACTTTTAAAAATTATTTTATTTGCGCCATTTAAGGGAAAAGTTAAAACAAAAACTATACTAAATGGCACTGATTTTTAAAAACATTCATAAAATTTTTTTTTCAAATCAGAACCCTTATTTATCTGTCCAGTGTTTCCATTATTTTTAAACTTTATTGCTTGAAAAAGTCACGTAAAAATTTTTCTTTATCGGCAGCAAAATTAAGAACACAGACATTTGCATAGATGTGCAGAAATTCATAAAATGTTCTTATCTGAAAAGTTCTTGAAATGATGGACAAAAGAAATTATATCAGCCACTTTTATTTTAAATATTGACACTTCTTTTAGGAGAAAAACTCTTTATAAATTCTAAATAATCGAGTGAAGAGCAAAAAAGTTTTAAGAACATAATGAAATATTTTTATGCAAAGACCATAAAAGGTTTACACAAGGGATTTTATAAAAGCTTATACTTTCCAACAGCACTTAAATTTAACTCTCTAATCGGGATTATGATAATTAGTTTTTTCCCTCATAACTTTTTTTATATAATTTGAAACACGTGCCTTCGATTTCGGAAAAATAATTTTGAAATTTTCTGGTCATACTCAGTGGACAGTTAGAGGCCGCGAAAATGTTTTATATTCAAATACGTAAATATTGAATATTGGGCGTATATGTAGACATCGAATATCAATTTCTATTTTTGCCCTGAAAAATTCGAAATGTTTTTTTTTTAAAATTCTCAGAGTGGTTTAATACGATAAATAAGAGAAATGAGAGGGTTATCTATAACACAAAAAAGTTCAGTTTAGTAGCTTAAAGGAAGAAAAAGCCTTGACCTTCGGGAAAAATAGTAAACTACAATGCTCAAATTACTTGTCGACATCAATACCATCATTGTTTTATTATTTATCGTGGCAGAGCAGAACACGAGCTTTAGAGTAGCATCGTCCGGGAATGATGCCTATCGGTTGCGTATCATTTGGGTTACAAAAGATCTTACTTTGTCATCGTCCCGAAGCTACTTTCTTGCATAAAATGATTTCAGAAACCTGAAAAAACTAAAATCACTTGGCGAGAGATCTGAATTTTTGAGGAGTGGTCAAAAACTACCGGCACACTGCTAAAATAAAATCATCATTAATCAGCTATTATATTTGTTATCATGAGTATTTTCGCATCAACTTTTGAATTGCTGAACACTCCCTTTGATCATGCAATGTAAAAATTTTTAGTGTATCTTAGCACCAAAAAATTGTGGCAACTATTTCACAGTCAAGTGGTGTAGAACCAAAGACAGTTTTTGGTATAGAAAAAGATAAGAATATTCTCTACTACCTGGTGCAATTTAGCTGCCAATTCCGGTAAAATTACCGAATTGTATAATAATGATATATTTCAGGTTTTTAAAAAAAATTCTGGTTAATAAAACCAAAACATACGGTATTTAAGCCATTCATTTGGAAATTTTCCCGTTCAAGTGGCAATGGTTAAGTGAAAATTCTGGTTTTCAAAATTATAGTTCTTATCAGCACACATTTAGTAAAATAAGTGCAAAACTGAAAAGTAATTTTAACCAAATAAATGATTTTTATGCTATACTCTAAAGTATAGTTATAAAATTACCAAATTTTACCATATTTACCAAATTTTAACACACATTCTAAAGCCATATTTTATTGCTAATTTTACCAAAATATTTATCAAAGGGCTTTGGAAAGTGACCTATGATGTTAGCGCCAGCAGATCTTTTATAAGTAAAATGTCGTACTAAAGTTGAGCTAAGTTGCCCCACACAAGTTAGAATATTTATTAACGTGAAGTTAATTAAATACAGCGTCGTATCGCACATCGAATTTATTGAAATATAATTCTTTCTCGTCTACATCTTTTACTCAACTTAGATTTATTATTTGTTTATGTATTTTATTGTAACTGTGATATATTTTTGCTTCGGGTAAATGACAACTTCGATATATAAATAGTTTGTTTATGTTCAACATGGCCCTAACTGTGTCGTATCGGTCTCTGTGTTAATTAAGAAATATATTAAGAAATAATTGAAATCTTTCTGTTAGAATATAGAATGTATTACTACCTGCTTTGTGAAGGCTCGGTCGTAATGTGAAATGATGCTTTTTTGTGAATAATATGCTGTTTTTATAACTGCTGTGAGTTTGCAACTGCTATCTAAATCCAGCATTGTCTACGCTTATTTTGAAAATGGCACAAAACGTCAATATGGGGAAAAGTGACAGTTTTGTGAAAATGAAAAGTGTTTGTTATCGAATTTTTCAATATTTAAAACATTACTCCAATTTCTGCATTTCCTGGGATCATTAAAATTTGCAAAAACAGAGAATAAGGCAGTGATCTTGATAATTTTCGTCTATGCGGAAAAATCTCACCAAATATGCTATTTTTAAAAAAAGTTTAATCACTTTTAAAATATTTAAGTTATTTGCCTGTTCTACAGTCCAAATAATTCTTCACAGCAATATTATATCTATATACTTTAAAATTATTGCATTGTTTCAAGTGTAAAGTTTTTGAAACTATGGCTTTTTTATTTTTTTGTGGCAAATGAGTTTCGAAAAACAGCTTTAAAATAATTGATACTTGGCTAGAGCTTGGCTTACTCTATACTATTATAGAACGAAAGGAACAGTTGCTAACGTAAACAACGTAACGTTCATCAGTCACCGTGTAGTATATCGTGACTGATGTATGTTAAATCTGTCGAGTCACAAAGTCCTCCATGTTACCATAACAAATCATACCTCTGAAAGTACTGATCCAGGAGCTTTCTTGCCTTCTGGATTTGTTCAAAATTACAAGGCTACCGAGTTGAACATTAGTAGTCGCAAATCCAAAATTAAGTCGGCTGTTCAACGATGGATATAAAACCATTTAGGGTAGAGATGCTCACATTACGCCACTTACAAGTATCCCATTATAGTAAGATAAGATATACATAAGAATCAGTAAAATTATTTTTATGCTGCAATATAAAATATGAATCATAAATCAGGATGCATACATAGATTAACACTTCGAACAAAATTAGTTTGTAAATCAAACATATGCGTAGTTCATAGAATATTAAGACGAATTACTGGACCAAAGAGGATAAAAATTATACATTATAAATTTTTTTAATACAGTTTACCGAAACTTAAAAACTAAAATGTAAATATCCTTTTTACACAGCAAATCATGTATATATATTTTAATGGCGAACTTTTGTTTCAGTGAATGTATAGCAGCATTGGATACAAAAAATTATCACCAACTTGTATTCGAATGTAAAGAATCTAGAGACGATATCAAAAGTGTGTCAACATTGGTGTATTCGGAATTGAAAATATTTAATGCATAGAGCCTTAAAAATTGTATATGAAACCTCGGCTTGGGTGCTAACTTAAAAAAAAGTATTCTTCATCAAATTCGGAGAGATAGTGCACCACATTTTTCACATCTTATATTCATTATCACATCTTGTCACATCTTGTCACATCTTGTACTTCAGAAATTTGACTGTGAATTATACTTACTTAATGAGATGCTTGATTGTTTTTAACATATCAAATTCTCATCAAATAAGCTCCACATTAGTCAGTGATCTGAAAATACCTGTCCTTGCTTACTAATTACTCAGAAGAACGTTTGCGTTCGTATTTTGAATTACTTTCTTATATCATGTATCTAATTTGGAATTAAATTTTTTTTTCCAAAGCATTTTTTTTAAAATTTGCTAAAAGAAAGCACATTATTTATTAAATTTTCTAATGTTTTAATGTTTTCTTATTCACTGTAACTGATAATTGTAGCCAGAATTTTGATTTTCGTTATATTTATAAAGTGGGTTTATGATCATTTCTCCCATTTCATATCTTTCAATAATTTAGTTTAACGAGGCTTTGTTTTTGAACTGGAGCAACATTTCAACATATATAAATGTTTTATAAAACCTATTAATAATTTTAGTGAGGTCTTAGTCTCTGCGAACTAGCGTCACCATGCGTTATAATGGTGCAGAGTTGTCATTAAAAATTAAACATTCGTTGTTTTGAGGCCTTAAACGTAGAATTTGTCACTTTAATTTTGCGTATACAAAACCTTTATTAAAACTGGTGAAAGACCACTTTTAAAACCTCTTATTGAGATAAAGGGACGTTATACTGATAAAGAGCCTTTCTTAAAACTATTAGCGGTCAGGTATATTGGTAAAATATAGGAGCTATCGCATGTTATACTGATACAGAGTTGCTATTGCATTTAATATTTCTGAAACTGCTTTAAGTATTGAAACAAACTACAGAAATATATATTTTAATCCAATAAAAGAGAACTTCCATGGAATAACGATTAAATTAAATTATAATTTTATGCCTTTGGAGAAGAAATAATAAAAAGAGTGTATTTTTTATCCTCATCCACCACAAATATTCAGAATTTGCATTGAAATTATTATTATTTTGGTTACTTTGTTTTTCCCGCCTGCTTTTGTTGTTATCATTTATTTATAAAATAGAAGATTATAACGAATAAAGTTTGTTTAGTATAAAAAAAATGTTTTCAAACATTTCTGAACAAATAGTTAAATGTATTTTTTTGACTTAAAAATGGGGCTGAAGAAAATCTATTTAAAAATATTTAAGAGAAGAATAGCTAAGAGCAAATCTACTTGAATTTTTATGCAACAGAATTTATTTTTTTCTATCAAACGAGGTAAAACATTTTATTTAATCAAATTCAAAGGAAAAAAATCCGTTATGTATGTGTACTTCTGACCTTTAAGTATAAATTGAATTTGCATTGAAGCAGGAAACAGGTGAATTACAATTTATCTAATCATTGTGGAAGAATTTATTTTCAGAAAATATTTTCTGTGCTATCTTATTATTTTTACACAAATGAAAAGAACATGTTTTTTACACAATTTATTAAATTTTTCTCTGGTTTGGGAGATTTTAAGAAAAAATAAATCTAAAGTCATTTATGAAAAATTTACGATCAAAATCTGCAGTTAGATAAAATAAATTTAATTATTTCAAAGTTTTTAAAAGTACAGTTTATAATGTTTTTTGAATTATTTATTTCATTGAATATCAAATTTTGTTTTTTAAAGCTTTTGAATTTTAACCATTTTTAAAGATTTGTAATGCATCGTCATTAATTGTTAAACATAAATATTTTTATGTATTTTGTTCATATTTTTAGGGCTCTAGATAAACAAATTGTCAAAATATAATTTGTAAAACAATAAATGTTTATCTCGATGTCTTTACAATTTTAGAACATACATTTAATGGTAAAATAAACTTCCAAATAGAGTAAATTTATCTTAATAGAGAATAATTTGAGATTAAACTTCAATTGAAAGAATAAACATAGGAGAAATATTTAAAAATATGCCTTAAATGTGTAACGAATTCATTTGGGGAAGAATACGTCACTCTCAGCGTAGCATTTTCTTCTAGCATAGCACGCCCTTAACGTAGCATTTGGACTAAACAAATGCCTCTTAAAGATTTTGAGTATTTAGTTCTTCTAATCTATGAAGATTCTGGAAAGATTTGACAGTTACTTTGTAATCTGAATTAAGATTCAAATGAATTTCGCATTGAAAAAAATTATGAAAAATTCGAAATTTATCCTAAATTATGTTAACTTTATTAATGCTCTTAGCGTAGCATTGTTTGGACTGAACAAATGCTGTTTAAAAATTATTGGTATTTATTTCTTAACATCTAATGTGCATTTTTGAAAAATTTGACTCTTTCTTTGTAATCTGAAGCAAGTTTCAAATGAATTCTTCATTTCTAAAAATTATAAAAAATTAGCAAAGTGCTCACCTATATATTAACTATAAATATGCTCTTAGCGTAGTATGGTTTAGACTAAACAAATATTTTTTTAAAATTTTGTGTATTTATTTCTTTAAAACTATGGATATTTTTGAAAAAATTTGTCACTTACCTTGTAATCTGAAACAATTTTCCAATGAATTTCTCATCACAAAAAATTATAAAAAATTCGCAAAATTTCATCCATTTTCTTAACAACTATATTTATATTCTTTATGTAACATGTTTTGGACGAAACAAATCCTTCATAAAAAATTTTAGTATTTATTTCTTCACATATATGAGTATTTTATAAACTTTAGACGTTTTCTTGTCCATGCTACCATCTGAACCATGCCTCGATCGTTAACATATATATGATTAACATATTGGAAACACATTGAGTTGGAGACACATTTTTCAATGAATAATAATTTGAAAGTTGCTTCAGATCTCAAAGTGAGTGTCACTTATTTCAAAAATATCAATATGTTTCAAGAAATAAGAACTAAAGTTTCTTAAAGAAGGATTAGTTTCTCACTGCATGAGCATATTTATCGATGATACTAAATTATTTTGTAATTATTAATAAATTTAAATTATATTATATTATTATTTAAAATTACTGCTGAAATTTATTTATAATTATTTGTCTTGAGAAATCAATTTGAAACTAGTTTTAGATTAAATATAAGTGTCAAATTTTTTAAAAATACCCATAAATGTGAAGAAATAACTACCCAAAAGTTTTAAAAAGCATTCGTTAAGTCAAAAATACATACTATATAAAGTGCATATATATATATTTATCATAATGGATTTTATTTTGTGAGTTTTTAAAACTTTTTTTATTGAGAAAATCGTTTAAAACTTTATTCAGATTACAATGAAAGCGTCAGCTCTTTTGAGAATACCCATATGGGTAAGAAATAAGTACTCAGGATTTTTAAGAAGGATTTGTTTACTCACGATATGAACATATTTATCGATAGCATGATAGAGGGCAGTTTGCGAATTTTTTGTAACTGCGGAATTCATTCGAAACTTGATTCAGATTGCAAAGTAAGCATTAGATTTTTCAAAAATGCACATAGGTGTTAAGAAATACACACCCGTAATTTTAAAGAAGCATTTGTTTAGTACAGACCATGCTACTTTAAGAGCATTATTATTGTTAATGCAGGGCACTTTGGAATTTGTTATAAATATTTTGCAATGAGGAATTTAATTGAAATTTACTTCAAATTACAAAGTGAGCGTCATTTTTTTTACATGAAATAAGTACTCAAAATTTTTAAGAAGGATTAGGGAAGGATAAGTCCTTCAATCAAACCGATCAAACAGGTAACAAATCAAGCAGGTAAAGGTTTTTATTGCTGTTTATTAAGTGTTTTTATTTAAAAAAATTTCTCTATGAATGTTTAGTGCCATTTATATGTGGAAATATGTGTCTCTTTCTCTCTCTTTGCCAATTTTTATCGAAATTTACTCGAGCGTGAGCTTATAAAATAAAGAAATATCGATCTCATGAGGAGAAAATAAATTTTTTATTACAATGGATAAATAGTCATTATTTAAAGTGGAAAAATTCATGAAAAAGCATTTAAACTTGCAATAACTTTCGAACAAACTGGAATTTCGAATTTGTGTTAACTTCACAAATAAAAATTCATGCCAAATTTAAACTCCGCAGTTACATTTCAGCGGGCTACAGATCTGTCAGGCATATTTTTTTTGCGACAATTCTAGCAATGAATTATTCTTGAACTAGTTGTCGAATCTTAAAAAATTTATTTCGTTGAATTCCCTATATTTTTTTTCGATATACCTCTATAATTTCAAATTTCTAAGTCTTATAGGTTTTGTGCTACAAAGCAAAATGTAACGTAAAGCAAAGCAAAAAAGAAAAAAAAAAAAAAAAANAAGGAAAGAAAGAAAAATGAAACTTATAAAAAAATTCGCAGAAATTGCATTAACGTTCAAAAAAATTATAATTTCAAAAGAAAAAAAAACTAGGTATTCAGTTTATAAGTAGGCATGGTCCCTTCAGCATAACTAGTTTAAACTCTGTTGTTGCATTCCTGCAGACTGTAGAGCCTCACGTAAGGTATTTTTTCGTGTAAGTTTAATAGTCAATAATTAAATATTAATAATTTTCGAATGTTACTTTTTTTATTTCATTATACTTCATATTTTTTACACACTTCGTAATTTCAAGTTTCCAAGTTTTATAGTTTCTCCGCAACAAAATGCAATGTTAAACACCCAAAACAGCGACCCTTACGAATTTTTAATATGGAGACCCTTGGCGCCATATTTTATTAAATGAATTTCATTTCCTTAAGTTAAAGTAAAATTATGCGGGAACGAGTAACATTATCTAGTCTAGTTTGAAAAAATTTAACTCTTTCAACTCGACAGACGAGTTAACTCGTTTTCCAGGAATAGTCATAATACTCTATTGCTGTATTAGAGAATATGGTTATTGATTGCAATTGATTTTTATTTCTTAAAGTGAAATAAACGGGAAGGAATTTGTGTTTTATTTCAATTTTAATTCTGCGAGGGAACTCGAAGCTCAGAACCTAGAAACAAAGGCGCGTTCCAGCGATGACAGTGTTAAATTTAACACCACTTTAAAGCATCATTCATGCGCGCCGTTCTTCTTTCGGTTTCATTTGTGAAATAGCTTGGCGAGTGAAATAGTATATTAGGTAAAGAAATAATGAAAGCTCTTAAATCTCTTACGAACGCAGTGCCACCATTTTAAATGAATCCTACCAGAAAGAACTGTAAACAGAATATAATGTCTATTGTTTTATTTTGAAAAAAGCATTACCTTTAAAGTAAAATATACGTTACCAAATAAATCTTAAAATGAATGATACGTCTGGAAAAATAGTTGAGTAGTTTTATAGGGAGTCCTAATAAAGGAAAGAGAGTGTATGCATTGGCTGTAAAACTATTTGTTTTTGTTAAATTTATTTTTCAGCGCGGTGTAATACGAACTTTAGTTTTGAAAATCGGAATATTTGATTAACCGCTACCATCAAAACAGAAAGATTAACAAATTAGAAACTTAAAAGTTGTGATTCTTGGAATTTAGTACCAGAATTCGCATATTTTTTGAATTGGAAATCTTTTTGCCATGCAAGTATCTCTTTTTAATTTTTTTTCTTAATAACAAAAGCATTATAATTAGATTGAGACAAACTTCTATTTTCAGCAACCGACAGCGAAATTATTTGTTTAAAATTACAAATCAAACGACATATATTTTTGATTGGCCAACTTATATTTATTGTGATATTATTTACAAATATTACATAGGAAAGTGTTCTATATGAATGATACGTCCAGAAAAATAGTTGGGTAGTTTTATAGGGAGTCTTCAGAAAGGAAAGAGAGTGTATGCATTGGCGTTAAAACTATTTGTTTTTGTTAAATTTATTTTTCATCGCGGTGTAATACGAACTTTTGAAAATCGGAATATTTGATTAACCGTTACCATCAAAACAGAAAGATTAACAAATTATACGCTTAAAAATCGTGAATCTTGGAGTTCAGTACCAGAATTCGCACATTGCTTTAATTGGAAGTCTTTTTGCCATGCAAGTATCTTTTTTTAAAATTTTTTTTCTTAATTACAAAAGCATTATTATTGGATTGAGACAAACTCCTATTTCCAACAACCGACAGCGAAATTATTTGTTTAAAATTACAAATCAAACGACATATATTTTTGATTGGCCAACTTATATTTATTGTGATATTATTTACAAATATTACATAGGAAAGTGTTCTATATGATATAAATGATGGATGATAATTATGAAAAGATTTCTTAGGCTTTTATTTGGTCATCGTTCACGCTTCTTCTCCTTCTTCCAAAATTCCTGAGAAGAGATACAACCAATCCGGAAGCCAATATTTCAGCAATTCCGTTTCCATTATTTCCGTGATGTCCTGCTTCAGTCCCTGGAATCATTTCAGTCCCGAGCAACATGACTGTAAATACAGCAATAAGAAGGATTCGGCTAGTAAAGCACTGCATGTTCTTGACTGAAAAACAAGAAAAAAAGACAACATATTAAATATTAAAACATGTTACTGGTACTAAAATAAATGATATTATTAATAGAAAAAAAGGAAATAATATGTTGCATAATTTATAATGCTTAACATATAGAAAGATATTTCAGTTAGTTCATTCTGGATAATCACTAACAAAATTTTATCGAATTTTAAAACATGGGCTTTATATGGTTCAAGGGTTAGTGTAATTTTTTGTCAAGCACCTCTGATTAGTGGAGTTGACAAAGTACTCATACACTATTTATATTTTGTTTAACTTTTCTTGATCAGTAGTATACTTCAAGCCTAATAAATAGGATACTTTTAGTCTAAATCTTTTGACGAAATTCATATAATTGAATGCTCGTGAAATTCGTATAACTCGTAATTTGACGAAATGTTCACAAGAGCATTTTTCCTAAGGAGAAAAATATTCTATTATAACTTCCGTACTAGCATGGTAATGAAATTTTTGGTAGAAAAAAAGCGTAATTCTAGTAATAAACCAAAAGATGCGATAGTTAAACCATTCATTTGGTAAATTTTCTGTTAATATGATAACCGTTTACTAGATATTTTTATTAACTGAACTATAGTTCCAATTATCACACATTTATCAAAATTACAAAACTGAAAAGTAAATTTAACTAAATAAATGTTTTTTACGTCATTCTCTAAGGTATCATGATAAAAATATCAAATTTAATAGCATTTACTTGCATGGTCATGAAACCTATTTTATTGATAATTTAATCGAAAGCCATTACCAAACCACTTCGGAAAAGTTACAGTAATTTCTAATGCTCTCATGGAGCCAGAAACTCAATAGTTTTTACCATATGCTGATAATTTTTATCCTACCTTTCTTTTTTAGTGCTGGAGATGGTTTTAATATTAGCAAACAAAAATAAATCCTTTAAATTTGAGTTTCCATGTTTTTTTACTTTTTCACCAACCAGTGATATCTTTACCAAATGTATCATTTCTGGCGTAGTTTCAACCAACCTACATTGCGTTCAATAGATAAAGTTTCGACATTAAGTAAATAAAAGCTGCTTTTTATTTAGAGTTTAAATAAATAAATAATATTTTCATTTTTATTTGGTTCTTTTCTGAAATAATCTTCTTTTGTGTTCCAATGGATGGCCAAATTATTTTCCTATAAACTATAAAGATACTATTTTTTTGTTGCATTATTTTTGAAGTATATTAACTTGTCGTTTATTCTAGTTGTTTAACTTTTTCCAAGTTAAATATTTTTCTTCGTTCAAGAGATTTTAAAAAACTAAAATATTTTCGTTAAAAAGCTTTTCGAGAGGAAAATGACTATAAACAGTTTTCGAAACATTTAATAGAAATTTTCTAATATCACTATTTTTGTACAAATATTTTGCAAATTTTTTTTCAAGGGGCAAAATATTTGCCTATAACTTTTCTAGTATGAAGAAAATCTTTAAATTTCAATAGCTTTTATTACAGTAGGGATAATTAAAGCTCGCCCTGGTTTTATATTACTTAAAATTTTTCACAATCATAGTTATTTAATAAACATTTGTCATTAATGTGCATGAGACTTTCGCTAAAATTGTAGTAAAAACTACGCTCATTTGCTGTAACCAGCTAAAGTGAGAAAAAATACAAAAATGTTAAAGGCGAGAAGTAAGTAACTAATGTTAATAAGAAACCAATAACCATAAAAGAGTTAACTTTAAAACTAGTGATGATATGTGTCTTTTAGATGCTTGTGTTTTTGAGATATGATTTTAAATCTCGAAATTCCTGAAATTTTAAGCATTTAAAAAAAAGTACTTGTTGGTCATCAAAAGCAGTGAGAAAATATAATATAATACATAAATTGACTAATATTAAATACAAATTTATAAATCCTACAATAAAGAAAAAGAATGGTCAAAACTATCAGCATATGGTAAAATTGACCGTGTTTCTGTTCTATAGAAATATCAAAAAGTTCGTTAAGTTTTACAGAAGCGCATTGGAAATGATTTTGGTAAAATTAATAATAATATATGTTTTTATATTGTGTGGTAAAATGTGATAAAATTTTCCGAATACCTTAGAGTATGGCATAAAACCATGTATTCGGAGAAACTTACTTTTCAGCTTTGTATTTTTTTAAAAAATGTATACCAATAGAAATTATAATTTTCAAAACCATATAAACAGAAAAATTATCGAATTATAGAAACAATTTTCAAAATATTTATTTTCTCAAATTTAACCCATTACCAATTACGAATTTGGTTTAATAGTTGCATTGATATATTTATTTGACAGGAAAAGATAGTAAATATATGACATAAATATTTTATGTTCCGCCATAAAACGTTGTACCTGATTTAGTGTTTTACGGTCCGTAAGTACATTAATATTTTTAGGTTTCGAAGCTTCAGAATATGAAGAATAACATAAATAAAAAATATATATATATGTATAAGAAGTTAAGTAAATGTCAATGTTGTTTGTTTTAGCCATAATTATAATTTATAACATTGAAGCTGATTGAATGTTAGAGATAATATACTGAATCCAGGAAGGGAATAAAAATATTAGAGATTTAAATTTATTTATTCCTAAGCTTTTGAAATACAGTTAATGCTTAGTTTTGTAAAAGATTAATCAATTGATCACTGTAATTCATGTTCTTCATAGAAATTAGAGAAAAAGAAACAAATTCCCTTAGAGCCCTTTTAAGTGAAGTAATATCTAAGAAAAATTGACTTATATAATTTTAGATAAAATTATTTAATGTTTTAATGTATTTAATGCAATAATGCATATATATATAAGCAAGTATTACCAAAATATAAATTTAGCTCTTAGAAATTAAAGAATAGATAACACAAGTAATCATGCAAGTAAAAACAAAAGACACAGGACAGAAAATCTCTTTTAAATTAAAAAAGTGTTTTTCTAGTCCATAAATCTCATTTGGTGTGTTTTCCTTGAAGTATTTTATCATGATCCCAGCTCTATTCTTTTCAAAGGCTTTGAATAGGGAAAAACATCCTTAGTGGGAAATATTTTGTTTATAACCAAAGATAAGGCGTGAAAATTGGTTGTAATAATTGATAACGGGTGTCGAAATTTAATTGCTGTGTTTGTTGGATTTATTTTGAAAAATGTGTTGAAATTTTATAGTTTGTATAAAATTCAAATTTTATTAATTCCTACTTCCTACTATATAAAGTTATCAATATTCTACACTAGGCCGACCGGATTGTTTTAGAGGGCCAACAAATCTGCCCTACTGATACCTGAAAGACGAGTGATCGAGAGGGCATTGGAAGAAAAAAAAACATTCTGCACTAGTACCTGTGACCTGAAAATATTTATCAAATGCCACTATATTTGTAAGAGGCTTAAATAAGAATTGGATGTTGCATCAAGTTTTAAATAACTGAGTTACATTTTGTTATCAAACCGGAGTTAGCAAAAAAAGCAAATAATAAAAGAAATATATAATAAAAGAAATATATAATAAAAGAAATATATAATAAGAAAAATATATAATAAAAGAAACAAATTAAAGAGATATTTGTTACTCTATACACTGATAAAAAATGCATCGTCAAAAACACCAGACCTAAAAAATTTAATCAAAGCACTTTGGTAAAATTAACAGTAAACATTGTTTTATAAAATAAGATATATATTTTGGAAATTGTTTGGCAAAGTTTGGTAATTTTGTATTGAAAAAAAAAAAACATTTTTCGGTTAAATTTAGTTTTTAGTTTAGAAGTTTTTTCTAAATATGTGGTAATAAGAACTATTGTTTTGAAAATCAGTATTTCCGGTATCAGTATCAGTATATTATATAAGTCGTTATCTTATAAATGGAAAAGTACTAAATGATTGGTTTAAATACTGTATATTCAAATTTTATTAAACAGAATTATGGTTCATTTCAACAGAAATGTCATTACCATACAACATAGTTATCTTACTATAGTTTTTTTCTTCTTGTACGATTATTTAATTTTTTTACGTAAATTAAATTTAATAAAGACATTTAGTAATGTACTGCTTTAAAATTTATTAAAGTTGCGAGCTTTATTTTTAAAGAATCAATTTTTGTTAAAAAAAAATTAAAGTTAATATATAAAGGAATAAAATAAATTGTAAGTTAATTTTGCATTGCACAAATTTACAGAAAGTTAAGTTGTAATATAAAACACTTTCTATTATTTAATAGGAAATATTAATATGAACATAAATGTAGAATATGAAATAAATATGAAATATTTCTATGCTCGTATTCAAAAAGCCTTACCTGTCGAAAATTTCAAATTCAATGAATTCTTGATTCAATTCAAATGAATTCTTGAGAGAGAAAGTTAGAATGTCTGTATTACTAATAAAACCTCTTTTATATGTGAATTGGAAAATTCAGATAACAACGTAACTGGAATCTCTGAATTTCAATTTTTCCTTTTCCGAGACACGTACCCTGTTACCTGGTTATTTCCTGCGCTTAAATATTTAATCTGTTTTATCTTTTTGTTCTTTCCTGCTCCTCGATGATATTTAATTTTCCGAAGAATGATCTGCCGTTCGCAAAGTTTCAAATGCAATCAGAATCCTTCCGCTACAAACAAACATTGCTAATGAAGCGATGATAATATATGAAGATTACAATAACTAACGTTATAATTACGAATCGGAAATCCAATTTGAAAATTGAATTAGTTTCAACCGTTTTGTTACAATGCATGATTTTAGAGTCTTAATCTCAAGGAGGATTTGTTACAATGGGTTATTTCAAGTGTATATTTAAGTATAGGAAAATGTTTCCATCTACTAATGAGATCCAATATAATCCATATTATTATCTAAGTTCGAATTTAGTTAATGTGTCTTTTTTAAACATAATTGGACATAAATTGTTGGGATTACAAGAATGTAATGATTTTTAATTTATTTTAAATGATAAGCATAAATTTAAAGTAAGAAAATGACCCTAGTTGAAAGATTTTCTACGATTCGTGAAATAGTGTATTACTGCATGAATATTTCAAAATATGCTTACGTAGAACATGTAGACTATACATTGTGTACCTTATGTATAGTGCAAGAAAAGATAATTGGTTTTAAATGATTTTAGAATGATAAGTATACAACAAATTGTGTGTAGAAAAATGTTTCTACTTATGACATTATCTATAATGCATTTTATTTCATAAATATTGCAATATTATTCATGTAATTTTTAGTTGAAAAAAACGATGCAACGTAATTAAAAAAATATGGCAATCATGCATTGAATGTTATATTAAATAAGTACAAATTATCTATTATTTACTAATTTAAAATGGTAAGTAGGTGTAAATTGAAATGTAGAAAAGTGTTTCCACCAATGAGGTGACCAGCGTTCGAAGATCAGCTAAGAATGGTCCATACGAATTCCGCAATCGGCTCGCACCGACCACAGTGCTGAAGTAAAAAATCCTCTGTGGGAGACGAATCACGTCCTTTTGCAGTCAGTTTAACCATCCTCTCGTATTTATAAAATTTCAAATTTCTACCCATGAGGCATTCTAGTAGTAGAATGCTTGGTACTTTTTATAAAGCACCACTGCTGTGGCTACAATATATAGGTATTGCTGGGACGATTTTTTATGTTAAGATATTTTTGATTTAATAAATTGTTTTTCATTTTCAATTTTCTAAAACCGAGCGTAAGAAAAGAAATTAAATGCGTTGTTACTAGTAAAAGAAAAGTATACATGTTTTTTTTAATTTTTTTTAAAGCAAGACAAAGGAACATAATAAATTTTTTAAAAAGGTCTTTAATTGTACTAGTAAGCTGAAATAAAATAGAGTTTTATAATATGTGATGAAATTTAGTAAATGAGATAAAGTTTTATGACTTTATCGTGATAATTAACGGCGTAAAAATCATTTATTCTGCTAAATTAATTTTTCAGTTTTTTTTTCTTTACAAAATGTGGAGTTATAATAATAACAATTATGAGAACCAGAATTTCTGGTAAGCTGCTACCATATGAACTGAAAAATTACCACATGAATATTTTAAATTTCTTATATTTTAGTAATTTGGTTATTTATACCAAAATTCTGTTTTTTCTTTTTACAAAATTCTGTTTTTTTTATTGACTAAAAATGTCATCATAAACTACGGTAATTTTACGTTATTAAGTTATTTAAGCTAAAATTTACTGCATTTAGTTTTTTTCATATTCTTAAAATATCAGAAAATTTCATTTGTTTAAAGATAATTTCAATGAACAGCTTAATTTTTTTTAAACATCTGTCATAAATAAATTGACAGATAAACATTAGCATGAAGTTTTTCTTGCGTATGCATGAGTAAGTTGTCAATTCCTAGCTGAGTAATAAAAAAAAGTTAGAGGTAATATTTTTATGTTGCAAAAAACGAATATAATGCATTAAAACCGTGGATAACATTTACAGATGATCCTTATTTAAGTGTAAAACAAAATAATTTTCTTTGTAATTTATTATTTGCCTTGAAATTATTTTTATTTAATACATTATAAACTGTAAATACAAAACTTCTAAATACAAACTGTAAATACAAACTTGTAAGGTACAAAATTTGGGGCGTGTACCATAAAACTGATAATTAGTTTTTTTTTTGTTTGTTTTTTTGTTAGATAACCAATATACCATAAAAACCGTGTGTTACTTTCACGGATAAGCATTATTTTACTCTAAAATACTTTGTTTTGTAACTTGTTGCTTGTTTTGAAACTCTTATTGTAAATTACTTGTATATTTAATATATTTTCAACTATAAAGTTTAAATTTGGGGTGTGCTTTTTTGAAACATGAATCTGTTAATTATGTTATATTTTTATGTTTCATAGCGAGTACAACATAATAATCGTGAATTACTTTCATGGTTGAGCATTACTTTACTTTCAAACAAAGCAATTTTCTTTCTAGCTTGTTTTTGCATTAAATTTTTTATTATTAATTACTTTTAAATTAAATTTTAAAGTTCGACACTTGAAGCGTGGTTTTCTGGAACATAAATTAGAAATTAATAATTTGTTACCTAATGAAGTTAATTGGCTCTTTAAATCACAGTTCCTGACTTGGGAATAAGGTAAAATAATTAGAAAAGGTGTGAAAGTAACACAGGTAGATTCAAACAATGGAAAATGTAATTTTCAATATAGCAAACCGATATGTTTTCGGGAGAAAAGATGCGGTTCCAAACTTTTATATATGAGCGTTAGTCTGTTTTAGAACTAAATAACTCACATTGTAACAAAATATCACTGTATCACAATTTTAAAAGGTCTTTTTTTAAAAGATTTTTTTAATGAAATTATGTGATATTATTTAATCAAAAGGTGCTGAATTCATATATCGGAACCAAAATTGTTCATCGCGTACCGTTTGAAGAAAATTCGCAAAAAAAAATTGCTACGTTGCAAGTGAATTCTCGGATTACTTGCTTTCTGAAGCGCCTCGAATCCATAGGGAACCTTTTACTTCGGGAAAGCAGATAAAGCCTCTGTTGAGTTGAAGATCAAACTGTCAATAAGCGCAACTTCTTTTTACCTGTAATTGCTATTGTGAGCCGCTAGAATGCGTAAAGTAGCCAAACTAAACGGTAGAGTTTGGGGAAAGTGTTGCATTACCAAAAAATAAATAATTACAGATTCTTTTATTTTCAGACCAGAATCCACAAGATACGCATGTTTTAGTATAGAAATCATTTTGAATGTGAATGTTACACAGGGTATCAAAGACATTTATTACTAGTAAATATTTTAAATTTTTTCTTACACATGAAATAAAAGTATATAACTTTTGAGCGAAAATTAAGAAATATGAAGCTTGAAGTTAGATGAAATAGCTAAATCAAGATATAATCAAATAAGTGAAAAATTAGCAAAAATATTGCAATTTAGTGCAATAAATGAGAATACTACAGAGAGAGACAGAACTAGATCAGTGTTTCACTATTATTCAATTAATTTCAGTTTGCACTATTCTTATTGGACGATTTGTATGCTTTTCCCAAAAGAAAAGTATTCCTGTTGATTGAATCTGTAACTGAGATGGATTTAAAGTGGACAGATAAGTGAAGTGACATCAGTTTACACATCTATATAACAATATTATCAGTGAAACGCTTCTCTAAAAATCAAAAGTGATCTCATATATCCGGTAAGTATACACAGATCAGTTTTTATTTTTTATTTATTTAATTTTTTGTTAATTTAATTTTTATTTTATTATTATTTTTTTGTTGAAAGTTGTCTTGAAACGATTTGAAATTTTCGTCTGCTCTTAATATACTTCTTTCAAAGTAACAATTTAATTTGCTAATTTAGCTTGAGTATTTTTGTCTGCGATTAAGTTTATTAATTCCTCTTAGAATAGAACTCAGTGAAATTGAAGTAAAAAAATGTGAAACTTGCATGTGAAGTATTGGTCTGTGCGGTGTGGAATATATCTGTGTGATCTAAAGATTATAATAAAATATAGGCATTTGTAAAAATTAAAATGTTAAGACTTAATAACTTCAAGGCGTGGCATGAGTATTGTTTGACTTGTAGCCTTGAAAAAGCTATCTGAACAAGATATACGTAAGTATAATATAAAATCTTCAAGTACTTTTAAATTAAATAGTTTGATACTTCTCAAAAACTTTACAGCCTGAAATCTGAAAAATGAAGAAAGATTCTAAAACGAAGTCATAAGTTTTAATAGAAATTTACAAAATTTCAAAAAGAAATTACTTACGAAAGCTGGATGTAAAAATTTTAAAGCTCCATGTTTTAGATTATTTAATCATTTCAAATAAAAATAACGACTAATTGTTCCAATAATTATATTTTTATGGAAATATACTTGCCTTTACAGCCATAGATTTTATATTTATTTGATTGAGAAAATTTAATTATAATGGTATGTAAAGATTACATTGACACAGTGAAGTATTAAATGCAAAAGAACTTTTAGATTTTTGTAGTTTAATTTAAAAAAATTTTGAATTTGACTGCGATGAAGATAAATGTGAGGATGAAAAGGATTTTTTGAGGATAAGAATTTAATGTAAGAAGCTTTTTATTGCTAAAGGAAAAATTAAGCTTATTTTCGTTGCTGTAGTTATGTGCTGCAGCTGTACCACTAAAGTGGTTATTCACTATTCAATAAAGTGCCTTGGTTTTCAAAATCTAAAGTGTTTTAACTTTTTAAGCTTGAACAATGAAGAATTTGCAAATTTACAGTAATACTGAGAATGAGAAAAATAAAGATTTATTAAATTACTTTATAGATAAGGAGTGGAATGGAGGTTTTAGAGTAAATAAATTTTAGTGGTGAAAAAATATCCCTAAAAATGCTATTTTTTCTCATTTTAATAAAATTTTTGAATTCATTTTTCCTAAAAAAATACGTTTGTGAACAATGAATCTATAAATGACACGCAGATAAAGAATCTGAACACTTTAACTTCTTTAACTTTTGATCTAATGACCGGATTATCATGTACTTAATGCATTCTTAATGGTTAGAAGGGCTAACTTTTAAACTAATTAATTAACTAATAAGTTTGCACAGATGATATTTTAAGCTACAAGCTCCCCCACAAAACTATACGTTTTTGATTAAAAATAGCTTCGTTTCACAGAGTGGAATTTTTACCCTCAAAATTAGAAAGGTTACCTGGAAAAGAACTCAGTAATCAATGTCAGAATGCGTTTGAAAGTGTGGATTATTCAATGTTAATTCCAAATTTTGCGTATTTTATTAAAGCTGTTTACGAAAATCAAAAAAATATAAGCAAGTATTACTTTGATCATTACTTCATTTAGGGTGTATGTTGGTATGGCGAAAGTTTTCGCCAAATGTTCTACAAATGTTACTCGAATCATAAGCATGGGAGTCAAATTTGTCGCCTAGAAATATGTTTGGAAATTACAAAATTGTTAGGAAAAGAGTTTTTTCGTTTCGAATTCCGAGCATTAAAAAAATTTTGTATTAATTTTATTGTTCTACGCGTGTTATAGAATTCTAAATACTTGGTATTCAAATGTAATAACTGAAAATATCTGGTATAAAAATTTTTAAATTTTAATTTTGTAAGTTCCAATTCACATGTTGCGTTGTGCTTTGTATTCGTGTACTTAATAGTATATTTATTCGCCAAAAAATAATAATTTTTACACTTTTAAAAATGACTTTATTGAAAATTTTACAATTTTTACATAATTAATTTTTAATATTATATTTTATTAGTTCTTATTTTCTCTGTTTTCCTCATTAATATAATAATTTTTGCTTCAAATCAAAAATTACTGACCCTAGTTATTCTAAAAGCCATCAAACTTGCAACTTCGAAAAAAATTAAAATATTGAAAAGGAGGAGGGAAAAACAAGTTGAAAAGGTTCTTTCTTGGTGTGATCAATGATGCAATCAAGTATTGGTAATGAAATTTCTTGTGATAATAATTTATTTGACTACAATCAGTTGATAAAACTCATTCCGAGAAGGATTTGATTGAAATATTTTAAATTAAAATCGATTTTTTCCGTATGATGTACTGAAACTTTTTTCAGAATAACGTTAAGAATTAACTGTAACTGTTCTTCAATTTTTTCTTCATTCATTTTCTTCTTTTAATTAAATTTTGATATTCTTTGTTTAATAATGTTTACAATTTAGTTATCAAGAATAAATTTTGCACCTTACATGATAATGAAAGAAATTCCTAACTCTTTTAAGTTTTGTAGTTGATAATGCACACGAATGCACAACAAATTTTGACAAAAATATTTGAGTGTGTAAATAAACGCATATTTGGGAGCATTTTGCTTCATAGCTTCTAAAATAAAGTTTGAAACATCTTTGTCTAAAATAATGTCATGACAATTTAGTTTTGAAATTGGTTTAAAGTTTGGGCCTTCAAAATTATTTTTAATTTATGCATAATTATGGAAATATGTGACGATATCATGATAATATAACGCTGCCATGATTAATGTTGCCAATTACATACAATCCAAGATAAAACTACAAACAATTTTTCACTTTATTGACAACAAAGTAGATTTTTTCAACTATATGTATAATCATACTGCAGCATTGTCCAATAAAGGACCATAAGGACAGAAATTTGATTAATTTATAGTGTTTGTTGTTCAATTTATACAAAGTATCAATCATACAAAATATCAATACATAAACAATTTATAGTTATATCACTGTTTGTTCAATTTACACGAAATGTTCATAAAAAATATTCTAAAAGTTAATCAATAATTTAATTATATTAGGATCAATAAGTATTGCAATGTTTTCTGCACATAATGTAATATGCAGATATCAGAATAATACTATTTCTACCAAGTGGTATAAAAAGGCACTTTTAAAATTAAGTTAATTTATTTCCCTACAAATAATTTTTTTCAACTTGTTGCACATTAGTTGTTAAATCAATTCAGTGACATAATTTTACTTCAGCTCATCCAAGATATAATAATGTGTAAATGGCTTGTCTATTCCCACCATTATGTATCTTTTGTGACACTTAAAAGGTTTTAATGACAATGAATAGTTTTAAATATAAATAACAACACTGCTTTGTGACACAATTTAGCTTATGATCTTGATTTCTGTTGAAACAGAAAATACAAGTATTGCTGCATAACTTTAATATCCACTTGTTCGTAGGAATTCTTTTGAGAACAGATAATTTCAGTGCCTAGTTTCAAGAAGAATTAAATCAAAGCTGTGGCTGCTCAGAAAAACGCATCAGTGAATAAATAAGTATTATATTGTTCAAATTATCTAAGCTTAAATACCAATTTAAATCCCGACAATTTTAGCAATTATTTATAATTAAACGCAAGTGTATGAAAGGAAACATTTTGATCGAAAAAGATCAACATAAAATGAGTATGAGCTCAACAAATGAGTATGTACAGTGAGCCAAGAAGAAAAGTAACGAGAAAAAAAAAAACAGACTCTGAATAATTTTTGATCTATGATAGGATCTTCACGTTCTAGAACTCAATCTTGATAGTTCTAGGAGGTGACCTCAAATATGCTAATTAAAATAACGCATTTTTTCTGAAAAAAACATACCATTTTTACGATAGATTTGGATTTCTGACCTCAAAAATATAGAGGGTAGTCGTAATCTGGGAAATATAGTCCCCATAGTTTGGTCAGAAAAGCAATCAAAAGTTTGAACCTCATAATGTTAATTTAATTTTTTGAATATTTTTCCGTATATCGAGAACTTTTTATGCGAATTAAACAAATTTTTGCACACAATTATAAAATCCGTTTACCGAAAGATAATTCCATGCAAAAATGGTATTTTCAAAAAATATTTATCATTTTTATTATTTTATTTAATATTAGTAGAAATACTGAGGTATAAAATTTTTTACGTAATTTTTCATATCATAATTCAAAATTTGAGCAAAACCAGTTGAACAGTTCCTAAGAAATCGAATTTTTAAAAAGTGGTGCATTTAAATTTCGAGGAATTATTCTATCGATTTCTCTCAAATTTTGTATTTTGCCATGTAAAATTACATGTTTTAAAACGCTTTAAAAGAAGTGTATGCCTTACAATTCAATTTTTTTTCATTTCTGCATTTTAATTTTTTGCATGGAATCATCTATATGGAATTATTATAAGGTGTGTACAAATTATTCATTTCGTTTAAAAATCTCGTAAAACTCAACAGCAAAATTACCATTAAAGGGTCCAAACTTTGGATCTCTCTCCTGACCAAACTATGGGGATCATATTTCCCAGATTGCGGCTATCCCCTATATTTTGGGGATCGGAAATCCAAATCGTTGAAAAAATGGTATATTTATTCAAAGAAGTGCGTTTTTGTGCTTTATTTCGTAACTTAAAATTATTTCTGCACTAATTTGATTTAACACATTTGAGGTCAACCCCTCGAACCATTAAGATTAAGTCCTAGAACGTGAAGATCAGATCATTATTTGAAAATTTATTCAGGATGGTCCTTTTTTTTCTCGGACCATCCTGAGTAAATGAGTTAAAACAAAATGAGCATATTTTCACAAATAGGGGTTTACACTGCAGTTTTAAATGAATAAACATGTAAAATTATAAATGTATAATATATGATATAGTAGTTTGGCTTCGTAAAATTTATAGCAAATGTCAACACTTGCTCTTTGACATTAAAAAGCACAGCACATATAATGGCTTACATAAAGATCAACATATTATACAAAAAATTATATTTTTAATATGAGGTATTTTGTTCTACAAACTGCTCAATGAGATTTATTTATAGTTTTTCATGAAAAATCAAAATTTACCACAAAGATCCTTTGAGTTTTTTGGAAGGTACACGTAAATGCGAATTCTTTAATATAGTTCAAGAGTGCTTTTTTATTGCTATATTACAGTTTTTTAAAGTGATTTTATATTTAAAGCAATATATGCAAAAAAGAAAAATTTAAATATAGCAAAAAATAAGAAAATGCTGTTAAAGAAATTCCTAATAGTAGCTAAAACCGAGTAGAGGTTTATTAAAATTCAGAAGAAAATTCTTAAAGAAGCTTTATTTTGCATAAAAAATGAAAAACATACTTTTTTAAAAACAAAATAAGATGGTAATTGAATTACCTTAATCAAAATAATCCATATTTTGTTCATTAATGGCCATACTGACAATCTATAAAATCCTGAAGATCAATCACTATCAATGAAACTATCCAGCATTAATTAAGTTAATATCATAGCTTTGTAAAATAGATTAATTTTCTTTATCTAAAAATTAAAGATAAATAAAGTATATCTATGATGATAATGTACAATCTGAATCTTAGAAGACTAATTTGATCTTGTTATATATATTATGATTAATGCTCAGTATTATATTATGACTCTGAGGATTTAACGTATTGATTATATGACCGATTCTTGCTTAAACTAATTTCATTTCTTTATTTCTTCGGTTATTTTCACAGTTGTATCTGCCTCTTTAGATACCATGTTTTCTTCACTGTCTCTTCTTTTCCACATTTCTTTGCTGGAAGCATAATCTGAAACAAAAGAAATTAAATAAGTTTTAAAAATTAAACTATTATTTAAAAGGAATACGAAATGCATAAGAAAATTATCTTATTTGAAAAAATAAATAAGTGTATGAGAATGGCGAGAAAATATAATAGCATTATGATGTATAAATAATGTATTAAATAATGTAATAAATAAATAAAGAAACGTATCAAACAAATAAAAAAAGTCAAATAAATAAGTAAATAAATAAATTTAAAAAAACAAATTAAGAAACAGAAGGGAATTGTATTTGAAATAATTTTTAATTATGTACTTTAAAATAAATACGTAAGCTTATAAGAAAGGATTGCTTTATTTCAAAAGAATATTTTCTTCTAAATATATCTTTCTTTTTATAACGTCAATCATATTATTGCTTTTAATTTAAATTTATAAAGGGGCTTTTTTTCGACATATATTTAAAATATGATAATCTTCGCTTTTCTGGAACTATAAAAAAGTAAACTAATTTGTATTATTATCGTTTTTTTCTTTTAATTAACTGCGAAGAGATAAAAAGGATTGTATATTTAATTATCTCGGTTGAAAAAGAAAAGGGTTTTGTTTCATTCTAACTATTTTAAGGGAAAGATTAAAAAAAATTTTTTTTTTAAATTATCATCATTGAAAGAACATGTTTTCAGAAAAGTACAAATAAAAGCTTAAATAAATTTAATTAATGTGTATTTCTTTTATTTATTTATGTTACTTTAATGGTAATTCTAGTAGTAGTTGTAGTTTTAATTTGAAATTTTTTTCATGAATTTCATTTAAATGAACTGAAATTGTTAGAATTTTTTAAAATTCCAGTGCAATTTCAAGACCCGCCCAGAAAAAATGACTCTCTTAGACATTTCAAAAATTTCAATTCATTTCTTGCATTTCTACGGGATGCACGGCATCTCGCAAAGGTTTTTTTTCTCACTCATATTTTTCTGAACAACCTCGTAACTTCAAGATTCAATGTTTTACAGATTTTGAGCTTCAAAACAAAATGAAACATAGAGTAATGTAAAGTCAGAAAATGAAAAAAAAAAACGTTTCAAACAAAACAAAATTTATTAAAAAAAATAGAATTAGGAAAGGTTCATAAACAAAAGCCACCTTTTTAACCATTAAATTTTCAATTCCATATCAATAGAGCAGCTATATCCATTAGTTTCATTTCATTGAATTTGCCGTACTTGTTTTTTTACGGATCTTCGTAAATCTGAACTTCTAAGTCTTATAACGCAGTGCTCCTCAACCTTTTTATCACACAGGATGGGACAACGTTAGAGAATTTCTTCTCGGCCCTCAGACAAAGGGGTTGGACGCTGATTGTTTTTATTTTAGATGATTTTGATTGCATAAATTTAATGTTACCGTATTTAAACGTGCCTTCAAATCAAAATGCAGTTACATTTGCGGCATTGGTGCAGCTTAAGTCATGTCTCTCAGTTCCCAGTTTGTCCATAGAAAGTCGCACAAATCCGAGAGAAACTCAGCACAGCAAATTAAATGGGAATAATTTAATGTTCCTTGGGCAGTCCGGTACCATTAGATTTACAAACAGGTACTTGGAGACCACTGTTATAATGCTTGCGCAGCTAAACAAAATTTATCGTAAAGCTAAACATCCAAAACAGTGGTGGCGGCAGCTCTTAATACAGAGTGATTTGTCTGTCTATGTACTAAAAAAGTACTTTTTCTTACATCATTTTTAACTTTGATTATGATTATCAAAGCAGGGTAGAAAACGATGCCCTCTAGTTCACTCAAAATAAGTGCGTAACCATTTTTCAATTAAACAAAATGTTCTTATGTTACTTTTGGGAACAATTTTTTTCTTCTTTCGTAAAACAAATAATTTATAATAACAAAAAAAAACTATACGTAAATAATAGTGCGAAATAAATAAAAAATGGTAAACTCTAATAACTTTTCATTTAACTGACGGATTTTCATGAATTAAGAGGAAATCTTAATTCTTGAAATTGAATTAATATAAAATATATTAATTAATTTGAAAAGAAGAATTTTTGAGTTGCGAAAGCAGACATAAAACGTACTTTCAATGAATAAGTATAAATTTTTTTTTCTTACCTTTCTATTATTTGTTGCGTGTATTTTAAAAGGAACTTAATTTAGAAGCTAAATAGCTTTTAATTAGCTAAATACTTCCTTAAATTAGATTTTTTTAATGATTTGCTCAAGATGAACAAGTGAACACTCTGAATAATTTGTGATTTAATGATCCAATTTTCAAGAGCTAGGACTTTTTCTTTATGGTTAGAGCACCTAACCTTAAGTATTCTGATTAGTTTGGACAGACTATATTTGCTTCTGTCTTAGTGATTTAAAATATTGACTACTTTATATGATTAAGACTTAAAATAAATAAAATACATTAAAATCCTTACCATTGGTATTAGAAAATCAAACAAAATTTTAAATTTGCGTTTAAATATCAAAGAATATAGTAGCATAGAATAAATATCATGATAACCAAAGACGAAATTTAGCTAAATTATCGAAATTAGTCTAGAAATCAAAGATCAAACAATTTTACCAACTAACTGTAATATTTAATAAAAAATAGAAACAAATATTACTCTTTAAACTGTTAAAACAAATATGGAACTTGATTTGTTAATAATTGAAAATTTCGTTAATTTAAACTTAAAGAAAAGTACAAACAATTGCAATTTTTAACTAAATCTCTGAGTACATCCAATAAATGATTTTAAATCCCAAATAATAGCCTTTAGAGTTTTGTAACAATGTAGTTTTTGAGGGTAAAAAAAAGATTTTATATTGAAGTTTTAAGCCTTCAATCGGAAAAGTTTCTAGAAATCCTTTTTTAAAACCCTGATGGAAGATTTTAAAGACTATTTTATCATTGGAAAAGCTAACCACAACTATAACTAAACTATAATATTTAATTTTTGTTTCAAACATTAATATTGATATTTCAAATAGAGCAACTAAGGTAAAAATAAAATTTATGTCTTAAAATATTTTATAACAATAATAAAATATAAAGAAGATGAATGTTTTTTAAAACTTCATTAATAATAAAAATTTGATTCTTTAAATCTTTTTTTCAAATAAGTTTTTTTCTTTCAGTTTTTATCGATTATTAAGAAGTGGAAAAAAATTCATGAATTAGCAGGCATCGCAAAATATATTTTAATATAATTTAAAGCCGCAATTTTAACCTCATAAGATTAAAACTAATAAGAATAAATATTTACATTTTATTAACTTCACCTGCTTCAATTTACATAATAGTAAGCAAACTTCTTCATTACTCAAATATTACTTACTTAATTCTTCATGAGGATTTTCTTTTAGAAATATAATTCTTTCTGTGTACACTGGCACATGAATATATTTCGTCATCATTGGAGGGCAGTGATTTTCCGATGGTTTATCGTCAGCGTCAGATAGAGCTTTGGCGAGAAGTCCTACAGCCAACAGCGTTTCCATCGCCTCATTCTCTCTTCGCCTACTTTTTAGAATACCAGCATCAACGAAGCAAAACCACGTCACAAGAAATGCTATTTTCAAAGCATCCATGACATTCCTAGATGCAAAGAAAGAATTTTAATTAAAATTTTTGATAATAAACTAGGAGACTTGATAATAATCTAGAAGACTCCTGCCCCTGTTCGCTTCACTCACCAACCTTCGTGTTTTCTTCGTATTCCTCATTAAAGATCAAGGGAACGATTTATGCTAATTTTTTACCATATTGGATAGCCATTTGTTACATTTTGAAGATGACAAAATTTCGTAAAATCAATAATGTAGCAACCACATCGCCAAGCAACCACAGAGCCATCTGAACAGGCGAAACTCAGACTTTGAACCGAATGGATTCTTTTTTTCTTCTCCTTCTTATAAGTATTCAAATTCATGTTTGTCCACGAGCTATTTCTAAATTAATAAAAATATTTAGCACTAAGCTTTCCTTTATTTAAACCTCCGAGATCTAGCTAGGGCCACAATAAGATGTAAAATCGTTGCCTCTACCCTCTCCGAGAGTTATTTTTCAGTGAAGATGTACCGTGCTGTGGAAATGCACTTCCTGTTCATGCGCAAATTGTTCCTTTTTAGAATAAGCTTTCATGGACATAAACCGTTTTTTCCATTTGATCTTCCAAAAATTTGTTTTCCATAAAGTCGATAAAAATAAATAATTTAGTTTAGCAAATATATAATTATAATTTTTATCTGAGCATATTTTATTAATATGTAAAACGTAACGAAATGAAAGCATAGCTATTTTTTGAACAATAATCAAATGTACCTGCCTAAAAAATTAACCTTAGGAATACAGAATATGCGACACAATGAGCAGAAACAGGGAAGAAGCCATTTTAGTCTTAATTTTTTTTATTTTTAAAACTTTTCATATAAATGTTAAGATAACTGGATACATCTAAATTCTCTTTTATTTTCTATTTGTTCATTTTTTTTATTACTTTGACATCAAGTAAAGTACGAGCTTATAAACTAAAAATTGCGAGATAAACGTTTCTACAAAAATAGATAAGCAATCTTATTTGAAGAAAGAATTGCAGAAAAACACAATATTGCAACAACACACCGAAAACACAATATTTTTGCAACAATTGCGAGTTCGCAATTGTGCTAACTTCTACGATGATAGACTTTACGTATGCCGGAAAAGCAGATATGTACTGCCGTGCAAATGGTTAATGGCAAAGCTGCGCTCCGAATGTATCCCACGTAATATTCGAGCAACGAGATCCTCATTTGAGTGAAGTGGAGTTGTATAAACAAGATTCTTCAGATGTCTTCATAAAAAGAAATCGAGGATCGATAAATCCGGAGATCGTGGTGTCCCAGGGAGTAGTCCACCACTCCCAATCCATCGTGCCCCAAACGTGGCATTCGGGTAAGTGCGCACATGAGGCGATTGGAAGATCCTGCAGTGGTTCTTTTAACAACTGTTCCAAACAAATAAGATAACATTCGCCATTAAGTCGCGTCGGTAGAAAGTATTAGTAAATCAAAAAGTCGTTGACAATACCAGCCAAAGCATACAGAATCAATGTTGATGCGCAAGTGGTCGCGTTGCACGTGGATTATCGGTTGCCCACATATGGGAATTGTGCGCATTAAAGAAACTGGCAGAAATTCAGGCTAAGAGGATAGCCCGCCGGATTCAAAGCTTGTACTCGCTGAAAATGGAAGGGATGTAAGAGATTTTCGTTTAACACTTTACAAACAGTCTGATGTCTCACACGTAAGTGATGAGCAACAGCTCTTGTACTTGAGTCAGGTCTGTCAGCCCCCACGTTAAAGATGGCTTGAACCTGGATGGGCTACTTCCTGGCTTGGACTGAGTACAGCTCTTCGTCAACCAGCTTCATGCCTGCTGAAGTGGAATGAATCTGTTTCAAGAAGTTGACGATATAACCACTGAAACATTCTGTGATCCGTCATTCGTTGATCGAAACTGTGCGTGATACATTCGTAGCGCAGCTCTACCATTACCATTTGTACGGCTGTAATATCAATAATCAGCATGTCTGCTTTCTCGGCATACGTAAAATCTCCCTTCGTAGACGTCAGCACAATAGAGAGAGTGGTACTTTACCCTTCTAGATGCATTATGTTGAACGGCGGCTAGACATCTACAGCCCTCTACCGGCAGCGTAACCAACCCATAACTCTATTTCTCTCTTCTTTCATTTCCACTGTTTGCACCGCAACGCGTCACTTTGCGCCCATACATTTCTGTACAAAAAATGATTTTTACTATGTCCTGTATCTACCCTTAAAGTTTGTATCATGAATTCGGGACAACCCTGTACACGGATATATAATATACTATATACGATTATATAGTATACTATATATGAGTATATAATGTACTATACACGGATAAATAATGTATAGAAAACGTCAAATTTTAAAAACTAGGACTCATGTTGTATTGCGGGAGAGAGCAATTGTGTACAATGCGCACTATAAAAAAGGAAGTGTCTTAGTTTTGATTTAACGGTTGGATTTTCACGTACTAAAATGAAATATTAGCAATTTAATCTGAATGAGGCGCTTAACTTAACTTTGTTAATTGTTTCTGAAGATGATATTTTAAGTTGTAAAATCAGATACTATCGAGAGAGATACAAATTTTTTGCATCGAATTTGAATTCTCAACTCTCAAAATAGGAGGGGAAAGGGTAGCTGCATTCTTGGTATTATGATATCAATATAGTTAATAAATTATTTTCACAACTTTGGATTTAAAGATTTTCAATACATCATGTTTTGGCTACTCCATAACAATCATTTTTTTTATGTGGCATTGCTTTTCAAGTTGTTTTTCCAAGAACCTAGAAAAATTTGGCAAGAGATGCGGCGCTGTAGGAGAAAGATCAGCATGTAACCAGCTTTTAAATCAGTATTGATGGCAACATGAAATAAATAAAAAAATAAAAATCGCACTTTGAACAAGGGAAATTTTACGTTATAATAATGAGGAAATAAAAAAAATACATATTCAAAGATGAGTTAAATAATATTATTTAAATAACGTCTTCCCACACTCCCAGGAATAAATAATGTTTTAATTCTTAGTAACAATAAAACTTTTCTTTCTGTAATGGCGATGCAATGAAAGATTTTCTCAAATTATCGCGAACAAACATTAAAAGCTTTTCTAGCCTTTAGATTTCGCTATTTTTTTATTCTTAGAAAATGAGAAGCCTAAGAAACTTAACAAAAGAGACTAATGAGTTCCAGTGCGGACCGTAATACCCTCAGACAATAGAGGAATTAGTTCGGTGTTTTTGTAGTAGATCTTATTTCATTGGTAGGCCTGTTATAGACAAAAGCTTTACGCAAATATAGTAAACCGCTAGGGTTTTTAAAAATAAATGAAAGTGAATAATTTTAACTGAAAGTGAAAAGAATGTTTAGTTAAGTCTTAAAGTATTTAAAAACATCTAATGTTCTAACTAAACTTCTAAATTATTCTATAAAACTATAATATTTTCTTTTCCAGATTTTTTAAAATAACATTATATATATATATATATATATATAAAACTGGATGTCCCTTAAAGACGGGTGGTATGAAAAGTAAAAATAATGTTAATAATAATAAAAGAAGACGTAAATTTCAAAATTTTTCTCAAAGATTCCTAACAGATGGCACTAATGAAGAAAGAAACTATGTAGCCATATTTTTTATGTCAGACCANCCTTATGACATGGTGCATTATCCTGTTGGTAAACACCATCCCCCGCAGGAAAAACTGTTGCCATGAATGGGTGAACCTGGTCTGCAATTATGTTCAAGTAGCTTACAGACGTCAGGGATTGTTCTATGAGGATTATGGGTCCTAATGTTCCCCATGAAAACATTGTTTCTGGGCGAGAAACCATGAAAACCTGGGTGAGCCCATCGTTATAGATGGAGGGTGGTCATAATGTAATGGCTCTTCGGTGCATATATATTATGGGTATTAGAAGATTGGACATTAGAAGATTTTACTCCGAATCATTCAAATTGTGTAAAACAAATTTCTTCACAGGTGAGATTTGCAACTTCTGATAACTTACAACTTTATTTCACCAGAAATGAATTTCTTTGAAAGTTAATGGGATACTCTCAACTCGCAAAGAAGTCTACTTATACTCAACCACCTGACCCTATGACCTCAGCGCCAGATGGTTGTAAAAAACAAGATGGCAGGGTTATTTAATGGATATTGATTGATTTAATAAAGCAAAGTTTTTTTTCAGAAAAGTTTTAGAATGCTTTTTAACAAGAAGTTAATACAACACCGTATCGCACATGCACTTTATTGAAACCGTAAATGTTTTTGTTTTATGCATCTGGCAATCTTGTTGCTTACTTATTCTACATAGCTACGTGCCTGTCTTTGGGTTAAGTTAAAAATAGACTAAATCTTTCTTTGTGAAGGAATGCGAAATGCGCCACTAAAGAGAATTCATATTTGATGGCTAGGCTTACTCAAAGTAAAATGGAAAGAACAGTTGATGACATACGCAAATGCTACGCTTCAATGGCTAATCAGAATCCAAACCCAAGATAACGGCACTTGAAGGTGACCAAGACCACGTTTTTAAGGATTTTTCTTCGTTGGTTCCTTAAGTCAGGCAAAAACCTTAAGTTGGTTCCTTAAGTCAGGTGACAAGTAAAACTAAATGGTTAGCTTTCGTTGTATACACTCATCGTCGCTGAATAGCTATAGCTGTTTGAAGCCACGTGTTTAGGTTGTTTATATCTACGATTTTAAAACACCAAACTGTAAAAACTATAAATAAGTCGAAGTCAATGAGAATTATAGGCTATGCATAGTCAACGGATTGTAAAATTGCATAGTCACCGGAAAGTATAACAAATAACGATAAAAAAAGCAAGAATTATTAGGTGATAATTTGTGACAGAACTACAAAATGAAATTTCTATGTACTGAGACATTTAAGTCCCCAAAGATGATAATAACAGTATAAGTGTCCGAAATAACGACTGTTATCGGTTTTCTGAAGTATAAATACCATTTATTCGGTAAAATTTACTCTTTAGTTTTGTATTTTTCACTAAATGTGAAGCAATAAGAACTATAATTTTGAAAACCAGAATTTCTGGAAAACCGTTAACATACGAAAGAAAAAACTACCAAAGGAATAGCTTAATTACCATATATTTTCTTTTATTTATCAGAATTATGTTTTTTTTCTTCAGAATTGTTATTACCATGCATTGCGGTAGTGTTATCAGAATGTTTTTCTCCAAAAAATTTTTTCTCGCATAAATTTATAAGAAATATATTATAATACATTGGAGGACAAATGCTAACTCATTATGTAAAAATAAAATAAAATTTTCTTTTTTATAACTCTTTTATCAATTTAGTTATTAATTTTCCCATTATTTATTTATGCAAGATATGTTATGTATAAAAGCAAATTATGTAATAGGAAGGACTTTGCAAAGTTTAGAACACAAAACTATGGTTATGCGCATTAGTTAATAACATAATGCATCAATCTTGTCTACAAAACTTTCAAATAACATAAAATGCAAAAGAAAAAAATATTTTTTAGTTTAAGAACAATTTTTTCTTATTCTATTAAATTTTTTTATGAAATTCCTGTCACGTAAATAGTAGAATGATAACTATATAGAGTTTGGAAAATATCATTTCCTTAGAAAAGCAATTTTGTAGATTTCCTTTCTTTGAAAGAAAAAACGATACAAATTGTTCATATTTTTTTTCTTTGAAATCTATTTTGCTATGCATCAAATATTAAAATATTAGAATATGCATTTTTCATCCATAAGATACAAGAAGCATATACATATTTACACACATGACATAATGTATAATAAATTTTTATACATTTACAAGCGTCATTAAAATTTTTATTATCATTAGTATATAAGAAAAGTTATGCATGAAAAAATATGTAATATATATTCATATTAAACTTCCAAAATCCTAGTTTATAGTTTAAAAACTAGTATTTACATACAGGCTAGTTTTCAAGCAATTAAAATTTTTAATTCAATTCAGAATGCTGTTCCTAGTTATATAATTTTCAAAATATTTCAAAGATGGATCTCGTATCAATTTCATATAATACTACAGTATATTTTAGTATATTAAGTTTCGAGAAGCTTTTTTATATTTTTAAATTAAATCATGACTGCAAATACATAACAGAAATTAACAGTTAACAAAACGTTTAAGTGAAAGAAAATATAATCAGAGGGGACAAAACTAATACACCGAAAAAATATTGTAGAACAGAATCTGATGAAATTAACCGTGTTTCTGGCTCCAATGGGTACACCGAAAAGTTCGATAATTTTTACTGAAGCACTACTTTGGTAATGATTTTGGTAAAATATATAATAAAATATGGTTTTTAAAATATGTGATAAAATTTGCCAATTCTTTCACATCTTAGAGGGTAGCATAAAAACCAATTATTCGATTAAATTTAATTTTCAGTTTTGTAATTTTTGCTAAATGTATGGTTATAAAAATTGTAATTTAGAAAACCAGAATTTCCGGTAAACAGTTCCCATATGATCGCAAAAATCACAAAATGAATGGATTAAATACCGTATATATTGATTCAATTAATCAAAATTATGTTGTTTTTTTTACCAGAAACGTCATAACCATTTCAGTAATTTTACCAGACTCCGTGTAGAATCAATATAGTTTAGTTAGTTTAGTTAGTATTTAGTTTAGTTAGTATCGAAATCAAATTCACTTAAAAGCCTAACTAAATATTAACTTTAACTATGACTATTTAATCAGACTTATGATAATTTTTTATTACAGCTTGTGAACACACCATCTAAATTAAATCCAGCTTTAATCAATGTAAAATATTAGCTTTAAATATGAAAACGTAACCAAAATTATTTATATCAATCATAATTCTATAAATCATTATGAATGACCAACCGAAACAAATTGCAACTCTTTCAATTTCGATTGGAAATTAAAACTTGAATTAATGCAGGATGCAGTGGAGGAATTCAAAAAGCAGGAAAACTTTTACTCGTTTCGTAGCAATGAACTTTGCAATATCAAAGCGCAAAGGAACTTTCTCAAAATGTAACGAAGCGTAACGATGCAAATTAAAAAACAAGAGAGAAGCTGGGAAAGTGTTCAGTGGAGTGAAAGTTACCCTTAGAGCGATACGCGGTGATAATTTTCACTGTGATTATTTGTCAGCATGAAATTCGTATTAATAAACCTTAGGAAGATTTTCGCTTTAAAGTTTTTAACAGTTATTTGACGAAGCAATGTTATAATTTATCTAAAGAAGATATATATTGTTTTTTTAAAAACGGTTTATATTGTTTTTTAACAATGGGAAGTAGAACTTTAATTTTAAATTTTTTTCTTAAATGATTGAATGAAGAAATGATGAATGAAATGATTGAAATTGAAAGGAATAGAAGAAACGCAAAAACATATTATAATATTAGGTTCATCCCATTCAGTAAATTCCGACGTAAAAATTACTATTTATTTGTAAGACGTCAAATCATAATTTGCTTTTGGTAGAAAAAGATACAAAATTAACAAAGGTCATCTTCTTCAATTTTATTTTTAAACAAAGGCAAGATAGCGAGATGTATATTAATCAAAAACAGCAGAAAGAATTCATTATTTGTAAAATTCTAAAAAGTTTCCCTTCCTGTAACGAATTTTGTGAGATGCCATATCAACCTTGAAAATTGGCTCGTTATAATTTTTTCAAAGGGCATTTGATGCTGTATCTATAGTTCGGGCTTCATTTCTTAAATTTTGAATTCAAAAGAAAAATATCGGCCAAAACTGGATAGCCTGAATAACAATCTGATGCAAATATTCACTTGAAGCAATCGGTTTGAAAATGTAAAAATAAATATGTAATAGAAAATAGGTGAGTATTTTATCAAACTTAAATTAGAAGCATGTTATTCATCAATAATTGATAAGCGAAATTGAAATAAATATGGAAATAAGTCGGACTGTTATTTTAATACGTCGCATACACTGTTAGAAATTTCTCGGAGAAAATGGTTAAATAACAATTTATTAAATAGTTATTTTACCATATTTAATCAAAACAGTCAATGACCATAAATATAACAGCAATCAAACTGTTAAGTTTGAGAAAAACTGTTTATTAACTGCTTACACCTAATACGGTTAAACAACAAGAATTTTATCGCACCAATAAGAACCACCTAACGAAGCTACTTAGTTCTTTGCAACGGCGTACATATCATAGCCGAGTGGGCTTATCTGTCAATCTCATGATCGGCAGAATTGGAGTTCGAGTACTAGTGGTGACGCACAATATTTCCTCCATTTCCTTCACCACATGAAGAATTTCCAGTGTTCGGCACTTTCTAATGACCATTACCTTACGAAAAGCCGAGCTCCTATGTCTAGTTAAATAATATTTATTATTTTTACGTTTTTGAAATATGCTAGTTGTAAATGGTTAAAAAACCGCATATTTTTATATTCATGGTTTATAACCATACTGTTTGTAAATGATCTCAAAACCACAAAAGAAAAAAATCTTCTTTACCGTAAACTTTAGGGTTAATCGGATGGACAGACAGCTGCCAGTTATTTTTCCATAATTTTCGAATGAAAATTTTAACAGTGTACGTCAGGGACACAAAAATGCTTCAAATATGTTAAAATGCTCTATGCTCTGGAAAAATAATGTCTAAATAGTGATAAATTTATTATGTGCTAGAGTTAAGCAGCGGATCCATATCGAATTTCAGCTATCAATATTCAACACTCTTGTCTTGCAATAAAATTTTGAACTTAACCACGAAGATAAGGGCATTTTGAGAGAAACTCACCTTTGTGAAGAACTTTTAGATGGAACTAATCAACATTTGCATGTTACATGGAGAGGGTTTTAACCCTGGAAGATTTCCCACAGTTGACCAGATAGAAAGAGAATTTCACCTCATAATCCTTCTACTCCTGTAGATATTTCTGCAATATTCCTCCAATTATAGCCAAGATTCGAACCTGGATAATCTAATTAGTAAGCGAGTTTTCCTCCTCAGATTCACCCCGGCTCAACAGTAATAAATTTAAATAAATAAATAAATAAAAATATTTTTTCTAATTTTAAGTATTTAAGTTTCTACTGAAACTAAATAATTCCTAAAACGGTTAGTACCACCATCCACTAGTGGAAGCTACAAAATCTATGTGGGCAAATTGTTTACTAACATAATGGTTACTTTAATATGTAGTTGATGTAACAAAATCAATATCAAATAATTTATTAGATAAATGTCACGCAATTTAAATAAAATATGGAACACAAGCTTTAAGTTAAAATTCGTACCTAGCTCAAAAATGACGCTTTAACCTTCTTTTGGATTATAAACTTTTTCTTCAAATTCATATTTTGTTTCAAAATAGGAACATTAACCGAATACTGTTTTTTTTTCTTTTTTCTTTTTTTTTTGTAAATTTATCTGAACTAAAGTACGTAAATTTCGAATAGTTTTTTATAACAACATTCAGTCTTTTCATCAATTTTGTATTGAATGCAGAATTTCTGTCACTGTTATTAAGCTATATCGCTTATTCGTATTTATTGTAAAATTAAAGGTTTTCTTTTCAGGGTTGTTGCAAGTATAGAGGAAATAGAGCATATGCTTAAGACCCTATCTAACTAGAATTTTAAGTGATATTTGCGGCGGTGATATTCAAAAACAAAGAATTCGCTTCGGATAACGGTGATATTCGAAAAAAAGATTTCCTTAAGCATTTCTAAATAATTATCTTAGTAAAGCTCATAAACACAAAACTCTTCGCTTCTAAGTACCAATAATGTTGTATACATGAAAAATAAAGTATTAGTTTAGGTTTCGCAAAATAAAATGGAGAAAAAAATATTTATTTCAAAGATATAGGAGAAAGTCTTTGGTCTTATAAGTTATTCCTTTTTCTAGAGACAATATAAAAAAATAAAGAATATATAAAGAGGTTGCAAAAAATCTTTTATCTTGCGTCTCACAGAGCCGTGGTGGCTCAGGGGAGAGCGTTTGCTTTCCATTGAGATAAAACGGGTTCGAATCCCAGCTAAGACTGGTCGATTTGAATTCCGCACCCGGCTTGCACAGACCACAGTGCTGACGTGAAATATCCTCAGTGGTAGACGTATCATGGGTTAGATTCACCTTGCACACCAGGCTAACCATGGGCGGTTTTTGTGGTTTCCTCTCTATGTAACACAAATACGGGTAAGTCCCATTAAAAAAGTCCTCCAAGAAGGCAAATTTTCCTCATAACTTGATCCAGGAGTTCCTTGTCCTCTGGGTTGGATTCAAAATTATTAGGCATCAGAGTTGAACATTAGTAGTCGTAAACCCAAAATTGGGTCTGTTGTTCAAATATGGATATAAAATCTTGTGTCTCATAAAGCTTTGTAAGGTTTTGTTTTTGTTTATTATGCCTTTTCAATTTAAGAAATTAGTAAATTTCCTAGCAATCCACATGCCCCTATTGAATTTCGCCGCTTTTTGTTGTTTCAGTTCGTTGCTTTCTCCTTTCCACATAAATATTTTTTCGGAATATAGTTTAAGAAAATAATAAAATCTGTAGAATTTTGAGATAAAAATGTTCATGTACTTTTAAAATATTTCCCTTTTTACTTTCTTAGAGGTAAACTATTTTCTATAAATAAATTATTAATTCGCTTTTAATGTTAATTATTTTATGACAGATAAGTCATTTATTTGCATAAATTGGAGAGAGAAAATTAAAATTATGTTTAATTGATTTATTAATCTAAAAAGGGTAGATTCTATTCCCTTCTAAATAAATATAAGACTGTAAAAATAAAGAGTGAGTTATAATTGGAGTAAAAAAATTTAAGATTTTACAACAAAATATAGTTGCAAGTCATTTGCATTTATATTTTTCATTGCTAAGAAATCTAGATAAAGCAACAGTATCTGACCTACAAAGCTGGCATGCTTCGATAAACAAATATAGTGAAATATTTTCTAGAGATAATATGCATTATAGGAAGTCTGATAGAAATATTTTATTCATACAAATATATCATAGTATTTCTATTAGATTCCCCTTTCACTATTTTCGCTCAGTTGGTTTGGAATCCTTTTTCGTGATACAAATCAAACATAATCTTCAAAATTTATGTAATGAGCACCTCTAAAATAGTTTTATGTAGGTGGATTTTAAAGGTTGAAAATTATATTCTTTATTCTCTTGACAGGACACATTATACCAAACAAACAATTATAAACGTATTAAACTCACTAATAGTTCAATTTATTAAAAAGAATGAAATATTGCAGCGAATGAATGACAAATAGGCCTTAACAAATATTTTTTTAAAAAATTTTACGAAAGTGGAGAATAAATAAAATAATTTATTTATAGTATAGTTTATTTTATGAAAAACTATAATATACAATAATATATATGCATTTTTATTATTAAATATTATTTATTCTACATAATTTGTTGTATAAATTATATTATTCTATTAAGAAATCGGAAAAATAATAAAATAAAATAAACGCAGTCCAAGTTATGAACAAATGATTAAGTTTAACCCTTTTGCGCCGACAGTCACAAATACGTGACAGCATAAAACCGTATCAATCAGGGTAAAAATATAAAACTAGTAATCAAAGTATTTCTTTAGCAGTTTATTTGTGGGCAGAGTTATAATTGTTTGATTTATTTAATTCACCATAACTTTGTTCAAAATAATACTATTTAGTTACACTTTGAGTTAACATTGATTATATATATATATGATTAAACTAACAATAATTAAAGTAAAAGCANATCAAAGTATTTCTTTAGCAGTTTATTTGTGGAAGGAGTTATAATTGTTTGATTTATTTAATTCACCATAAATTAGTTCAAAATAAAACTATTCAGTTACACTTTGAGTTAACATTGATTATATATATGATTAAAGTAACAATAATTAAAGTAGAACCAAAGTAAGTCTGTCAAATTAGCAACGACTACATTTAAGTTACCGTTCTTCATTTCAATTACAACTTGATTCTGATTTTGTACGAATGCTTTTCTGAATCACCCGTCCCCAAGGGGTTAAAGACAGAAACACGAAAGTACACAATTCATTCATTTTATTTAATAAATTAAATTTTTGTTAATTTAAATATATTATTAGTTAGATCGAATATTATGGTTAATTTTTTTAAACAAAAAAAAGTTTTTTGTGTGTAGTTGGAGAAAAAAATAGTGTACTTACATGCTTTAACTGTTTACTCCCGAACTTCAACTATAGTGTTTGCGTAAGTAAGGAAATGCTATAATGATATGTATGAAGTCCCGTTATGGACATCCGAAAAGGACATCACTTTTACATTCGGTTCTTACAACGCTTCGTTGAACATTCTGTGACAACCTTCAAATTATCTTTTTTTTTCTCCATTTCTTTTGAGTTAATAGGTAGGTTTTTAATTTTTTCTTCTTCTAAAAGTAGACCATACAGCAATCTTATGACAATTGGCGTGCTTTCAAACAAACTGGTAATACATTCGGGGTGATTCCCCCGATGAGGGCTATTACAGCAGTAAGTGTTTTGAATGCGAAAATGGGTCATTGCCTGGTTCATCAACTTTTCCGCCTTGTTCCTTGGAAAAACACAAATATTGAAATTTATCTTCATTTTGAGGATGGGTCTTGATTTGGTTAGCGATTTCTATGGAAATGCTGAGCTTTTACACGATATTTATAAACTTGGTGGTGTTTATGTTTGAATCGAAGCAAAAGGTTTGCAAGTTTTCGGTTGGCTGAATGTGATAAAAAAAATCGTTGCAATTCTTCACTTTTCTATTATTTTTGTACACAGAAGTATTTTTATAAGACGATTTTCCTTTCAGAATTAAAGCATACATTTATCTAATTCAATAATATTTTTAAAAGGAATTTTTTTTTAGTTCTGGTATTCTTATAATAATAAGCTTTTTGGTCTAGTTAATGTATTTCAATATCAAAACAAAGCTTAAGAGACAGTGGATCTCATAGTTCTATATTATTAAATAAGATTTAGTGAAAGTTAATTGCTATTGTTTTAACGTGATTATGAAGTAGAAAAATACCTTGAATAATTATCCAGTCAGCAATAAGATTAATGGTTTAATTGATGAAAAATAAATGAGTTTTTAGGAAACTTCTCTGTCATGAAAAACTTTTCCTATAAATAAATCATATGCCTTGGTTCCATTTTACAGAGTGCCTTTTAATGTGTTTATTTGTGGCTTCTTTAACCTAATTGCATAGAATTCCAATGACGTCAAGATTTGAAAAATGATCATTGTTTAAAATGGTAATCCTCTTACGTTTAAAATTCTTTCGGTTACTTAAAATATTAAACGTATTAAATTGAATCAAAGAGTCACTGTCAAAATATATGTAATTTAAAGTCCACTTACCATATAATTTTACAGATAAGGCCCACTTTTCAATCTAAATGGTCGAGGTCTGTAAATTTGTGGCGCTAGTGTATAACTGAAATGTACTAAGGTATTTTTATGGGTCCGGTTAAACGCTTTAGATGTTTAAATCTGCAAACAAACCGCTTTCTCACTGTCAAATACCTTCAAATGATAGCATGTCACTGACATGACTAGTGAGCTCTTTCCTCTGCTTTCTGAAGCTCGACAATTACGTGATGATTCGTTTTGCAAAGTATATGATTTGTTTTGCAAACCATATGATTTGTTTTGCAAACCATACTCGCTGTTCTCGCTGCCAAAATGGAAACATTTAAAATGTGATTTAATATAAAATAATAATAAAAACAAAACATTTTTGTTCTATCTTAACAGAAAAATTGAATAAAACCAGAGGGAAAAAATAACAATAATTTTAACAACTCCTCTTTAAAAAAATCACACACATTACAGAAATAATTGCAAAAATGCATTGCAAATTAAAATGTGAAATTAAAAGTTAAGTTGAACAAAAAAACTCGAACTAAACATTCAGTTTTTTTTTTGAAAGCGTAATTATATATTTTAAGATTTGGAGCTATCACTGCACGGCTGTCAATCGCCTTAGCACTTGATCGTCAACCATCTTTCAGAATTATGTAAATCAAGGCTTTACTCTGCTCTTCTATGGCATTTTTTTATTACATGCAAATGATATTGCAGCACTACTGATATTTTTTTAAGTTGTAATTTATATTTAATTTTAGTTGTAATTCAAGAATCAAAAATAAAAAGGTCTTAAATGGTATTTTTGTAAGTTTTTGTAAATTGGTATAGAAGCAACAAGAGGCTACTTCTGTGGCCACACTATGTACCATGCAACAAAAAAAACTCAACATGAGGCATGTTGAAATCAAGATGATGAATGCAAATTATAATTTAACATAAATATTTAAAAGCGGCACTAAAAGCTCTAACCACAACTTTGTTAAAAAATGCTAATAAAGTTAATGAATAATGAGTTGAATAAAGTAAATGAACCATAATGAAAATACTAAGCTCACTCATGTAACGATTGTTCAACGTCATTAGAGAAGTTAAAACATTCGAGGTAGTTTGTTTTTATAATTAAACTCTATTAACACGTTGGAGCTAAATCATCCTTTACATACCGGTAAAAAAGTCAAGGCATGGTAAAAGAATAGTTCCATCATGTATTTTTAAACCTAGAAATCAAATTTTCTTTTTTCTTTTGGAATTATGCTTTTAGAGTGACACTTAAGACCTTCATCATGTAAGCTTTTCTAAATAATCAATTTTGAAATGTCATGAAATGTCACTTGTCACTCTACGTAAAATGTCATTGTGTTAACGATAAAAAAAAAATTCAAATTTGCATTATGCGTGTTAAAACACAGTCAAAAATTTTCATGCTGAAGCTTGTTAAACATTTAACTGTTACAAGTGGCCTCAGAATGGTATTCTTTGCATTTGAAATTAAGACTAGCTTTAATGATTTAAATTCGAAATTTTTGAAAAGGAAAAACTCAAAAGCATATTGTTTTTCTTGCACAGATTAGAAATTTCCTTTATGTTTACGCTAGTTATTTTCATAATTACTCAACTGATAGTTAATTATACTACAACACAAATTAAGCGCTCAAAAAATATTGAATTAAAATAGAATGCGTAATTTCATTTAATATATTTTAAGTATCGTATTGTCTGTTAGTACCAGAACTTATTTTCGTCTTTTTTCATTATCGTTTTTAAACCTTTTGGTTTTATTCTTTTACGTAATGAATAGCCGCGATGGTGCAATAGTCAAAGGCACTGAACTGTCTCTGCGAGAGGCTGGGATTTGATACTCTCAAGGGAAACTAGCAAAGTGTGACTCGCCAATTTTGAAATAAACTAGTGGGATGTATGCCTTATGAGGAATAATTTTAGGGGGCAACATTCGCTTCGGCCCATAGAAGGTCCTGTGAGAGATAAAAAAAATAATTCAATATATAGAAAAATCGGTATTTTATTACTTCAATGCAGATTATTAGTTATTGTAATTGTCTCATACTCCAATTAATTTGTAATTAATTAGTTAATTAATGCGCTAATTAATAAATTAATTAACAATTTAGGAATTAATTATTTATTTATTAATTAATTATTGGTTAATTATATATTTATTAATTATTGATTAATTATTAATTAATTAATTGATTTGCAATTACATACTCCAATTCATTTGGAAAGTTTTTGAAAAAAAAAAATTTAAAAATTTGATTAANAATGAATAATGAGTTGAATAAAGTAAATGAACCATAATGAAAATACTAAGCTCACTCATGTAACGATTGTTCAACGTCATTAGAGAAGTTAAAACATTCGAGGTAGTTTGTTTTTATAATTAAACTCTATTAACACGTTGGAGCTAAATCATCCTTTACGTAGGTAACTTTAAAAAAGTCAAGGTATGGTTCAAGAATAGTTCCATCATGTATTTTTAAACCTAGAAATCAAATTTTCTTTTTTCTTTTGGAATTATGCTTTCAGAGTGACACTTAAAACCTTCTTTATGTAAGCTTTTCTAAATAATCGAATATAATTGATCAGCATTTCACGAATTTAATTTTGATTGACCATACTTGAAATGTCATAAAATTCTCGATAAAAAAAATTCAAATCTGCAATATGCGGGTTAAAACACCGTCAAAGATTTTCATGCTGAAGCTTGTTAAGCATTTAACTGTTACAAATGGCTTCAGAATGGTATTCTTTGCATCTGAAATTAAGATTAGATTTTATGATTTAAATCTTTTTGGAAAAACACAAAAGCATGCTTTTTTTTCTTGTACAGATTAGAAATTTCCTTTATGTTTACGCTAGCTATTTTCATAATTACTCAACTAAACGTTAATTATACTATAACACAAATTTAGCTCTCAAAACATATTAAATTAAAATAGAATGCTTAATTTCATTTAATATATTTTAAGCATCGTATTGTCTGTTAGTACCAGAACTTATTTACGACTTTTTTTCATTATCTTTTTTAAACATTTTGGTTTTATTCTTTTATGTACTGAATAGCCGCGATGGTGCAATAGTCAGAGGCACTGAACTGTCTCTGCGAAAGACTGGGATTTGATACTCAGTGGCGTTTGAAACCCCCCCCCCCAGCCTCAGAATAGAGGGTACCAGCTTGTGATGGAAATAGATGAGGCATGTGCGTAATAGTGACCATTTTACTCCAATAATTTTATTTCAAAAACGTACTGCTTATTTTACAGACTGATCATACATTTACTGCACTGTGAAATTAAGGTTGATTCGTATTATTAAGCCTAAACACTTTTCACGAACTTAGTTTGGAATCTTTGCTGCTCGTCTTTGTCAGTAATTTCTCCCGGACTTTTTCACGGTATATTTTATAAAACAACAGTTTGTTGGGAATATCAATGCATTTTACTTTTAAATAATATTCAATATGCCACCTCTTGAACTCAAGACAAATTTTCTCATGTTGGTAAAGATTTTACCAGGTTTTGAGTTTTCGTCTATTTATTCATTCCTATACCGCACGTGAAACCCTGAACAAATGAGGCCTTTTTACGTACAGCAATCAATTTTTTTAAGTCTTTGCTAGCAGCTAACCACGACTTCTCAGTGAGATTAAAATCTGGAGAGTTTCTCACCTCTTCTAAGACAGCCGCTTTGTTTTCAACAAAACAATACTTAATTTTTTTTCTGGAATTAATGAAACTAGTTTGATTTTATTGAAGAATTAAATCTTTGGGGGGAACATCTCCTGAGCAACTTAGGCCTCGCTCTCTGTGACATAATTTTCCTGAATTTCTCACTATGCCTTAAAGTGGAGCGGGTTATATGCCAATGAATTAAAAGCCCTAGAGTAACAAAAAATCCAAAAATTTACGTTTAATTCAATAAGATTGCATACCTACTATTTGCAATTTTGAAAACAAAAATTAGATAGGTTTTCAAATAAAATCCCTGAGGGCTAATGGGTAATTTCTCTAACAGCTAAATTTGAAGTTAGCTTTCTGTCTCAAACATTGCGAGTTTCAAAACAATAGTTGATAATAGAACTGCTAACTCATCATTTTTGCAGTTGACAGTACCAAGTTATACAGGATGTAAGATAACATAAATCAACAACTGTATTGGGCGAAAAAGTGTAGAAAAAAACGCAATTATCTCTCTACAATATGTAAATTAGATTTCATAATGTGAGAATTTGTTAGGCGCCTACTTGGCTAAACAACATTGGTTTTGTCTTTTTGTACGGATAGATTTTCTATGGAGGGCTCATCTCATTTTCTAGTAGATTTCCCGATCTCCTTTTCACTGACATTTTGCTCGAATGATTTCATAAAAATAACCTAAATAATTAATAAATTAAGGATTGTCTATTGGTTACAAATATATTGGCAAGTTTTAAAAATCAATTTGGTTAGGAAAAAAGTCACAGCTTTCGGAACCCCCGTGACCCTTTCACGGAACCTTAGAGTTCCAAGGAACGAATTTAGCGAATCGCTTCTATAGAGCATTTGATATTAAGCATGAAAGAAGAACAGAAAATTAATAACATTACTAAGATAGAAGTAAATTATTAAAATTCAGTTACGAAATACGAATTCGTAAAACGGAAGCTTGTTTTTCATTTTCAACATTAGTGAGCGAAATGTATTATTTTTTTATATTTATTACATCTGGAATTTTCAACATTAGCGAGCGAAATGTATTATTTTTTTATATTTATTACATCTGGAATTTTCAACAAATGTTTTCCCCAATTACCACATTATGTGCCAACAATAAGTTAAAAACACTAATTTAGGATTTAATTTGTAGAAAGAGCTGGTTTTTTTTTGTCCCTCAGTAAAGTTCACTAAGTACCTGGTCGCAAATAAAATTTTTTTAGTGTGTCTCGATTTTTTTTTTCGGTGGGGGTGGGGATTTTTTTCTGTTTATTCAGTATAAACTTTATTCTAGTTGCTTGTTACAATATAATTTGTTATTTATAACTAAATTAAAATTAATATAGCTTTTGAAATAATTAATTATATTAACTTTTAAAATACTTAAATAATTTGAGAAAAGAATTTAGTTTCTAAGTTAATCCTTATTAGAAAAATAATAAATTTTTTTGCCACCCACTTACTTTTAAAAAGAGATTATTTTCCTTCGTTAAATATAGACATTTTTAGAAAATCAATATTACAATTTTTGTTTTTCTACAATCAATTCTGAAAATTTCGTGTGGGTGTGGTTAAGATAGTTTCTTTTTATATCGCTTCTAATTAAGTAGATCAATTCGATACTATTTGAAGATATACAAATTATTTCAATCTCTTGAAAAGTATAGTTTCTATTGGAATGATAAATTTTATATTCCAATGAAAAAAGTTATACTTTTCAAAAGACTATAATTAGATAAAGATTGTAATTTCTAAATTAATTTAAACATTATATTTATACTAAAAATTATATTGTATTTATACAACGTTAAAGTGAAGTGATTTACTTTTTCAATGGTAAAGGTCTTTATTTATCATATTCAAGCATCGCTTTTCATCGATTCATTGATAAAAAAATCATATTTCAAATCAAAACCTCTGGGGGTACTGGGGGGATCGTTATCTGATCTAGGTCAAAAATTACGATCTGTGGATGAACGAATGGATGTATGAATGGGTCCGCCCTATAAACGGGTGTGACGTGTGCGTGATTGAAGACGAATTCTTGGCCGTAGATAGCGCCACTGAAAAACAAGAAACGCACCCTCTACCTTAAATTTGCCCCGTTTTACCAAGAGGGGTTGCTAGTGTGGAAAGCAACATTAGAAACGACAACAACAACAAAATCACAATCTATATATTTTGAAAGTTACAATTCATAATAAGTTACAAGAAACTTACAAGATAATCTAAATTATCATAAATAAAATAATAAAAAAATAGTACATAATGCTAATTATACTTTTTTGGGCTAAGCATAAGTGATAAAATTAAAGTAATTAACTGCGCTTGCTTCTCACAAAAGTGAACCATGTTCGAAACGTCTAAGAACTGTTTATTTTCTGCTATCTTATCGTCGTATTATCTTATCTTAAATGATATCCGTTGTTATATTATTTGTTAAATCTTGTGTTGAAACTAAAACGGGAAATAACAACTCTTATGTCTTAAGAATCTTACGCTGAAACGACGTCAGATTTTCTTTAATCCGATCCAAATTAGAGAAAACCATTCCAATAGCTATGACCGAAACTTGAGTCGTGGAATTTTGGAATTGAGTAGCTAAATCTTCTTTCTTGGTGCAGTCTTTGTGTTAAGTGTAACGTAAAACAATGAATTGAAGATTTACCCTGTTCTCGTTCTTAAATATTATATGTAAACACTAATTTTCCTCTGTTCAAATTCCCAAATACTTTGTGTCTTTTACGTTGTAAAGATAACTTTTTAAGTGATGTTAGTTTCGAAATAGATTTTAGTTAAGGGGTCGTTCTTGACATTTAATTTATGTCACATATACAAAAAAAAAATGGTTTTTGAATTAAATCTTAGTTCAATTTACTCTAAACGTACTCAATACCAATGGATTATCATACAAAATTTAGAACAACTTTGTGTAAAGACTGGCTTTGTATTTCTCTGTTTATCCTTTTATTTTATTATTTTTTTACTTTTACGTTAGTATAAAAATTCCTCAGTGGTTAACGAATGACAGGTTAAAATTGTCTCAATTCAATGTGAACCTTAACGAAATTTATTTCACTTTTTTTTATATGACAGTAAGTTTCAATCAACAAATTCGCCATGAACAAGATTTATTAAAATTAAGCGGAAATTTGGAGAAAAATCGAAGATGAACGGCGGAATAGGAATTGTGATATTTAAATCATACTAGTGGGCTGCGCCCCCTGCTCGCTAACGCTCGCCAATCCCCAAAAATTGCTACGCAATCTTATATGGTTTGCTTCGCAAACGAAGCTTGCTTCTCTCGCTACTAACTTAGGTACATTGCAAATGCACAAAATTCTAAGAATNAGAAGTAAAATATTAAAATTCAGTTACGAAATACGAATTCTTAAAACGGAAGCCTGTTTTTCATTTTCAACATTAGCGAGCGAAATGTATTATTTTTTTATATTTATTACATCTGGAATTTTCAACAAATGTTTTCCCCAATTACCCCAATATGTGCCTACAATAAGTTAAAAACACTAATTTAGGATTTAATTTGTAGAGAGAGCTGGTTTTTTTTTGTCTCTCAGTAAAGTTCACTAAGTCCCTGGTCGCAAATTAAATTTTTTTAGTGTGTCTCGATTTTTTTTTGGGGGGGGGATTTTTTTCTGTTTATACAGTATAAACTTTATTCTAGTTGCTTGTTACAATACAATTTGTTATTTATAACTAAATTAAAATTAATATAGCTTTTGAAATAATTAATTACATTAACTTCTAAAATACTTAAATAATTTGAGAAAAGAATTTAGTTTCCAAGTTAATCCTTATTAGAAAAATAATAAATTTTTTTACAACCCACTTACTTTTAAAAAGAGATTATTTTCCTTCGTTAAATATAGACATTTTTAGAAAATCAATATTGCAATTTTTGTTTTTCTACAATCAATTCTGAAAATTTTGTGTGGGTGTGGTTAAGATATTTTCCTTTTATATCGCTTCTAATTAAGTAAACCAATTCGATACTATTTTAAGATATACAAATTAATTCAATCTCTTGAAAAGTATATTTTCTATTAGAATGATAAATTTTATATTCCAATGAAAAAAAATTATACTTTTCAAAAGACTATAATTAGATAAATATTGTAATTTCCAAATTAATTTAAAGATTATATTTATACTAAAGATTATATTCTATTTATACAACTTTAAAGCGAAATGATTTACTTTTTCAAAGATAAAAGGTCTTTATTTTTCATATTTAAACATCGCTTTTCATCGATTAATTGATAAAAAATCGTGATCTATACATTTTGAAAGTTACAATTTATAAAGATAAACTATAAATTATCACAGATAAAATAATAAAAAATTAGTATATAATGTGCTAATTATAATTTTTTTGGGCTACTCATAATTGATAAAATTAAAGTAGTTAACTGCGCTTGCTTCTCACAAAAGTGAACCATGTTCGAAACGTCTAAGAACTGCTTATTTTCTGCTATCTTATCTTAAATGATATCCGTTGTTACATTATTTGTTAAATCTTATGTTGAAACTAAAACGGGAAATAACAACTCTTATGTCTTAAGAATCTTATGTTGAAACGACGACGGATTTTCCTTAATCCGACACAAATGAGAGAAAACCGAAACTTGAGTCGTGGAATTCTGGAATTGAGTCGCTAAATCTTCTTTCTTGGTGCAGTCTTTGTGTTAAGTGTAATGTAAAACAATGAATTGAAGATTTATCCAGTTCTCATTCTTAAATATTATATGTAAACACTAATTTTCCTCTGTTCAAATTCCCAAATATTTTGTGCCTTTTACGTTGTAAAGATAATTTTTTAAGTGATGTTAGTTTCAAAATAGATTTTATTTTTAGTTTCAAAATAGTATTTAGTTAGTTTCGAAATATATTTTAGTTAAGGGGTCGTTCCTAACATTGAATTCATGTCACATATACAAAAAAAATTGGTTTTTGAATTAAATCTTAGTTCAATTTACTCCAAAAAATAGAATTTAGTTAAGGGGTCGTTCTTGACTTTGAATTTATGTCACATATACAAAAAAATTGGTTTTTGAATTGAATCTCAGTTCAACTTACTCCAAACGTACTTAATACCAATGGATTATCATATAAAATTTAGAACAACTTTGTGTAAAAAATGGCTTTATATTTCTCTCTTTATCCTTTTATTTTACTATTTTTTTACTTTTACGTTGGTATAAAGATTCCTCAGTGGTTAACGAATGACAGGTTAAAATTTTCTTAATTCAATGTGAACCTTAACGAAATTTATTTCACTTTTTTTACATGGCAGTAAGTTTCAATCAACAAATTCGCCATGAACAACGTTTATTAAAATTAAGCGGAAATTTGGAGAAAAATCTAAGATGAACGGCGGAATAGGAATTGTGATATTTAAATCATACTTTCTCAAATTGTTCATGCTTTCAAAACCCATTGCTTTTTTAATTTTTTTTCAATTATAATGATTTCAAAAGTATTAATTTAATAGCGAATTCTGGACCAAAGTTTTAATTACTTCAAATTTGTATTAAACGTCAAGTATACATTATTAAAATAAATTTTTAATAAGAGGTTCTCGTTCATTATGTGACCAATAATAAATCGGAAAGAAAGAAAAGAAATATTGGAAAAAAATAATTCTGACCTCAAAAATATATGGGTGTAGGAAAATATGGTGCAATAGGAGAAAACACTAATGTTTGGACCCCTTAATGATAATTTTACTTTTTGCGTATTTTGCTATATTACGAGAACTTTTTAAGTGAGTTGAAAAATTTTTGCACGTTACTGTTAAACTTGATAGATGGATAATTCCATTCAAGAAATAATTTTTAGTAAATACTTATTACTTTGTATTATTTTTTTATTATTTTATTCAATAATGGTCGTAAAAATATTGAATTGTAAGGTATACAAATTTATGCATGATTTTAACGAATATAATTTTACGAGGCAATGTATAAAATGCGACGAAAATCGCTAGAATAGTTCCTGAGAAATCAATTTTGATTGACTTTTTTGAAAATCGATTTCTCAACTAACTTTTAACCAATTTTGCTCAAATTTTCTATTTTGCCATATTGTTTAAAATGATGCAAAAATTTGTATATCTTACAATTCAAATTTGTTTCGACCATAGTAAAATAAAATAAAAAAAATAAGAAATATTTGATAAAAATTATTTTTTACATGGAATTATCAATGGATAAACGAATTTTATAATTGTGGTCAAAGATTTTTTTATTTGCTTAAAAAGTTCCCGAAATATAGCAAAATACGCAAAAAGTAAAATTAACATTAAGGGGTTCAAACTTTGTAGCGTTGTACTGGCCAAACTATTATGACCATATTTCACAGATTGCGGTTACCCACGATATTTTGGGGGTCACAAATCCGAATCCTTCGGAAAAAAAATGTGTTTAGTCAGAGGAAGTACGTTTTGTGTCAGAGGGCGTAATTTAAAATATCGTCTGCACTTATTAATTTGCATATTTGAGTTCACCCCCTTGAGCTATTAAGATTGAGTCCTCAAACGTGAAGATACAATCATTAAATCAAGAGTTATTCCGTGGTGGTCCGTTTTTTTTTTTTTTGTTTTGTTTTTTTGGGGTACTGCACAAGCCTTGCAACTATTCACTGTTAAAGCAAAGTTTTTTGTCAAGTTGCACATAGTAAGGATTTTTCGGAAATGAAATATGTATAAGTAGAAACTAAAAAAAAATAATACAGGCTCTTAAAAAATCTTTTGCATTTTCAGATTGATCAAAATAAAATTTAGGCAAGCAACAACAATAAAATTCCAATTTTTCTTAAAATATTTGTAAAATACGAAATTTGTATTATACCGTTGCAATTACTTTCTATTTGTCTCTTTTTTAGTTAGTTAATAATTAATTAATTCAAAAAACTCCAAATCACTGGATAATACTTTAATCAATTGAAATTTAACAACGAAAATTTTCATTTGAAATTCGGCTAACGTAATAAATGTTCTGCATTTAAAAATAAATTTATATTATTAATTTTTAATTGTGGGTCAAACGTTCTTAGGTCAAAAAATTTTTAGAATTTAGAACCTAATGAGCATTTTAATTATTGGTTCTTAAAAATATTCCACCTATTAAAACTGATTTGTAATCTTTCGAAATTTATCACGTCCCATGTTAGAATTTTATCTTACAACAATATATTTAACAGTTTTAATTTAATAAAAAAGATAAAAATTATTATTATCGTTTTTTATTTTTCATTGATAGAAAGTGAAAAGTAAATTCTTACTTAAATCACAATTTAAATTTATTTATTGTTGTATAATTGCAAGAATCAAAGATTTAAGTACGAAATATTTGATTCCACAAAAATCATATCGATGAGTCATTTTTTATATTTTTATGCATATTGCTGTTTAATTGATTTTAAACAAATATAACGATTTAGTTTCCAAATATTATTCTCAATTTTGAAACAAAAATTACTAACTTTTCTGATTCTAATTCTGAAATGCATCAAAAATTGCTGAACTGTTTCTACGGGCATCTAAAGATGGCAGCACTAAGTATAACGCAAACAATGATTCATTTGATAGACGAATAAATAAAAATTTATAATCACATAATTTGCAGAAAAAAATCAAAATACGAAAGATAATTTAAAAAAGTTTGTTTGGAATATTGTTATGTTTTTTTAAAAATGTTTTCTTCCTCTTTTGTGTATTATAAGGAACTATTTTATAAATAACAAAAGATTTTTAAGGAGCAACATTATAATCCTAATGGAAATTTAAATTTTTTGAAAACCACAATCGTCAATTATATTCTTAATTAAATAATATTAAATTTGTTTAATAATTTGCTAATAATAAATTGCTAATAATAAATTTGTTTTATAATTTATATATAATAAAAATATTTCTAAACAATTGTTCTCACACCGGTTCAAAATATTGCTAAAAATTTTATTTTTATGAAGATATTGATAAATTACAAAAATTGCTAACTGATTTAATGCTTTGAATACTTATAAATTAATAAAAAAAATTTAATAAATTTTAAATGAATTTTTTAGTTCCAGATTTTTGTTTTAAATTTTAGAAAAAAATATTTAAAGAACCGTTAGCATATTCCATACAAAAATATTAATTATATAATATTAATTTAGAAAGAATCGATAAAGATGCATTTCATCATTCCTAAACAAAATTAATGATCAAGTTTTACTGATAGTTTTACCATAAAAATTGCAGTATCAAAAGGAAAAATGTTTAACTTCGTAGGTAGCAGGTAAAATTATTCAAAATTTACTATTGAAACATAATTTTAATTTAGTTCAAATATAGTAAAAAAACACGCGTTCATTGAAGCAACTAAATGGTTTTATTTCTATTTATTTATTTAAAGTTTTTGATTAAATGCTTTAATTTTTATTTTCAACAACAATTTAAATGTCTATCTTATTTATAGTTTAAACAGTAATTTTCTTATTTATTAAATGACGAAGTTGACCATTATAATTTTTAATTTTCCTAACATGATAATTTATCTTAATGCAATGAAATAATTAAATTATATATATTTGTCTATCACAGAAAAAAGTTCCATACATATAAATAAAGAAGTAATTTTTTTCAAAACATGCTTTTTTATTATTTATACAAACCATTATTTTGAAACATTTTTTTCCAATCTTTAGTTCCCTAAAAGCTGTATTGTTTTTAAATTTCTAAATTAAAGGAATAAAATATTAACCGAATCAAAGTTCTGCCAAGTTACTGGAGAAGAAAATAGAAAGTTAAGAAACAAGAGAATTAAAAACGATTGTGTAAATGAAATATATGTTACGTTACAGAGCAGTTGGCAATGGAGTCATTTTGTCTTCATTTTTTGTGAAGATGGCAAATGCTACCATAAGGTGATTTTTTTCCCAAGAAAAAGTATACAAATAATAATTACTCGTAATAAAACAAAAGTTTTTTTTTTCGTTGCTGTGATCTTCTTACTCACATATAATTCAATCGATTTTCCAAAGAAAATTGGAAATGAAATAAATAGGATAAAACTGAAACAACGCAAATATATCATAAATAGTTGTAGGAAAGAGCTAGGACATAACGTTACTATAAGGAAACAATTGATTTACGCAATATAAATAGAGGGACAAGCTTGAATAAGATAATAAAAGGGAGAGATAAGAAACAGGCCCGTAGGGAAGTAGAATAAGGGCCTCGGGAGTGCAAGATGTAGAAATTTAAATAAATATTTATTGCAAAACATGGGTAAAGAATGAAAAGCTAGATGGATCCTTAGCTAAATTTTTATACTCTTTTGAAATGTGGAAAGATACCCAAAAGTCAAGATCATTAGCTGATCTTTTGTTATTGTGTTCTTGGATAAAGAAGGTTCTTGTTTAGAAAACCGAAACTGTATATATTTATAAAATTATTGTGTTTATAGTATTTAGCTATAGTCTATATTTCTGAGATATTATTTCTCATTTATATTCTTTATTTTAGCTTTATTACCATGATTTGTAACACTGAGTATACTTTATTTTCATTTTAAATGAATTAGTTTATTATAAAGTTTAAGAAAATAGTTAAAATATTCAGTTACGAGTTTTTAACCTTGCAAGCAACAAAGCTATAAAAAATTGTATATTTGTGGTTTCTGTCTTTTACTGCTGAGCATGCCATATATATAGAATGTTACCTTTGGTAATTGTATAAGTAACTGAGGTTAGCAAAGATAATATTTAAATGGAAAAAAAATTGAAGAAACATCTTAAAAAAGTTTTACACCTATTTCGATTCGAATACATCAGAGTTTAAATAGTTAAAAGGTAAGACAGAAAAACCATATTTATTATAAGTTGAAAAAAATGGATATGGAAATTTCGATATATGCGATAAGATATTTTTTAATGAAATTAATTAAACTTTACATAAGAAAGAGACAATTTTTTTTTCAATTTTGACGTTTTTAGAAATTGTCGAGTATTTTTATTGCATTTTTTTTCAAAATTTGGACGTGAAGAAACATTCATTAGGCTAAAATAATACAATATTTGCATGATAAAAACTTCATATGATAAAAAAAACTAGTTTAATTGAAGTTGTTACCTTTCGTATAACTTTTCACTGTTGCTTGTTTGAAACTCCGACCAAGGAGGATAAACCTAATTATATTTTTCTATAGACGACCAATATATATATATATATTCTATAGAATATTTTCTGAGAAATCGAATTTTAAAAATATGACTTTTTCAAATCCCCTATATTTTGAAAGCCCCCATTCCAAATCCGTCGAAAAAATCGTATGTTTAATCAGAAAAAGTAAGTTTTTGTATCTAATTTCGTAACTTTAAATATCATCTTCTCTAACTAATTAGCATAATTTAAATATCATCTTCTCTAACTAATTAGGTCATTCTCTCGAAGATCTTATCAGTAGATTAAATGTTATTCAGAGTGGCCTGTTTTTTATTTTGCAAACTGTACGTATATTTTTAGTTGACTAGTGTAGTTTTGTAATTTTATCTCAGAAAAAGAGCACGGTGATTCCCTTGAATGAAATATTGTCTTAGTTTTGGAAAATATGCGAGTAACTGTTATTTTCAACTGTAATAATTTATGAAAATAATCTTTCCTTCTAAAGACGTTCATTTTAGTTTAATATGATTCGCGTAAAAACGAATTAAAGTATTTTATTTCAAAGAGAATGTGCCAAGCAATCATGTAAGAAATAGTAGCAGAGATATTATAGTAGCATATCAGCAGACCATATACCATATAGCATACACCAGGGATGGGCAAACTACGGCCCGCGGGCCAACTGTGTGACCCGCCGGAAGGCTTTATCCGGCCCGTGGATAGACTTGCTGATCCGTGGCGAATATAAACAATATACATTATACATCTATTTTCTTGTCTACTTTGTTTAAAGCTATTTTTGTTCTTTCTTTTTTAACAAAGTACTGATGACCTTACTTTCGCTATTTATGTTCTACAACACATAAATTGATGGAAATAGTTAGCACAGACAGCTTCATTTGGTAAAATGTTGAAAGCAGAAGTTCTTTATAGAATAGCCGTAGATAGGCTCCAAAGAGCGTTTGTCTTTCTCGGGGAGCAGACATATGGAATCTAATATAGGTGAATAGTACTTCACATGTGGCAGACTGCGCATTTTAAGCTCCAACGAGCGGATTTTTCTGACGGCGCGAGTTCTAGCATTATTTATTGCATATGGAAATATTTTCAGACATATAACGTCAGTTTAAATAATGGTAAAATTATTAAATGTATAAATTGGCTCTTGATTTTTTGACTTATTTAAAAAATTTTAACCTCAAAATAACTACTAACAACGCAAAGTTGATTCAGAATGTCATGCTTTCAATGACGACTAGGAAATTTTTCTTACTGTTGTAAAACGTAAACCAGTATGTCTTATCTGCAATGAAGCTGTAGCAGTTTGTAAAGAATACAACATCAACCGAAAATTGAGAAACAGTGAGGTCGGATTTGCAGCTTGAATTAATTGAGTTGCTAAATATGCCAAAGTAGGAGTTTTACAAATCATTACCAAAAGCTAGTTTCCAAATTTAATATATTATGCCCAGAAAATCAGTGCTATGTTTGCTTTATCTTATATATGTGAACAAGTATGAACCTTAGAAAAAATTATTTCAGAAGTAGACTAACAGGCAAGCATTTAGCCTCGTTCTTTAAAATAAGCACATCTCACTTCGAACCTCAATGTAAGGAACTTTTGAGAATGAAATCGCAATTTTATTCATATCATTAAGTATTAAAATTAAAACTTGTACATCGTATTTTTTTAGAAGTTTTTACTAGGCCCACCAAACTTTTTTCTCTCGATTTTTTGTCCTCGACCAAAAAAGTTTGCCCATCCCTGGCATACACCATAGTAGCAGAAATATTTCATTGGCTATTCAAGTAGTTTTAATATAAAAGAATTGGATCAAGCTAAAATTAAAAAGTACTTTTAAGAATAGTTGGATAATCTTACACAAAATATCAAATTTTGTTACATATTAATTAATTAAAATTAATTGTTAATTATTAATTAAATTAATTCATTAAAATCGGTACTTTTCGATTGGTGATGTGCAAGCGAAAAAAGTAGAAACTGACCGAGGACTAGCTTTTATTTATTTATTTATATATTTCTTTATTTTTGAAGAAAAAAGAAATAAAACAATAATTGAACCCACCTAACCGAAAAGTACCGACTAACATTATTGATTTATAATGTCTGGTATGTAACTGAATTTTATAAAAATCTAGGAATTTGGAAGAATTATATCTGGTTCAGTTGATATACAATAAAACTAGTTTAAATGTGTCTTGAGTTTAAAAGTGATTCATATTGCTCACATTATTTAAATTACCAGACATAACTATCAGTGCGTTCTAGGATTAGTATTTCTTTCTAAATCTGATTTAAAATCTATTACAGATGTATTATTATTTAATGTGTATGTTATTTACCATGCCAACGAAATTAAATTCGTGTTTTATTTGTTGAATTTTATGCAAAAATTGACTTTTAATAAGACATTTAAATGCAATATATTATCATAGATCTATTTCAATAGCTTTAATTATGGATTTATTTTAAGACAATCAGTTTTAAATATTACTATCTATGCAATTATTTTACAGTCGATTTGTTGACTTGCCTTAGGCTATTTGCTTATCGCTTTATACAGATTCAATATGAATTTCTGATTACCATAAGTAATGGGATTTAAAATAACTTTTAGAATATTATCGGATAAACACATGTTGGAACTTGTAATCGAGTATCTGTCTTAAATTCATTTTGATACAAAGTGATACTTATTTTTGACCTAACTACTAATCCTATGGATGACTGAATTCAAATAGAATTTGAGATGAGCTTTTTAGATTTTTAAACAGCATTCTTAAAGGAAGTTTAATTTATTCTCTAAATATAGAGAATTGTATGCCATTGTTAAATTGAGCTAAGAATATTAGGACAAATTTTTGTTTTTAATTGTTTCACGTTTTAGTGCAGTTACTTATTTTTTGCTGATATATCTTGAAAGTTATTATCTTTGCTATCTTTAAGGGAAAAATTTAAACTTGACTTTCATGGGATGTAAATTGAAATTAGACTTTCACAAAAATTCTTAAGAGAGACTTTCTCTCAAAAGAATTACCCAATTTTTTTTTTCAATTTCGAAATTTAGATTTTAAATTATATATACGTATAAATCATAAAAATCAAATCCTATTAACTATTAACTCAAATACTATTAACTTCTTATTTGCTTTTATTTTTCCTTATAATTGACATTTCGTGCTTTAAATTCGACACGTTCTTTCACTTAAATTAACTAACCTATCAAATGCATTTTAATTTCTTAACAAACATTGATATTTAATTAATACACTTCATAGAACTAATTACCGAAACCAAAATTAGAAAATTAAATGGTTTTTCAACAGTATTCACATTAAAATTTGTTTCTTGTAATTAAAATTTGTTTCTTAAAATTTGGATTGTTCTAATATCCATGCCAGTTACTTAGATATTTTTTGTTAGAGGAAATTTTTATCTGCGTATAACTTTTTTATTAGTATATCACTTTTTCTTAACAGAAGCATTTCATAAGGTGATGATATGATAGAAATATTTAAATAAGTATTTTATATTATACAATAATTATTGGGCATAGTGATAGATTTGTAAAACATTTATTGTTTTTATAACAGTATGTAATAATTTATTGTCGAAATCAAAATAGATATTTATTAACTTAATGCATTGCGTGATTTAAAACATAGTTCAAAAAGCTAAATTTCAAATTAAAAAATTATAATTATTCTTTACTAGCGAATTAATATCTAAGCTCACAAGCTAAGCTTTCAGGCGACATCTAGAACACAGCAAATTAGTTGGTAAAATTACTCAGTCAAAGTGCCACAAACATAAATTAAGAATTCCGTAAAATATATTTTTTTACTAACTCTGAATTAAATTGTGAGGGCAAACAGCAAGAGTGATATATAAAATATTCTGTTAAATTTTACCAATACGTTAAAGCTGTAAATTTTGTATTATCGGATATTTATCGTTAGTTAATCAGTCAACATAATTTTTTTCTTTTTATGATACTTAGTTTTTTGGAGATATTTGTCCACTTAAAAAAAAAATCTAATCGTTGAAAAGTTAAATAATGACCCAAACATTTTTCTAACTTTTTTTACAAAGACGTTTTAATTCAAAATATTGATTCTAGAGATTATCCAAGAAATCAAAATGAAAAGTTAATGTTAAAAGGTCAAAACTTTTGCTCATAGTATAGGACTACACACATATCTTGAGGGTTAAGAATATGATACTTCCTGAAAAAAAAATACATTTTTATATCTAGTAAAGTTTTAAAATTCATTTCTACCGACTAATTAGCTCTACGAAATGCATTCATTAAACAAATTGAGTTCATGAATCCTTGATCAAATATTATTCAACGTATAAGATTTGATTTGTATATTCATTGAATATTCGAATAATAAAAGTAATAAAAGCAAGAAAAATAATAAATAAATAAAAATAATTTTTTTTTATTTCAAATTCAAATAGAGAAAAAAGGAAATAATAAAACTTGCAATCTATTGAGTTTCTCCAATTAATTAAAAATAGAAAAACATCTTAACAGAAAAGAAATCTTAAAACCGTCAAAATAAAAGCGTTTAGTATTTGTTTTGGTTTAATCTGTTTTTACGTTTATTGTAATCAAAAGTGAAAAATGATTTTGCAAAGAAAAAAAGAATTTTATGTACTACTTACAATTACTTAGAAATTATTTATTTTACAATTCTTCTTAGTTTTGACATTTTTTAAACATATTTTTATTACAAATTACTTTTTCTCTAAAAGCTTTTATTCATTTTTATCATTTTTTACTTCAAAATTTTGTCACTATCTCAATTTGAAGTGAAAGATTTTTTTGCTCAAAGAGTGGATGAAAAATTAAAGTTTTCATTAATTTCAAGAATAATATTAATTTGAAAAGTTGTACAACAAAAGTTTTGGAAATTTTAAAGAAAATTTAACAAGAGGTTTTAAGAAAAACCATTTTCTTTTGTCGTAAATTTTCAAGTTCGGTGATTTTATTTATATGTTTTTTTGAGAAATTATACGCAGTAAAATAGTTCTATAGGTTGTCCATTCATTAAAATCTTTTATTCTACGTAAAATAAATAGTATTTTATTGAGAAACAATGCAGATGGTAAAAATAATTAAAATAAAATTTAATTTCAATAAAAATACATTTTTAAAAATTAACCCAATTTTGAAATTTAAAAAGATCAGTTATTTAGTTACAGTCACTTACACACTACAGTACAGTTACAGTAGTTCACAGTAACACTAATAAATAAATCACTAATTAAAAGAAAGATTTTCTTTGAAAGGAGTAGCATGGTCTTTAATGGGGAAGTAGTAAATTTGTTTGATATTTTTAATAATATAAAAACATTATTTAATTTAATCTTTAATCATATATAAGAAATTAACATTTGAGCAGCATTTTGAAAACTCTTTGTCTAAAATATATAACTGCTGAAAATTTATATTCTGCGTCCAAAAAAAAAAAAAAAAAACTTGCGATGGACACGGTTTTCCAAAATTTTCAATTGTACCTACGTTATTGCAATTTCATGCGTTTTTATAGATAGAGTTGAAAATCGAATGAATGAAGGAAGAAAAATTCTTGGCGAATATTTATGGAAATAAATAAATATAACAATAAATAAATATGATTTTTGGAAGCAAGAGCATGGATAATTACTTCAAATTATAGAGTCAATGAGTGTACGAGAATTGTTTAACAGAATTGTTCTAAATCAAAAAAATTAATAAATCAATTTCATTGAGAGTAACAGAATTGTTATTGATAAAATCAATTAAAGTTTGATACTTTTAATAATCTATGTGAAGCAAAACCCATGTGAAACTTCTCTAAAACTAAATAATGTTGAGGAATTGTACTTGCTATTAAAATTAATTCTAAATTTGAATGAATTAAAATGAATTCTAAAATTGAATGAATTAAAATGAATTCTAAAATCCAAACATATAACTTCGAATCTTTTACCACAAATAAACTCCTAGTTACTTATTTGGTAATTTTTTACTGCTAGAAATCGGTCAATTTCTTTATTTTTATTTGAATTATTTGAAATGACTATTATTTGAAATTATTATTAAGGAATAGAAAGCACACGTTTTGTCATACACAATTTCGAAATTGAAAACCTTTCACGATTCTATCTAAATTAAAATGCGAAAAAAATATTCGTTAATTCCTTTTTTTTTTTTTTTTGATTTTCAAATATTTTTGAATACATGTTTTTAAAAAAAATTTATTATCCTCGAAATTTTAATAAAAGATTTCTCTGAAATTTCAGAGATAGCGGAATGAAGTTTATATTTCATAGTTGGTGTATTTGACTTGAAAGTTTTCTTTGAAATTTCATTTTGTTTTGAAATTTTGTTTTACAAGTACTAGAAAAAAAAACTAAAATGAAATATAAATTGGATTGTATTTTTTAAAATTTAATTGTTAAAATTGGCGAAGACAAATTTACTATGAGTAATAAAAAAAATGAATAAAATTAGTAAAAAAGCTTCAACATAAATAAAAGCATGGAATTAAAGAATTATTCGAATAGCATAGAATTAAAGCATTATTAGAATTAATTCATAAAAACCATCAACAAGTCCACCACCAAGTTTTCATCAGCATATTTTTTTTTCATTTTTTATGAAATTCTTGCAATGCATTTTAAGATAAACTTTCTATAATTCTAATATAATGTCTAGAAAATTATCAAAGACTGATATCAACTCAATTCTAATAACTTACATCCAATATTTTATTTATTACTTTTTCGTGTAAAATTATATGAAAGTTTTAAAATTTTAAATTTTTAAAGCATAATTTCATGTCAAAAAACTATTATTTTGTATCATTATTATTTTAATTATTATTATTAGTATTATATGCGTGTAAATTAAAAGATTTGTTGATTTCTTAATTTGAAGTACTTTAACTTATATTTTGTACTAAATGTATATTCTGATTTTAAATATTCGCGTTCTTTGAATATCACTTATGATCAACTATTTGTTCTCAAATGAAATTTAAATTGTGAATTAGTAAAATATGCGAATTGATTTAGACATTCAAATAAATTGCATAATGTATACTCATGTAATATAGCTTACATAAATAAAATTTGAAATCAATCTCCTGAAAGTTGGGAATTCGTTTTATTATTGTTAAAATTACCTTACAAAAATTAGTCAAATCTGTATTTGTTATGTTTAAAAGCAATATGTGTGTATGTATATATACTCATATATATACAATTAATTTCTGAAAAAAGACACTTTTCTTAATAATATGAAAATATTTATTTGACACTTTTTACAACAGTGAAAGTAAAAATATCTATGATGATAAATGATCATTCAGCGATAAACGCATTTGTACCATTGTTTCAGACCTGCTTAAACATGAATGAAGATGATGTTTATAAAAAAAAGGCACAATTGGAAGTCCGGAAATGCTTCAAACATAATTACTTCAACCATTTTAACTAAAAAATATTACTATAATTGAAATATGAATAATCAAAGCCTTATATCACATATATTTGCGTGGTAGAGATCGTCAACAATTTTAAATGACGATCTTCCAATTCGGGTACATAAAAAATATTAAAAAAAATGTGGTTTTTATTATGTGATTAACCATGATGATGATGTGTTGGTATGAAGATTGGGATTGGAATTGGATGTGATTTGTGCTTGTGGTTGCTTTGTAGAACTTTTGCAAGGATTCCGGTTAAAATCAGAAGCTCTTCCATGTTGTGATGGCCTTTTTTATGATGGTGGTGATGGTGTGCCTCTGTCAGCGTAACTAAATCCATCATGAAACTGGCGACTATTACACCAAGCAAAAAAATTGCTTTCCTTCTTGATGACTGCATATCTGTTTCTAAAACAAAATATATGGAGTTAATAACATATTATAATTAAAGTTAAATTTCCATCACATATTTAATTTGATAGATAAATTAAAGGTTGGAAGAAATCGGAAAAGCATGTTTCAGAAGCTTTTCGAACACTAATACAGTATGTAATAAATATCACCAATGCTTTTATTTACGTAGAGTTTTTTTTTTCTAAATTCTAAAACCGAATCATTTTTTAATCAAAGTTCTTTCTTCTAAATAAATATATATATTTTAAATGTATTATGAATTTTTTGTTTTTTATAATGACTGTAAATTACAATGAGAAAAAAAGTATGATTAAAACAGCTAGAATACGGTAATATTTGCCATGCTTCTGGCTCTATAAGAACTCCCAAAAGCTCGGTAATTTTTACTGAAGCACTTTGGTAATAATATAGATAAAATTAATAATAAAATATAGATTTATAATGAGTGATAACATTTTTGAAAGTGTGGTAAAGTTTAGTAATTTTATGGTGATACTTTAGAGCATGGCATTAAAACTAGTTATTCGGTTAAATTTATTTTGCAATATTATATTTTTTTAGAAATGTGTAGTAAAAAGAAATATTTCGAAAACCCAGAATTTCTATTAAACTATTAACATTTATACGCAAACATTTCCAAATGAATTGATTAAATATAAGTATAGTTTGTCCTTATTAACAAAAAGTATGTTTTTTTTACCAGAAATGTTATTACGGTAATTTTGCAGGAATTTTATTGCCGTGTGTATTGTAATACAAAAATTATTAAAACTAAACATTATTGAATGGACAGTAATAAAGTTTAATAAACTTTCTAATCATCTAATCTTCTTTCTAATCTATTTAAACTTTTGCTGCAGCTCCCTAAATTGATTTATTTTAAATGAACTAGATGATATTAATAAGTTTAGTATACAACAAATTTTAAGCAGAACATTTATACACAATTTCTTTAATTCATAAGCAGGTTGTTTTCAGAATATTCTTCTCCTTCCTATTATTTTTTTTTTAAACAGAGCATGATTATTCCCTAAAAAATCTCTTGCGAATTAATAAAGTTTTAAAAATATGGTAAGTGATAATTCCGTTTCAATAATCAAAGTATAAATAAAAAATGACAGATTTTTTTTAATCAAACTCTTGTTCATCTATTTTATTATCCTTATGTAACATTTTCTGAAAACCCATTGCTAAAAAAAAGGAAACATAATAGAATTTTTTTCCTAATTTGGAAAAAAGAGCCATATTTAGATTATAAAGCGTTCTTGTGCTGTGAATATTTTCCGTTTCAGGTCAAGATTTTAATATTTTGACAATACTAAAAAAATATTGCGTGTGAAAATTAAACGATTTCTCTACAATTACTCACGCTTCATGAAGGTTAGAAAGTCACTTTTTTTTACCTCTGGAATTAATTTTTTACGCTTGAAGCATACATAAAAAATATATCGTAATTGTTTCTCTTTTTTTCTTAAAATATTTTTTTATCCTTTAAAACTTGCACGCAACGTATTATTACCATAAACCTCTCATTTATTATCCTTACAATCACGGCTTACTCTATATTTATCAATTTAAAACGGTAGCCCTAGACATTTAGATAATCATATATTTAAAAATAATATCTAACTTTTGAACTAAAAAAATATAATATTAATAGCTGTGCATAAGTAGAATATTTTGAAAATAAAAATATAATTATTTAAAAATGAGTTTTAATTAAATGAAAAGTTAAATTGTTTTTAAGGAAAACATTAAAGAGTTTTAAGAAAGTCAATTTTATGCTAGTGGAATGTCAGATCAAATTTTAACGAGATTGGAAAAAATTTTAAATTCAAAATTGCATTAAAATGGTATTTAAAAATTTGAGTAATGATTTTGGCCCACAATAAAAGTGTGAGTATAAAGATATTTTTTTACATTAGTTAAAACTGAATTATTTTAAGTCGAATTTACTTTAAGAAAAAATAAAAGCAAAGCATATTTAACTCTTCACCTTAGTACGATCTTTCAACCACTATCTAAATTAATAAGTTTCTGCTTAAAAATGTACAGTGCGCCAAAAAGAAGAAAAAACGGAAAAAAACGGAGTACCCTGAATAATTTTTGATCTAATCATGCGGTCTTCATGTTCTAAGACTCAAACTTAATTGTTTTTGGTGAAGATGATATTTTAAGTTACGAAATCAGACACATATACCATTTCATATACGAAATCCTAAATATACTCTTTTTTCGATAGATTCGGAAAATATAGGGGGTAGTCGCAATTTGGTAAATATGATCCCCATAGTTTGACCAGGAAAGCGGTCTAAAGTTTGGACCCCTTAATGTTAATTTTACTTTTTGCGTATTTCGCCATATTTCCAGAACTTTTTGATGGAATTGAAAAAAACTTGCACACAATTATAAAATTCATTTATGCAAAGATAATTCCATGAAAATTATAACTTTAAGTAAATATTTATTATTTTGGTCGAAAAAATTAATAATGGTCGGAAGAATTTTTTAATTGTAAGATATATAAATTTTTACATCATTTTAAAGAATGTAATACGCTAGAAAATCTTAAAATTTGTTGCTCACAGAATTTGAATTATCTGAACACAAAATAGTGTAAGCATTAAAAAGTGTGTATAATAAGCTTTTCTCCGAGGTCTATAAATTACTTCGTATATTTTCTGGAGCAAAAGAGTTCATACATATCTTTCGATACAAAAAACATTTTTTTCAGAAGCCATCAGTTTGTTTTAGAGGCGGAACCTCGCTTAAGTCACGATTTTTAATTCATTATTTCCTTTTTTAATGAACATTTTGCTTGTAGGTTTTGAGTTTTTTTACTTGTTATTTTATAATATAAATATATAAAAATAACAATGCAAGCAGAATTTTTCATAAAAGATTTTAAGGCTAAGATTTAAAATTTATGTTAAAATCACGTACTTAGACATTAATTTTCTTCTTCATTTAATTCATTTTTAAAAATTCTAGTTTAATGTGTCAATTCTCGTATAGTGTTCATTGTATTATTTTGATTTTTGGAAAAGATACAGCAATTTTGAATTATTTTTTTGTTTGCTACTTTATGCATGCTAAAGTAGTTAATGCAATATAGGAAAAAAAATTTCCTGAAAAAATATGATTATTTGGGGAGAAAATAGGAATTCCTCCTCACACTTATTATTTCTCCTTAGTAATACCCTCAAGCTTTTAGTAATACTTAAAACATTTTCAAGCTTTATTGAAATGCTTATGAATTGATCTTCACATCGTCAAAAACAACAAAATAAAAAGGAAGAAAAATTTCAATAATTTTAATGATTTTACGTTAAACCAATTTATTTCGATAAAAAAGAATACACAGTTCTTAACTTATTTTTTTTCGCTTAAAATTGGAGTTTTGTACCAAAAATTAGGATAAAATTATTCTAATTGAAAATTCACCGTTTCATCTTAATACATGTTTGTTTAATATTCTTTAACACAGAACGATCAGTGGTGTTCATGCAGATTTCTCATAAATTTAAAAAAAAATGTGCGATTAAAGACAAAATTATCTAAAATTGTAATGATTTTTTTTAATGAAAAATTTTTTGGAGTTCACTGAAATGAGTAAAAAGTTAGATTTCATTCAAATTTTTATTACATATTGATGTATGAAAAAGCTGCTCCAGTGTTAAGGATGAATTGCTTCATAAATTCTAAATTAGAATTTATTGAGAAATGAACTTCATTGTAATTTCACATACATATGATTATCTTGATTAGTTTCTAATTATATTTTTGTATAATTATAATTTTCAGTTTTTAACAATAATTTTCCGTTAATCATAATTTTCAGTTCCAATTCCTAATTAAATCAATTAAAAAATTGCTAAATACTTTTGCCAGTGTACTGCAAAAGTTATTCCTAAAATATTAAAAATATGATTATTGTATAAATGGTAATGAAATATTGCAACAAATAATAAAACTGCTGAAAAAATAGCAGTGATTTAAAATAATAATTTTCAAATAATTTTTAAGGACCAAAATAGTAAAAAGAAATTCCAGAAATTTAAAATAAATGCAGTTCTAAGCAATATTTTATAATTGATTCATAATTTTGAAAGAATATTAAATGAAATTTTTAAAATGATATCTGTTGCATTAGTTTTGATTACTGAAGAATTTCAACTTATTGTGTTCAGTTTCAACTTTTAATAATTTAATGGTTTTAAATATGTGTGATATAAATAAACAAAATATTTTCGATATAAATTATTACAAGAATTCTGATTAATTAAAATCCTTAGGATTTTGGATTTGCTTTAACATTAATGAAAGTTTAAAGACATATTTAGCATTAATTTTGTGTTTTGAAATATTATTAAATGTATGAATAAATATAAGATTTATTTTAAAAAGTTTAAACAATAAGGATTGATGTAAAGAAATAGTAATCATGAATAGTTATTAAAATTTTATTTTTCAGTTAAATATTAGAAAATACTGTATTAATAGTTAAAGATTTATTTGATTCAAATGATCCAGAAAAAGAAAATTTTTCTTAAATAAACAAACAATAATAATTTTAAGCACAAAGTGATTTATGTAAAATGAGTTTTAAAAAAATCTTTCAATTAATTATCTTTATGAACATAGAGCAAATTTATTTAAAAAAAACTAAGATATATCCTGCTCCAAAAGAGCAAAATGTTGAATTATTCTCATTGCTCTAAGTTTTTATTAAATACTATTAATGTTTGGAATAACAATTTTTTTCAAATATAGAAAAGAAAATAATATTAAGAAAGAAAATAATATTAAGAAATTAAGCAAAATTAAATTTTACAAAAAAAATTGTATCGTCACTTAAAGTTTCTATTAAATATTTCATAAATACTTAAATATTAATATTATTCAAATATACTAACTAAGACTGAATTTTCTGAAGTACAAAATAAAATGCCAGAATTATAAAATAAAATTTCATACAAGTTAATCTTTAATTAGTGCTACATACTAATAGAAGTTAAATGAAGCTGAAGTAAGAAAAAGTTTTTGTAAAATATTCTACCTGCTATAAAAGAAGCGAAGGAAAGATGCTCAAAACCAAAGCTCTCTAAAAACGTTCGATTCCTGGAAGAGAGAGAATATTGAATGATTCTAATGAAGTTTTAGGAAAAAACTTTATATACTTGGGTGATGGAGAACGTTCCGTTACTTTTCCTCTTCCCCCCTCCAGGCAGAAGGAAAGAAAAAAGTAAAAACCCACTCAGTGATCTCGCTTCAATTCAAGCAGAAAATAAAGAAAAAACTCTTGTCCATTAGAAAGTTTCGGACCACCCTTTTTGTTCGATTCTGAAGTAATTCTATTGATGGGATGGACTTCATTTTAGGTGAGGGTGACATTCATGTTGGGTGTGCCCTTCGGCTATGAAGAAGATATGTATCTGTAATTGAATTTTCGAAATTAATAGGAGGGATTATATATCTTGTTACAACTTATTAAAGTTTGGTACCATTTGTTGACTGTTGCTTTTGAAATGTTTGCGTATTGGATTTTTGATTGTGTAGTTGGTATTTTTTTTCCCATTTATTTATTGAAGGTACTATTATGTCGTAGATAAGAGACAGAGTCTGATTGACTTTTGCTTACAAAAAATTTAACATACTTTTTTTCTATTTTTTTTATCTGAATTAAGCCCATTACGTTTTTCATTCAAAATTTGAAATAATAAGCTTCATAAATTTCTTTAATTAAAAAATGTTGTGTTATAAATATTGTATCTTTCTAATATTTCCAAAAAACAGTAAAAAAAAATATTAAAAAGTTAAACAAAAGAAGACAACAAAAAAAATCCATTACCCATAAAAACAATTTAGACTTAATTTCAACGTTTCTAGCCGTAGGATATTTTTTCGCGTGTTTTTTTTCCTTTAATTTTAAACTTTTTTTCGAAGAAAAACTCGAGAATTTTTTTAATAATCGATCGAGAAGAAAGTTTTGGCGAAACTGCGTTTTTTAATAATTTTTTAATAGAAACATAAAACAAAGCAACAAAAATAAAATTAATTTAAATCAAATTTAAAAAAAAATATGATAAGCAAATGAAATTAATGAATTAAATAAAAATTAAAATAAAGTCACTAAAATTAAATATTTGAATTACTTTTTTCTAAACTATAAAAGAATAAGAAAACTGATTGGAATTGAATTTTCCATTCCAATAGACTTTTTTGCTCAGTATTCTTGAAATCCCGAAGTTTCATGTAATATATTATTCTTCTGATGAAATACACAATAAAATTACTCTTTAATTTTTATTCATCAGGAATATTTTTAAAAACATTTAATAAGTCATTATTTATGTAAGCCTACTAAAAATTTATCAATAACCAAAGTTTAACTTCCTTCGATAATTGAGAATTCAAATTTCATAATGATAAAATTAAGAATAATAATTTAATTTAATCGTGTAATAAAGAGTAAGGAGATTTTGCACTTTTAAGTAGTGTTTTTACTTTCACATGCACATGTTCTTAGCATGTTTTGTATTGAATCCATATTGTTCGGTAATAACTTTTTTAGGCCGAATACGCATGCTCAAACCAAATAGTTTTTCTAAAAAAATATAAGAATATGTAAAATCTTCAAAACGATTCAATACTTACTACAATTTTATACCTTTATTGCCTGTTTTGAAAAAAATATCATCGTAATAAAATAATTAAAAACATTACTCGTGGTTATCATTTTTTAATTTGATTAGGCTCAGTCTCCTGCTCGCGCCGCTCACCTGCTCCCGTGATGGTTGTCTGGTATTCACTTTTATTTTATTTTAAAGTCGATATTTTTGACAGAAAAATATCACTTTGTTTATAAAACATATGACATATAAGAAGAAGAAGACTATGTTAATCGTTACAAAATGCACGATTAATTGCATTTAAAAAAACAGTCAACTATACTTTAAAAAAATATTTAAACTTTGAAATACAGAATATGTAACACAATAAGAAATAATAATTGAGAAGAAATTTGATTTGCTATCAATCTGTGACAATAACCTTACTTTACATTTCAAGGCAATTTGAAAATCGTTTTTGCCTCTTCTAAGATTTTGGTATTTTTAAAACTCTGATATATAAGATAGGATTTATAATTGGTAAAATTTAATCACTTTCTCATTTTTTTTAAAATTTTATTTATTCATTTTTGTCACTTTTGACAGCAAGTCAAGCACGAGCTTATCATGTAAAGATCTCAAGAAAGTTAAATATAGTTTTCTTTCTAGAACAGTGGATAAATAATCATTTTTTAAAGCAAAAAAAATACGTAACCAAATAATTGCGAAAAATAAATGAAAATTGTAACAACTTTTGAAAAGTCGTAATTTTAAGAGAAACAGCGTCAAGTTCATAAAAATAAATATCCCTTTCCGGACGTCGAATTTCAATTCTGTAGTTGCATTGCTGTGGCCTGTTTGTTTACAATTTTTTACTATCGAGATAAAGTTTAACGCCTTTTTCTTACCAAAATGATATCAGGAAGTTTCTTATCGAAAGAACAATTATATAAAATTATTATTTCTACTCTTAAAGCTATTTTGAAAGCAATCACATTACCTTATATTTAAATTTCAAAAAGAACAAATTTTTGGAAATAATTATGTCTTAATGCAATTCGTTTAAAAATAGCATGGAAACATTAAAAATATTTTTCTTAACAACTGGGAAAAACTGTTTCAAATTTAAAAGGGCACACTTTCGTGCAATAAGAGTATAGTAAGTGCATATAAGTTCGTACACAACATAGTAAAATGTCGTAACAAACTTCTTTCAGAGACCAACAAAGCGTTAATTTAAAAGCATTGAGATTTTTCTTTATAAGATTTTTTTTATCTTATTTTCTAACCGTTTTTGAAAAGCCAACCCAAATTTTAGGTTTTACAACTACCAATATTCAGTCTCTTAGCCTTGTAATTTTAAGCTCAATCCAGAAGACAATGGAATTCCTGGATCAGTTATTGGAGGAAATTTACTTTCGTGCATTACTAACCTACATTTGCGTTACATGAGGAAATCCTCCCACGGTTAGCCTGACGGCAAGGGGACTCTAACCCATGAACCTTCTACCAATGAGGGTAATTTTAAGTCAGCACTGTGGTTGGTGCAAGCCGGATTCGGAATTCGTATTGACCAACCATCACTAGGATTTGAACCCGGTTACTTTCATTGGACTTGAAAATAATTGATTATGGGTAGCATTAAGAGTTTCTTCGGGAGAGGGGGCAAAAGTTCAGACGTTTTAATGTTAAGTTTACTTTTTGTGTATTTAGCCATATAATGAGAACTTTATGAGTAAATAGAAAACTTTCTGTACACAATTGTAAAATTCGTTCATTCAAACATGATTCCATGCAAAAATGATTTATATTAATTATTTATTATTTTTTATTATTTTAGCTAATAATATTCGAAAAGTTTTTGAATTGTTAGGTATGCATTTTTTTAAAAGAGTTTATTGCATTTTTGCGACTAAGCATACATGTATAAGGTAAGAGAACAGTTGTGAATCAGAGCCCTCATGCAGCTTTGTGGGGCCCAGGATAAAAAATTTATCGGAGACCTTATTTTTCTACGGGGGAGGGGAGGGAGGCTAAGTAGAAAAATGAACCATTTAGAATTCTGTTGGATTTGTAGCCTAAATTATGCTAACATGTTTGTACCATCTTTCTCTTTTCCAAAAGTTTTCTCTATAAACATCTGAAAGTATCGTATTCTCTAATTTCAGGACTCCAATTTCTATTTATATTTTCTTGTGTAAGGTCAATAGAAAAGCAGTGACAACTGTTTTATTGTCCATGCATAAGTTTTTATAGAATATGAAATAAAATGAAAAGAAAGTTTTCAAATTTTGATTATTCAAAGTCCTAGGTTATTTGGAAAATAATTTCGTTTCTTTCCCAAAATTGGTCTTTCAGCCCACTTTCTCTCAATCAACTTTACATCTATGCCACATCAGGCAGTTTTGATGTTGAAGATGCACTACGTTCTTGAAGTCAAATTAAGGTTTTATGAAGATATAATAAAATTATTAATTGATGCCAATCGAAAAGCAAGAACTCATGAGACTGCTGAGACATTAAATTTATTGAATTCTATTGTCCATGGTCGTTTCAAGTGCCTAGGTTTAATCCCAAATCTCAACAAATGTGTTCCTAATGTTCTTACGAAAAGAAATTTGTGGCACCACGTTGACTTCTGCGATTTGCTTTTCAAACATCAAGGAAATTACCTATTTTTAAAGCACATCATCATTGCGGACGTGATATGGATTGTCCTCAGCAATATTTCAATCTCTACAAATGCTTAGATGGAGAAACCTTTGCTCCAAATAAGGAGATCAAAAATCACCAGTATCAGTTTTTTTTATCAACAATAGCATTTGTTTTATGAACAAGGAATCATGCAAATGCCAGAATAATGGTAAAAGGTATTGAACCAAAATGAACAATATATAGGGGAGAGTCAGGTAGCCCCGCCCACTTAAGGAATATTGCTTATATTTCTGTATAATATTGAGTAATAATCAATATTTTTGTATGTTTCTATTGTTTTACCATCTAATTAAATAATGCAAAAAGAATAAACCAAAAAAAGAATAGTTTAACTTAAAAAAATAGAAATTTAGAAGAACATGTTTTTCAGCTCTTTTCAAAATGTGTCGGGTAGCCCCGCCCAATTACAAAAATTTTGTTTTCTGACTGTTTTTTTCAGGTGTAAATGAAAGTGACCATTGTATTGACAATAGATAAATCTCATTTATCATTATTATCACAAAATTATTTTATTTATTACATATTTATATACTTTTAGTAATGCATATAACATTCAAATTTGAAGCAATAAAATAATAATCCTTGCAACCGTACACTTATCGATGAAATAAAATTGGGCCGTGATACCCGACATTCATGTGAGCGGGGCTACCCGAAATCCAATTTTTTTGTAAATTTGTAATTACTCGAACAATTTTTTACATACAAACTTCTTTCTTTGTGCAAATTAAACTTAAGACTACATACTTTAATGCTGTATGTATAGAAAAAATTATTTTTTTAGTATTAAAATGAAGTTTAATCGAAACATTCAACCAATTTTTCTTAATTTCATGACTACTGTATTCAACATATTTTCAAAACTATTGTTTACCATGTTAACAGCTGCATAAATACTTGAAACTTTGAAAACAATCTTTTTTTAATATAACAATTAATGTCCGATGGCCCATTGATTTGAAAAAGTATTCTATACATATGAAATTGACTGTGGGTGGGGGTACCCGCTGGGCGGGACTGCCCGACTCTCCCCTAATTCAATAAAATATGAGTTCACCTTTAAACAATCGTTTTTAATTTTCATAAAAAAGCAAACTTTCGGAACAACTGAATAAATTTTTAAAAAATACAAATTTCTATATTTATTAGAAAGAATTTTTTTTTTTTGAGTAACCGTTACTCGGGGACCTAGAAGAAAGCTTTGTCATGAGCCGATTGCAAATCAAGTCCAATGTCTTCAATGAATTTGTTAAAGAATTTATAAGAATTTCAATAAACAATTAAGGTAATTTATTCTAAATATCATTTTAGTTATTCCAAGTTAATTCATGTGCGAAAAGGTGTATCAAGTAAAATTCTTTAAAAATACATTTTTTTCAAGTCTATTAAGTGTTTTTACTGAGTTGAAGCTCTAAATCAGCTCTCGTCAGTCGCCAACTTCCAACACTAACAGTATGAGTAATGACAGTATGAGCATAAGTAATGACTATCTTGCGAGAATGGTATGAAAATAGAGAAAATCAATTCGAACAGATTCTGTTGAAAATCAATTTGATACTTTTTTGGGCATTAATTTCCACGTAGTCAGTCCCGGTATTTATAATACGCGAATTCGAAATACAACTTCGAGTAATCCCTTTTTGATGAACTTGATTCCCAACAATGCCATTGTAAATTTGTCAATGGCCATTTTCTGAAGTTACTCTAACGGATTTCTTTGATTTTCATAACCATAATGTAATAACACTAATGTTATTAATACTTTGTCAGGACACGTAATTCCGAGTTATAATTTTTTGATAAACTTAATTCGCGATTATTCCATGGTAAATTCACATAATCTTGCAAATCGCAATTTCAATAATTGCAACTACGAATTTTAAAATGACATTGTGATGCCTGAATTTTGAGTAATCACTTATTGAGTATGTGATTTCACGCTGTTTCTATCATAAACTGAATTATTTTTGTCGATCTCTCCTTGACAATTGCTCTATAACCGTTACCATATTATTTTTAAAATCGAGAATACGATATTGTTATGAGATCCAAGATTCGAATCGCACATTTGATTTGAGTTTTATTTTATTGACTCGCATGATTCCAAATTATCATTATAATATCGACCGCTTATAAATGATCATTGTTTCTGTAATTATTTTAGATTTTCTCATACTTTTTGAAATTTTTGTTTTTATTATAGAAGAGTATGGCTATACGCAAATTTTGCTTTGCACATTTGAATGTAAACATTATGACGTACTCGAACAGCAACTATTTGGGGGGGAACGAAAAGTAATGTCGCTTCGACGCATTAAATATTTGTTAGTCCTAAAAACCAATTAATATTTTTTTCTATCCATTTCGATTCATTTGCGATCCGGAATTGAAAGATTGTTTCTTACGAGGTTGAATACAATTTTGATCAAAAATAAAATCTTGATAACAGATATCAAATGCACCAAAACGACCTTACTTTCTGGTCCCTCTAATATTTTTTCTTATATTTACGTGATATTTTTGGGCTTCTCTTTTTATTATGAAGTGCGAAGTTTTATGAAATGTCAATTTTTGAATGATTGAGTTTTGCTTTAAATCTCTTTAAGAAAAGTACATTTGCAATAAATTTTTATATTAAAGAAAAAATGTCTCATGGCAAAAATTTAACAATACTTAACTAAAGGGAGATTATTTGTAGTTATTTTATTTTCTTTGGAATAATTACAATTTCTTAGCATTTTAATTTATATTTTCTTTCCTTTTGTCCATATTTTATGATCAACCTTCGTCAAGGAATATTTGTTTTTATTTTTTTGAAATATAAATCTCTGCACGTAATTTTCTTTACTTAACTTGAGACATACCCCTATTTATTTAAAAAAAAAATTAATTTTGAGAATATTTGGAATCATTACCAATGATTACGAACAGAAAGCTAATTATTTGAGGTCGTCACTACGTATATTTCAATCTAAAGTGGATTTTGAAAATACATAAGTGGTCACCGTTGGTCAACTCAGGTAGCCAATGTCTACTTTTCGTAGCAAAGTGAATATTGGGGTGGAACTTTTCAATGAGGTCAAATATTTATCATAGAAGTCAAATAGAAAAAATACTCCAGGTTTCAGTATTTTTAAGGTCGAAAACATACATTATTTTTTTTTAGAGCACAATAGAAGATTTCACTCCCTGTTTGCTTTTTTCACCAACTTGAACTTACTTCGCATCTCCCTAAAATGCCAATACTTTTTTACGAAAGACAAATACATTTTGTATTTAAAAGTAATTATTAATAAAAAAATATTTAATAAAAAAATATTTAATAAAAATATTAATAACCGTAGTTTAATATAGTTCAGATTTTATATGGCTTATGATTTAAGTAATTTTGAATCTAACTATAAGGACAAGCATTCATCTCTATTGATTTGTCGTTGACAATATGTGGTAAGTTAAGTAGCTTCTTCCTTTCACAAATAGTGGCGCACCTTGAAAATTTCCTATCTAAACGACAACAAGACTCTGATTTTGAAATTAAATAGTTACACCAAAGATAGCTCTTATCAGCAGTGTTTAAAGCAAGCAAATCTTTTCTTATTAAAAATTTCTGTTATCATTTTTTGAAAAACGTACAAATTCGGATGCAATAATTAACTATAGTCACATTTAGAGCGCCTAATTATGCACTTTATTTTTACTATTAAACCTTCAAGCATTCATCTTGGGCGTCTTTGCAACACGCCCAAGACATTTGAGTAAATCGGAATAAAATTTACGACGGCATGTGATAAATAATGTATTTTTCTCAGCTGGATTAGCCATCACAATATTTTTTCGAAAGTTTCCATATTGGCATAGATTGATTTCTGAAGGAATATTTATGAAAGAAATTCTTTTCGTACTTAAAGTGTGGCTTTGATCATATTTTTAAATCTTAAACAATTTCTTAAATTTTAATTCTCGATGCACTGAGAAAAAATTCTGTTAAAATTGCCGTACTGTATGGTAACGACCATTTTATTAAAGGAATAAAACCTTAATTCTAATTAATAAAAACCAAAATATATAGTATTTAAACCATTCAATTTTTAATTTTTCCGTTCGTATGACAACGGTTTACAGTAAATTCTGGTTTTCAAAACTATAGTTCTTATTACTCCACAATTAGTAAAAAATATTAAACTGAAAGTAAATTTAACCGAATAAATGGTTTTTTATGCCATGCTCTTAGGTATCATGATAAAATTATCAAATTACATAACATTTTATAAAACCATACTTTATTGTTAATTTTTACAAAAATCATTATCAAATCGGTGATAATCACAGAGCTTTTCGGTATAGAGTCAGAAACACGGTAAATTTTACCAGATTCTGGTACTTTTAAACATACTTTTTTCTCCGTGTTGAGTTGTTTAAAACAAATATCTCTATTATTTTCGTTTGTTAACGAAATTGTGTAATAGTTACTATGCAAACAAAATTTTATTTAATTTGAATAAGTTAAAAAAACAATTGTGTTAAATACTGATGACTTTTGGGCAACACAATCCTTTTTTATTTCAAAGCAAGCATACATAAAATAAAAATTTCACGAAATAAATAATTTTTCTTACTTATTTTTGTAACAAATAACATACTGTTATATTTTAAAGCAAAAGTGAGAGGAAACGTTTCGGAAAATCACTTAAAGTTTCATTAACTTTTGGACAAAATGGAATTAAGAAAAAAAAGTTGTGTTTAGTTTACAAATTCAAGTTTCAAGTTTCAACTCTGCACAGTCACCATTTACTCTAATTTAAATGCTGTAAGGCACTATGTTAATTTATCTGCATTTTATATGCAATAATCAAAACTAAAGGTTTGTACTATGGAACAATGCATTAACAGTTCTGTAAAAAATTACTAAAATGCAAAAAAGTAGAGTAAATTTAATTCAATAATTTAGAAATTACCCTTAAAACTTTTCTTCCTTATTGAGAAATTCTAGACTATATTTAAAAAGCAGCAGAAACTTTTATAATAGATCCCATAAAAATTGGATCTAAGCTTAATCCCAAATTTTTTTGTTTCTACAATGCAGGTTACTGTTGATTTTCGCATACAATGAAATGCAAACGCTATCACTAAAAAGCTATCTAATTTAAAGAATTGTTGAAGCGCGAATAATGAAAAGTGTTCGTAAATGTGATTTAATATACTTCAATTGGGGAAGAAAAGAAATTTCGCATTATTAAGGAAGATTTATGAACCTAGTAAAAATAATCCGGATACAAGGGATTAACGTTTCCGATTTGATTTTCGGTGATACAAACTGGCCGGTTTATGTATGAATAGCTTTTTTGAAATTCTTAAAGCGTATTCTTGATATGTTAATATTTTTTTCCTCTTAGCGAATATTTATTTCTCGCATTGTATCGTAGTTTATCTAAACCATTATATGTTTATCTAAACCATTCTAATTCTTAGCTTTTACCCATAGAAGTTTTTCGTGGGTTTTTTGGGTTTCAGAACAACCCACAGAGGCTCCTTTTTAGTCTTTTCCAGCCTAACAACGTTTTCATTAAATCCTTTGAGTGTTTAAGAAATCTTTTTACAGGACTAAGATCTTTTTCTTTGAATTTTTAATAGGAAAAATTAATTTAATGAAGAATGAAATTCTTATCTTTTTGTGAGACTTTCTTTAAAAATAATTATAAAAATTGGAACAAATAAAAAAATTATTATAGTTTTTTATGCATGAAAAATCATCATTAACCAATAAAAGATTGCTATAATTTCATATGTTCTTCCAATAGTACTTTAAAAATTGTCATTAAGTATACTTTTATATTTGATATTATGTACTATTAGATACAGTTCTTAGTGCTAAGTAATTAAAATTTGAGTTTTTTAAATAAAAATTAAAAATGTCACTTTACACTTGCTCAGATTAAACCACAAAAAACATTCAGAATCAAGTGATCTAGCCCAATCCTCTCCATTTTATAGCAAAGTAACATAACTTTGTGACATATTTTTCTTAGATCCCTAAACAGGACAATAAGTAGCAAATATTATTCATAGTAAAATATTTGGATTTAGGAAAATGTGAGTTTTTCTTATGTTTGCACCAATATTCAACGTTAATAAATATGAAAATTCAAAAAATATCTTAAATGTGAACTTGGTTAAATTTTAAATTTCAAGATTTCCAAACAACGTATTTGTTACGAAAAGTAAAAAATGAACTTAAACTAGAGTCAATGGTAATTTTTGGTAAAAGTTAACACCTTTTAGTCATAGTCGATCAAAGCCCAAATAATTTAAAACAATTTCACTTTTAAACGGTTAAAACTTGGTATAACTTTAGTCGGTTAAAACGCAAAGATATTAGAGAGATTTTGCATACCATTACTGTTTCCGCAAACGCTGCTCAGCATGAGCATGAAACTTTCCCTACAAATATGGTGAATTTGGCCATATTCTAATAGTTTTGACAGTACTTTTTTCTCAGTGCAATATTATGCGAGATTTGTTGTCGTTATAATTTAACTTATTGCTGTTACGCATTACCTAATAATATATTGCTGTATGAAACTATATAATATAAATTCGAGTTTTAACTGACAAAAATTTATGTTTCTATTTTAGGAAATACTAATATTAAAACTTCATTAAAAGTTCATTTTTTATTCAATTCATTGCGTTAGATCATTTTTCATCATTCCATTTCATTATTCAAAATTAAATTCATTTTTTATCCATATTATAAGCACATTTAAATGAAATCAAATTGCGAACATAACATGTTTGAAGTAAGAAAACTAAATAAAAGAAAAATTCTTTTGTATTGAGGTAGAAGTTAATAGTTAGCTATTTTGAATACATAAGCAGTAGAAACTAAAAGAGATAAAATGTAGGTTAGAAAGATATGTTCCTTTTTTTCAACATTTTCTTTAACATTCGTAACAATGACAGTCCATTAGCTTTAAACTCTAGTCTTTTTATATTTTAAAGAAAAAAGTTCTTTCTAAAATTGCCGAAAGAAAAAAGCAATTTAAAACTTGTTAATAATATGCAAAAGTAGAAAACATTTCTCAAAGTGTTACAATTCCTTTTATTAATAAACATTTCTTGTCTCTAATATCTTTTTTACGGCGAAATATGAAACCTAGATTAAGATACGGGAAAACACTCAAACTAAAAACCCTTCAGTCTAAAATTACAGTTATTGTTACAAATGTCCATATTTTCAAAACTTATTTCTGGTTTAAAAGCTACAAATGCCATTCACTTTGAACATGTTTAAGATCATTAAATTGAAGAAAAAAAAGGTTTTCTAAATGAACTTTCCTCTTTCTTTACTCTTTCAACCAATATCAACCTATTGTAGTTTTAGTTATCTCTGTCTTTATGCTTAACTGATGTTTCAGGGTTGATTTCTTTGCTCTTTTTGCTGAACAAAAAGTGTCTTCCTCCTTTTTTCTTACTTTAAGAAAGGATTACCGCTCGACTGATTAAATACTTCTCTGTTTGTTTTTTGAGTGCTGATAGTTGAGTATTAAATCTTGAGAACAGTGGTTCTTTCTTGCCTGAAAACGTATATTTAGTTCGGTATGCAGTAATGAGAATTAACTGATATCACTAATCCAGTTGATACAGTTTTCTTAATATTTGGATCAATAAGTTCAGCATTTTCGGGATGGGCGCTCTAATTTTAAAACAATGTTTTATTTTTAAGGATTAAATTTGTGTTGGTTATCTTAAGTTGTGTTTGATCTGGTATAGTTTTGGGCGATCTTCCATAAAATTTATCTTATAGTTAAATCACTTTATCCATATTAATTATGTTGAAATCACTGAATAAATAAGATGACACTTAAAAAAATTTAAATTATACGTTTCATTCCGAAAATCTTTCCATCTAAATGCTTTAAAGCAAAAATTTTCCCTAAATTCATAATTCTAGCAAAATGTTTAATGCTTTTATGCAAGGAAATTTTTCAAAATCTTATCCATTGAAACTTTGTTAAATTTTCCTTTTAAAAAGCTGTCTTTTATTAAAATAAAATTAATTGCTGATCATTATAAATTATTAATTTCTCGTTCCTTTCTTTATTAAATACACTTTTGATTAACTTTTTAAGGGGTTTCTTTAAATTGTGGAACATTATGAATTCAAAAATATTTACGTAGTTTTGTACTTTCGTAGTATAAAAATGACTAGGGTACTCAAAACATTTCCTTTACTTTGAACATACAAATAATTTTGTCAAAAGGTACATCAAAAATGGCTGACAGTCTCAAAGAACGAATTAAGGAAGATGATAGGCGGAAGATAGGATCCTCAGTGATAGACGGATCATGAGTGAGAATCTCCTTGCCTTCAAGATAACCATGGCAGATTTTCGTGGTTTTCCTCTCTTTACAAGGAAAATCCACAAAGGCTATGTTTTATCCAGGAATTCTCTTGTCTTCTGGATTAGATTCAAAATTAAAAGTTTATGGGTTGAACATTGATAGTCGTAAAATTAGAATTGGATCAGCTGTTCATCGTTGGTTATAAAATAAATTTTGAAAAAGTGTCCATTGAACCATTAGAATTTATTTAAATTTTCACTGAAATAAAAATTTTTTTGATTGCCATTTTAGGAAATTTAACAGCTCGGATGTGAAATATTTTTTAAGTAAAGCAGAATGTTTATATGTATATTTGTATGTATATGCACCTTACACAAATCGGCTATTCTGAACATAAACGCACTAAATTTGGTGTACATGCGTTCGAAGATGCGGCGGACCTAGCTGTTCACGACCGGTTCCTTAGAGAGTTTTCCTTAGGATTTCATAAGTATTTTATAATATGAGAGATTTGACCTTGTATTTTTATTTAATAATACCAGATTTTACTAATTATTCCTGTTTGGTTTCTTGTGTAAATTAGCACAAGCAGGATCAAGAATGATAATTCTGTGTGACATCGGCAAATGGGATACTCTCAATTCGAGAAGAAGACCACTGATTCACAGCAACTTGCCCTATAAACACCTTAGCACTCCAGTCAACCAGAATCGATATCCATGATGCTGTCGCTAGCAGGTATCCAATTAGGATTTAAAAAGATCAAGAAAATCATGTATTTTTTTATTTATTTAAACATGTTTCTAACAAATTAAATAATTTTATGTCAACAAGAATCAAAATTAAATGAATAAAATCGAAATAGCTCGCAAAAAGTCAATTCATAGGAAAAATTGTGCTTAAGGTTAATTTTTCTTATTCGCTGCTGTTACTTATGCTATTTGACAACCATCTAGCCTGCTTGAAATCAAGCAAATTTTCAAGGCAGAAGGTGCGTTTCTAGTTTTTTCAGTGCCATGGACGGCACGTCCATGGCCAAGAATACGACTTCTGCCACACACACGTCACAGCCCGTTTCTCAGGAAGGATCCAATCATACTCCATTTATCCGCAGGTGGTAGTTTCGATCTGAACCAGAGAACGATCAATCACCAATTCAATATCCTCATAAGTATTGATCTGTTTTCAGAACTTGGAGGACCTTGTGACCCAGACAGTTTTAACGTGCAGCAGTCACCATTTAGTACACTGGGATTCTTCAGCGTTCGTCACTCGAACTCACGTTCTCACGAACACTAGCCCAACGCCCTACTAACCAAGCTATCCCGGTCTCACTGTGGTAAAAGAGTTTTACGGCCCCTCTTCCCTCTACATCAGGGTTTCTTAACCTGTGGTTCATGAACCCCTAAGGGGTCCATGAGTTATATTTTCGGGGTCCGCTGACTACTCCTAATTTTTAAAACGTTTGGAAGCCTTTCCATTGCTTGTAAATCGAACTATGGCAGCTATAATTCCGTTTGCTACAGTGTATCTTTGCGAAGCGGAATTTTCCACACTTGTGACAATAAAAATATAACATCGAAGTCGATTGAATGTTGAACATGATATACACGTTACTTTGTCGAAAACCATCCCCAAATTAAATTTATTAATTAAGGAAAAGCTGCAGCAACCTTCACATTAAAAATTTTAACTTTAAAAATTTGGTATACTATTAAAATAATAAAATTAAATGTTTTCTAATAATTGATGTTTTTTGCAATTATTTTTTTTCACAGGGGGGTGGTCCGTGACTTCTAAAAAATTTTTAAAAGGGGTCCATTATATCAAAAAGGTTAAGAAACACTGCTCTACATGATAGGGACAACTAGAGAAACACATCTGTTTTCTTACTACGGTATCAGATTTCGTATTCAAATCGTAAGGAGTAGCCACAATCTAGAAAGTCTGGTGCAAAAGTTATTATAAGGAGTAGTCCAATCTGGGAAGACTGGTGGAAAATTTTAAGTAAAAAAGCATTCGAGTCTCTTACTTTTAATCTTATTTTTTTGCTTATTTTTTCATATCTAGAACTATTTTAGCGAATCAGAAAATATTAGTGCAAAAGTAAAAGAAAGGAAAAACTTTTATTTAAAAGTAATTTTTAGCAATTACTTAATTTAAGGTAGGTTGGTAAGTAGTTTATTTACGTCGCACTAGAGCTACACAATGGGCTAAGCGCAACGGTCTGGGAAACATCCCTGAAGATGATCAGAAGGTATGCCATGTTAAATTTGATCCTCTGCAGAGTGGATGGCTCCCCTGCTTCGGTTGCTCGATGATCTGCACTCGAAGTCGAGCAATTTACAATAGAACAATTTAACAAAGACCAATTCCGCAGACTGAACAAATTGGTCACCCACCCGCTCAGTGACCACAGTCAGTGATGCCGGTGTTCTACTGGGAACCGTGTCTTTACGATCAGATCTGCGCGTCTATTTAATTTAATAATAATTGAAACATTTTCGTTATGTAATGAATTTTAAAATTATTCCATTTTTTTTCTTTTACTTTTTGCTCATAAAAGTTGAAAATAGGAGGATTTTGTGTCTTTTACAAAAATTGTTCATACCTCTCTATCCAAGTAACTTAAAACCAAAACTATTGAGCTGTTTCACTAAAATAAAAACATTTGTTGACTGACATTTTTCAAAAATGCTACAACTCGTATGAAAAGTAAAGAACACTATTTTAAAAAGTGATTCGAGTGAAAACTGCTTATTTTCCTAAAATATAGGTTCGATTACGGAAATTTGTTTAATGATTTTTTTTTTTAAACTTGAGCAATTTTTCCGTTAAAAATCTGTTTAATCTGTCTTATATGGATTTTATTTTTCAGATTTACAGTTTGATTCGAACACTACTTAATGAGGTTTGAAAGTCAGGAAAGTGAATAGACAAGAAAAAGTTATGGTCAAGCAAGCTTTTTATGGTGTTTATTATGAGTTTTTTTTTCTCAATATAGGTTTTTTATCGAAGCGCTATAAAAAAGAGGTCACTGACTTTAAATTATGATTATTTTCGAAACATAAAACGGTATTTTTTTTCCTCGCTTGGTTTCTTCAAAAATATTTTTTTAAATATAGAATTATAAGAGGCAGTATATGTTTCTCCTGCTATAAAATCAAGATCTTAAAAAAAGGGGAAATTTATAATTGAAAGATAAATATTATCATATATTGGGTTTTTAAGTATGTGGATATCTTTTGTTGTTATATTTCAGATAGGAAAAATTTTAATCAATCTTTTTAAATGAAATAATTTGAATAAAATAGTAACTGACCTATTTTTTAAAAAAAAACTGGATTAAACGCATGGTTTAGTGTAAATAATTACTGTTTAGTTTAAATTAAAACAAATATGAGACTAACATCTGAACTTTCACTTTTATTCAACGATTAAGGAAACATTAAACCTAGTTTTTGTTTAGTCCATTGTTGAAATTTAAACCTTGTCGCAAATTGGTTTTGACCAATGAACTTAATAAGGTATGTACGTTTAGTTACTTACTTTGATGTCAATTAATTGCTTAGGTCATATTCTTGACTTAAAATTTATTTCAGTGTGTAATGTAATACTATTTTTACATGTTACTTTGCTTTTAATACTGTAGTACGTTTTTTTTATTATTTGGTTTCAAACAGTGAAAATGAAAAATGGGGGATAAACAGTTCAGTGAATGGGAAGTTTTGCCTACCCGATTCATAATTGCACTTGTTTCTAATTTGTAACTAATTTTTAACTAAACTTAAAAAAGCAAATATTGAATCATGTAAAGATGATTCAATACTGATATCACAAACTTGCCATAATCATTCTATATTGACGACCTAATATATATATATACATTATAAAGCTTACAAAAAGAGAATATGAAAAATTACTTTGTATCTGTTACAAAAATTTTTCTTCGTGTTCGAAATTGGATAAAACATTTGAAGATAAAACAAAGAGGCAATATTTCCAACGGACAGAGATGAAATATAGGAAAATGATGCCAGGTGACTGATTTGACGATGGTCATGAATATGAAAACTTATAACGGAGTATTATTTCATGCGTTAGGAAGTTTCTTTTCAGAACTGAGATAATTAACCAATAGCAGAGAATTTAACTTTAATAGTTTGTAGTCAAATGGCTTCAAGGTATGCTGACATGTTGGATAAAAAATTATTTTGGGATTAGCGAAATTAAACTTATGTCTGGCAATCGATGATTTGATTTCCTTAGGGTCGATGATTTATCTGTTTTGTCATCCTTCTTACATTTTAAGATTAATTTTGATTCTCTCTATCTCAATATCTTCTAGTTTTGATAATGGAGTAAGACTTTTTAAAATTTCATTTAGTCTGTATAAGTCACTGTTTTTAATTTTCTTGAAAGTTGGAAACAGTGTGTATGCGATTCTAAATGATGTAGAATGGATAGTGCTTGAAAACTTTTTTATATTGCAGTTCCGTCAAAGATTACAATCTTTTCCTTTCCATCTTAGAATTATTGTTAATTTCAGATTTTTGTTTTCTCTTAAATTTTTGTTCTCAGCACAAATTTTTAATGATAAAGTTTTATTCAACTCTACAATACATTAAAAAAAATTTCTTTTAGCTGGAATAAATAAAGCCTAATATATTTTTTAACTTTTATGAATTTCTTCTCAAAAACACAGGTGATACTGACATTATGTGGTTAGTAATTTTGGATGGGTGGATTAATGCTATACCTTTTTCCGAAAAACAAGAAAGTTTAAGACATTTAACATTTTCTGTCTTTCTAAAAACTGAATTGTAAATGTTCATTTTTTAATTACTATTATTATTATAACTACTCGTTAAGCTTATTTGTAAAAATATTCATGTAATTTTAAAATTCATTAACCTATGTCTATTTTTTAGTTACTTTTTAAATTTTTCATATGAACTCTTAGAGTTTTTAAATAACTTAAAATATCAGAATTTTACTTCAAAAGAAATAATTTCTGGATTTCAAATCATGTAAAATAATTAGAAACTTGCATTAAAACATATTCATTTATTTTTCAAAATTTATAAAATTTAATAATTATAAAATGTAAAAACAAAATATACAAAATGCATTTATCGAGTAAACTAAAAAATAAAAAAATAATATTTTGGTATGAGCATAAAGATTAACATGGGTGCATATTTTTGAAAGACGTGAAATAATTTTCTGTGGTAACAGATATTCACCTTTAAAGTTGCTTAAAATATGTTTTTCATTTTAAATATGAGAAAAAAAATTATTATATTCTTTTTAATCTTCATAAAAAATATAAATCTTAAAGATTTATTTCAATTTTATTATTTCTTACTTCATAATTTTCTATCTAATACATACGCGTCATAGATTCATCAAACTTTTAATTGACGATAAATTTCTTCCTATCAGTCATAAACCTATTGTGACTTATATTGAGATCATGCAGAGGGCACCATTTGTAATTTCAGTGCTCTAGCTAGTTGAAAAGTGGTCGGAACCAGGAATAAAATATTTCTCTATCGAATACACAAAGGCGAGTTAGTAAAAATTAGTCTTTAAAATACAACGGAATTTCCAAAAATCTTTAGGCGAGTGTAGCACATTTTGCTTCTGACATAACCATAACATAATATAACCAAGTTAATTTTGCACCATGATGACTCAATTAAGGTACTGTAGTGCCATTTACTAGAAGTGGGTTTGATCCCAAGTGGCAGCTTGATGGCCACCCAGCAACATATTGATGGGTATTAGCTTCGCCGAGAATTAAAGGCGGTGTGTACGCAAAGCTGGTTACATTGCCGCTATCATGTTGTTGGTCGCAAAATTGTGGAGAATAAACCTAAATAACTTCCCTGGCCTAGAGCGGCTGTTGTGTGAATACTTTTCTTTTTTTACTTAGATACTTGAATTTAATAAAAATTAGCAAACAGTTTCTTACAAAACTCTTCAAAAACTAAAAACAATTTTAGTTTTATAAATTCTACGTACAGTTAAATCAACTTTCATTTGTTTTACTGCCAATTGCGCTTTACTCAAATTGAAAGTTTCCAACTTAGTAAAAATTACTTCACTGAGAGAAAAGTTTTGTCAAAATTACCAGTAAATTGTAACATTCAATTTATCATGTTTCTGACTCTATGGGAATACTAAAAAGCTCGATAATTTTTACCCAAGCATTTGGGTAGTAATTTTGATAAAATTAACATTAAAATATAATTTGTAATAAGTGTTAAATTTCGGTAATTGTGGTGAAATTTAGAAATTCCGTCACGATACCTTCGAGTATGACATAAGACACATTTGTTCTATCAAATTTATTTTTCAGTTTTATATTTTTTACTATTTGAAGAACTTTAATTTTTATAACCTGAATTTTCCTTAAACTGTTACCATATAAGCGAACCAAATAATTGGTTTAAATACCGTATATTTTGGTTTTTATTAACAATATTGTATATATATTTTTTTACCAGAAATATCATTTCCATACAGGATAATTTTTCATATTTTGTTCGGATTTAGACATTAAAAAATTAATAAACATTTTTATTTCACTTTTTAAAAATTAATAAGTATCTTTAGTTTCACTTTTTGTCTGCTAAAAATCTTTAATTAAAACAAAAATGAATGGAATTTATATCTAATTCCAAACCCATAGAAAATAACAGATCATTCAGTTTCTATTATTTTATGACCGTAACCTTCAGATGTTGGCGCGCAATTATTTTTTTTTCTTCTTTTGATGATAGTATTTTAACCATTGAAGCGTAGAATGAACTCTTCTATTAACTTCATACGATTCAATAAGAGAATAGTTCTAACTGGTTCGCTTGTTACAAAAGGAAATCTATTCTATTTGGAGGAGAATAGTTTTTCCAGAGATTTGTTCTATTCAGGTATTGTTCTGCGATCATTACCGGTTCCCATTTATGCTCGATTTACTGAGCGTTTGTTTGGTTATTTCTTAAACCCTTTCGTTTTTCTGCAGTTTAATGACTTTCCTGCAATTTTTTTAATGTAAAATTGGCTTAGTACTTTTCTGCTGGCTTATTGTTTTCAATCAGATTTAAAATTTAAAAACTTCCAAAGGTAGTTGATTTGAAACTCACATTAAGTCTTTTTTTTTTATTTCATCGTGAAATCAATGCCCTGCAGATTCTCTTTATGGTTCAATAGGAGTATTTAAAAATAAATTATTTGTCTTTTATGGTAAAAAAGTAGTTTTAGAATTTTTTTATGATTAATGTAAAAGTCCGTAGATATATAGGGTGGTTATAAAATAAATTTGTCTACATATGACCCTTTGTGAGGGAAAAAAACAGAATAAAATTTTGTGTAAATTTATGAGACAGCATGCACTTAAAAATTAGTATTCAAAACGATTATGCTGCACTCGCGATCTAGGTTAAAATGACAAAATTGCAAACTTTTTAAACAGCAACACTTACTTTTTCTCATTGATTGGCGATCAGCACAGCAAAAAGCACGAAATGAAAGCTGCTATGATATTTTTGGCATAAATAATGGCGAAGTTGGAAGGAGAGCAAGACACAGCATGTATGTTCTTTTTATTTCGCCAGGATCAGAGCACATTAACATTTTAGTAGAGATATATCACTAAAACTACAAAGCTACATATAATTCACTTTTCTTTATCTCTGCTTAGTTTCCTTGTTTTTCACGCCAAAAACACCGTTCCAACTCTATATCTATTTCTTTTTCTGTGAACTTCATGTTCCGGTGAAAAAAAGTAAAGTTTCTAATTAAAAATTTATAAATTTTGTCACTGTTACCATAACCGCCAGAGCTATATAAGCTATAGAGAGAGCTATATTTATAATTTTCAGGTACATTTTTTTTACAAAATTCTATTCCATTCTTTTTTACGGAATATCCTCCAAATTGTCGAATTATTCTATCATTAAATTGTATTTTTATGATATGGTTTCACATAAACTATGTAAAAAAGTGAATTTAATAACTTTTACTGAATATGCAATCAGAAAAAGAAAATTTTTGATAACTTGTTCCTTATTTGTAAAATTAATTCTGAAAAAAAAAACTTACAAAGAGTTAAAAGTAAGACGTAATTATCTTAAGGAAAGAAATTGAATGCCCGTCAATTTAAAGTAGTCAATGTTAGATTTATCCATGGAAAAGATACTTGTACTTTAAAACTTTAAAAAACTCAAATGGGAAGTCCTATTTCACCAGACGTATTATCCCGACATTGCTCGCTCAGACATTCACTTGGTAAGGGCATAGACGCGTGGTCTCTTTAAACAACGTTTCTTTTTTTTTTGCAAGAAAGAAAAAAATAGCTTGATTCTTGGATTGTTTTTAAAAACAAGTTCTTATTTCAACACGAAAATTAAATGCTGTTAGATATATTTATGGCTAGTAATAAGCAATACTTTGAGCAATCAATGAGAAAACTTTTTTTAAGTTTAATATAGCTCCAATTTTAAAGGAGAGTTGCCTAAATCGTAACACTTTTCACATTTTAATTTTTATCAGTTTCATAATACTGACAATTGCATTCGAAATATTTTAATAATAAAGTTATTTTTTAAAGTATGAGATTTCAAAACATAAAACAAAAAACTATTAATGAATCTGTTAAATTATTTTATATATTGATTTTTAAAAAATATGTATCAACTGTTCTTATTTTACAGTTTTATTATCAGTATTTAAAAATAAAAACTGAGTATATTTTATTAAAATCTTTGTTAATAAAACAGTTTAATCATTTGAATTTTACAATATAATATTTGACTACCGAATTATTTTTTATTTTATTTCATTACTTGGCTTAATTTTCAGAATACACTTTAAAATAAAATGTTTGCTTAAACATTAAAAAAAATAATTTGAACTTAGGTGTTAACACAATAACTATTTATTTGAACACAGCCATCCTTAACAGGATCCAATTATTCAAATAATACAGTTTAAAATTAAATTTCTACTTGTATCTTACAAGTGCAAAGAATAACTTAAATTGCAATATTAACACAATAATTATTACCGCGGACGCAGCCATCCTTAAGATATCATTCATACTTAAATTTTTATTTACATGTACAAAGAATAACTTAAATTGAGGTATCAACTACAGATTAATTATCTACATGAACCCAGTTTTTCCTGAGATGACTCAATTGATCTCAAATTATCATTTAAATTTAAATTTATACTTACATGTACAAAAAATGACTTAAATTGTGGTTTTAACTACTGATTAAATTATCTATACATGAACCTATTTTCCCTAAGATGATTCAATTACTCCCATAATAAAAAATAAAATTTAATTTCTATTTTTATGTTCAAAAAACAATAAATGTTGCTGTGTTAACAACACAGTAGTTATGAACATGAACCCAGTCATCTTTAAGATGACCTATAAATTATTCTCATAATACCATTTAAAATTAAATTTCTACTTGTACAAAGGATAAACAAGGATGAACAAAGGATAAATTGCGGTGTTAACAACACAATAATTATTCATACGAACCCAGTCATCCTTAAGAAGACCCAAGCATAGCGTTTAATTCTACTTAATTCATTAATTAAAATTCAGGTCACACTCTAACTCTCTTGCTGTGTTAAAATAATAGAAAGTGTTATATTTTGAAAAAGGAAATGTCGTATTTTCAAGCAGAACTAAAGAGAATGCTAATTCTTTCTAATAGCTGTCAACATTGACCAACGCATTAATATATCTGTTGTTGTTTTCATGAAAAGAAAAATCAATCAATCTTTGTTTATGAGGCTTATGAAAGCTTAAGGTGCTATCCGAATAAATCAATGTAAATAAACTGTTCTTAATAGGCGGAATTCCGGTAGTAAAATGTTCCTTGTGATTTAAGCTGGTCCGGAAGTCTTTTTGGAATTACAATACAAGGAATTGAAAGTTTACTGAGAAAAAAATGGCGTATAGCAATTACAAGATATTATTTTATTTGAACTTAAAACTTATTACGTTCTGAGTAGAAAATTACTCATATTTCTTTTTCTTATGCAATTATAATTGTTATAATTTCATTAGTTTAGCAGTAATTAGTTAAAAATTAGCTGAAATTCTTTAAAATTTAAAATTTTTACATATTATTAAATAAATAATTTAATAATATTCATTTAATTAAAATAATTTATTTCTTGTTATTAAAATTTCGTTTAAAAAATTTTTTTAAAAAGATGTTATTGAGAGAACAGGAAAATAATTGTATTATTCTAGAAAAAATAAATATATTATTCAAAAAAATTATTGCATTTTCAGTTATAAAAAAGAATATTAACTTTTGTTTAAATCAGTTGTATAGATAAATGTTGATCCGATTTCATTTGATAACTATGTAAAATATTTTTAAAATTAAATCATATGTCGTAAAATTAAAAAATAAATTACTTACCCATGAAAATACAAAGCGCTTAATTAAAAATGTTGTCATTACTTAAAATTAATCAAACATACTCAATTTTTTAAATCTATTTATATCTATTCAATACTTTGTCATTTTAAACACACTGCCAAAAAATTAGGCTCAGCATAATAGCATAATATTGTTACTTGGGATGTAATATTAAACTATTTTTCCATTCACTTTTAACCGTAATTTCAAATCATTGTATTGCTGAATAATAGCAAATTAGATTAGCGTTATGGTTACGTAAGAAAAACTATGTCATTAATATAATATAATTTAACTGCACTTTACCTACGAACTTAAGGAACATGTCCGAACATCCATGAGTGTCCATGGGTATCTTGCGCGAAATAAAAAATTTTAATAAGAAGAACTTATAATGCAATGATCGGATTTATGCACAGAATAGCTATCTTCATTAATTGAACACGTTAGAAATATGCTAATAAGCTAATGCGCATGATTAGGTAAATTATAAATCCACACAAAACCTTTTATACGTAAAAAGTTTTTTTTTTCCTTCCATGTTTGGGACACACCTTCAATTTGAAAAATACTGATGTCAGGATAGCAGCGAAAATCGGTCGAATTCGAAATATTTTTGGAACTATTTGAAAAAAAAAAGTCAACATTCCTTTTCACATTACCCAAAAATGATTTAATAGCAAAATATTTCAATAATAATTTTTTTTATAATTTGAAGAAGCAACAACCAAAGAAAAAGATTTAATTTTGCAAAGTATAAAAACTTTTGCTGCATCTTTAACTTGTTGAATTTTAATAATAAATAAGAGAGAAATAAATCGAATATTTTCTAAGACATAAGAACTCAAAAATAATTATTTTTATTTAGAATTTTTTTATTTTTAATTTCTTAAACAAATTTCACTATTGTGCGTTTTTCGACCATTAACGAACCATTTGCTTAAATTTAAATTCAACATGTATTTTATAAGTTTTCGGCCATTGTTAATTTAAATAATCACACTTAGCTTTTTCTATGATATGATAATAAAAATTTGTAGAAAAGAGCATCTTTAATTATAAAAATCCGACAGTTATGTCGAGTTTAATCTGAAGGGCAACGAAAAAAATTGTGCCCTTGATTATTGATGAAAAAATTCTGACAAGCTGAAGTCTTAAGCAATTTACGAGTTATTTCATTTTAACTATAGATGCTATGAGAACAAAAACGTAACGAAAAATAATAAAATCATTTAATAAGCATTTTCTCTTTTGCCTAATGTACTTACAAATAAAAATACGAAGTAACTTATTTACTTACAGCTCATATTGATGGTCACTATTTTACTTCCTCAGACTTCTCTAGTTCTCTAAATGTTTTCATCTTTAAACCTGTATGAAATATTGAATTTAACTAACAAAGCTAAAAAGAAAACAGATTTCTTGTAATAGTTTTGTTAAACATGTATTTAGCGATAGAGGAAAATTAATTCATCTTGTTCATGTGGATTTTGAAGGCTTAAGATGTTAAAGGAATAAATCTAAGTGTTTAATTTGTTCGTAACAGGCGGAAATCTGTTAATAATACGCCTTACGCTAAATTTATGTTTGTCCGGAAGTGTTCGATTTCATTAAACATTGCATAATTTCAATGACTGCTGATTTGTCACGATAATTTTATAAATATTATATTATTTATATGTTAATCTTATAATATTCAGGAAATATGCTGATCGAAATTTGCGATAAACTTGGGATAAAAAAATTGCTTCAAATTGGTAACTTATTTTGAAAATTGCTTCTGGGAAATATGCATTGAATATGTATTAAATATTATTAAAAGCGTATTTATCGTATTTTCTAAAATTGTTATTCCAAACATTTTATAGAAAAATTAAAATATGTAAGATATTGTTTGCTAACAAATGTTAAATATAACATTCATTTTGCTTTTTAATGAATGGAAAATATTTTATAAGTCAATAACTACTGTGCATTTTTAAATATCATTTTAAATAAAAAAGAATTTCATGAAAGAGTAAAATTTATTTTACTTTTTCTTCTAGAGACATAATTATTTGTCAAAATACTCATAATTTTAAAATCTATAATTTTTGTGGCACTTCAATTTTTTTGAAAGATAGATTCTATTTTTCAAATATTTCTTTTAAAAAGTTAATATGATTTATTTAACATAATAAGTTAATATGATTTATTTAAAAAAAAAACATATAATTTATTTATCCATTGATAATTGTGAAATGGTAACTATATATGATTATCATAAATAGTTCCCATTTCGCGACTTTCAATAGCTATGTATTATTATGATATCTGCATTGTAATTTAATACCATAAAACTATTTAATAATACAGTTGCAGCACTTTAAGTTTCATGCCTTTAATTTCTAAACGAGAAAAAAAATGGAAAAAAGGGCAATATTATTATAAAATAGCATGATGAAAAGTTTATTACTAAATATTACAGAAAAGTATCATTAAATTAGGAATATTAATAGTTTACCAGTGAATACCGTTATAACCTTTTTTTAAAATTTATGCTTATGGCAGCCAAATTTTATTTGTTTATTAATAGTCTTGACCGGTGGTTTTTCAGTCCAATGAGCAAGCCTTGACAGCATTCAGATACTGTACAGGTTTAGACAGTTTAATAATTCCTTTTATTCCTGTCCTATAATATCAGCAGAAGGCAGTACAATAAAGGGTGTTCATTCAAGACTTCCAGTTTGATTTTTTTAGGACATTGGGTGAATACAGAGACGTCCAAGACAGAGGTGAACTACATCAGTTGAGTGGAATAAATCAATCAATTGTCGTTAGCACCATTCCTATTTGACGATTCACATTCCCACAACAAAAACGTAATCCTATTGGTTGTTATCTGCACCTGATTGATCATTGATGGATATCCAGTGTACAGGTAAGTGAAGCGCCGTCATCTCAGACATCTTTATAAGATTGTTAGACTTAAAAACAATAAGATTTTTCTCTTTAACGATTCAGATTAAAATCATCTGAATCTTTACAAAAGTTAATGTTATCTGAAAAAAGTTAATGTCAAATCCGACTTGCTGTAAATAATAGTTGTTTATTATACATTTTAGGTGGCGCATGGGAGTAAGACCAATAAATAATTGTTGAGAAGTACTAAGAGCAACTGCTGACAGTGGATCAACAAATAATGCATCTTCTTTACTGCTTTTCATTATGTGTAACATCTTAACTGCAAAAACTCTTCAAACGTTAAAAGAAAAAATCAATCGTATTCTATTGTCTTTCCAAATTATATTTTCATATATTCTGTCCTGCTGTAGTATTCTGCTGTTATGAGTTTTAGGTCAGTTTGCAGGCAAATAAGACCAAAACATTATTATACCTTTATTTTGAAAACGTAGAAAAAGTGAAAAGTAAAATAACAAAATTATTTCGACGGAAAAAGATAATTATTCCGTTAAGTAAATCAAAATCAACCTTATAGTTTTCCTTGAAGAAAATTCACATAATTTCTATGAACAAGAAATAATTTTAAAATGTTTTCAGACAGCTACAGGAAATGATTTAAAAAACTTATTGATGAAATACGTCTTATTTGGTTTGAAATCAAAGCATTAAGACTTACAATCTCTATAAATGAGAAAATATTCATGTTGAATTATCTATACTCATCCCATAAAATTAAAACTCAATTATTCAAAAACGAAATAGATTTTTTAAAGTTTTTTTCTTTATAATTGATTATGGTTTTTTATTATCAACTTTAAAACAATCTTTCCAAATCAAGCAAGAATTATTGATAATTGTCTTAGATTATTATATTTCGAGTAGGAAATAAGGAATAAAATATCAAATTCTCTCAGTAAAATGTATTTGCATTATTTTCTCTAAAATATATTCAAAAAAAAGAAAAAAAGTTCCCCATAAAAAAAAATTTTAAGATTTTTTTTTTCAAATAGTCCATTTATTTCTAGATTTTCTTTTAAAAAAATTGTGGGTGTTTTTGAGCTGTTATTTTATTATTAAATCAGCTATATATTTTTTTGCAGACATTTCTTAATAATTTTGAAATTTTAAGTTTCATTTCTTCTCATCATTGTCACACCATCTGTAGATACCGACAACTGGTCAATGTGAGTGCATTTTTGAAAGTAATATGGGATATTTTTTGAAGTATTCGTAATAAATAATTCTGTAAGAAATATAAAAGCATTTTTTAAAGATATATTTTTTTACAGATTTATAACTCACGTATCAAAAGATGCAAAAATATTTTTAAAGCAATTCAATATGTCTTTTTTTATTTAATTTGATAACCATCAAAAAATATTAAATAGAAAAGTATATACACATTTTTTTAATCAATTTATAATGATCTGTGAAGTTTAAAAAGGCAGAATAACAAATTTAAAATAAATCGATTAAATAGTTCTCGAGTAAATCATATATCAAAAGATGCAAAAAATATTTTTAATTTTTAAAAAAAAAATTTCATTTTTATATTTAGAGACAATTGGGTTGAGTTCAATCAAATTTTGGATTGAGTAAATTAAATTTAAACTATAATTAAAAAAAATAAAATTATGTCTATGGACATACAATTATTTAATTGAAAGTTATTAAATGTTCCGCTTTCAGACAATGCAACATATTTCAAATGATTATATTGGTGAACGTGGAAATGGATGAATCTTACTTGACTTTTAAATTCACTTTAAAAGTCAAGTAAGATATTCATCCATTCCCTGAGATTATTTTCAAGTACAAGTTCGTTTCACTAATTCAAGTAATCTTCTTATAAAAGCTTCTAATCTTGTAAGAAATTTGAGTTAATAAAATATTTTAAAAATTATCATCGTGATTTGTTAATAATGGTATTTTTATTCTATAACATAATCTTGCTCAGATTTAAAAAAAATTTTTATTATAAATATTTGTTTTGACTGCAATAAAAAAATAAGGCATTTTTTCTACGAATTTAATTAAAAATACGAAATGTTCATTATAACAAACGATAATAGATGGCGTTGTTTTTAGAGGAGAGAATGGAAAACGCAACTTCATAAAGAGCAAATGCTTTCTATCTGTCGACCGAGATCAGTGACGTTATCATGTGATGCAGCTGCTTAGAGTTCTAGGTCAAGGGTCAGCAACGTGCATCTCTTTTGATGTAAGGTTTCAGCTCTAAAGTTCCATACGAAAAAATTTATAATTATTATTAAAACAAAGTCAGAAATCGGCATGAGAAGTTGGCATATAGAGTGATGACGAACTTTTGGTCGACAAATTCGTGTGAGCAAGCGTTCTTTTGCATGAATATAATAAAAAGCAAAGTTAGAAGTTAACTATCAAATAAAAATCAAGAGCCGTGCTTGAAACTAAGAAAAAAGTTGTAAGAATGATTTAATTACACATTTAAAAGTCATGCAAGTGTATGATCCCATTAAAGTAACCATCTATATTTGAGTTTTTATATGAATAAATGTTAGTCCATATTCAAAGCCGTTTATTTTAAATTCAAAATCAAATATATATAAGCAAATACTATAATATTCAATCGAAAATTTTAAGTGGCTCTTTAAAGGCTGCAAATTATGCAAATGGTATCATCTTTGACTCTTCCGTTTCAATACGTTGCCCAACCTTAGTCAAGGTTGTTGGATGTCCTGGGGTTCAGTTCTCTGTTCGTTTATGTTGAGCATGCATCCGCATTTAGCACGATGTCGATAATGAGGAACCGGAGGAGTCCGGATTTACCAGGTCTTCTAAGAAGGAGCGAACCAGCCCAGGCCGGAAACGGAGCAGGCGAAAGTTCCCGCATTGTGCAGTATTGGGACAGGGCTTGTGAATAGAGAACAGTTGGCAGCCAAATCAATACAGTCAGACAAAGCCTTTTTAATGATTGTTTCTTATAATTATCTTTTTCAGCGTATTTTTGAAGTTAAGTTTATTTTAAAACTTATTAACATTAAAATAATTATTAGTAACATTAATATCAATTAATAAAATACAATGAAAATTATCACTGATTTTTGTTAATTATCTTTACTATCTAGCATTATCTGTCAATATGTAGTAAGATATTTTTGAATCATAAATATATATTATTTATTTATGTTTTTTGTATTATTATTATTTTTTTTAACTTTAATAAAATTATCAAACATATTTTTTCTTCGATCAAAATTAAGAAAATAAAATATCTATCATATGAAATGATAATAGATGACCATGTTTTAATAAAGAATAATACAAATCACCTCTTTATAAACCTCAGATGTTTTCTACCTGATGAATTATAAATATATATTATTTATTTATTTATTTATTATTATTTTTTTTTAACTTCAATAAAATTCTGTCATATAAAATGATAATAGATGACCATGCTTTAATAAAGGGTAATAGAAATCACCACTTTATAAACCTCAGATGTTTTCTACATTCTCAGATGTTGGAGAGTATTATTCTCTATGATTTTATCATAGAAAATTGGCTCAATAATTTCTGAAAAATTGAATCTTGAAAAAGTTTTATTTTTAAAATTTGATTTCTCAGGAACTTTTCCCCCGATTTCGCACAAATTTCGTAGTTTGCCTTTGAAAACTGTGTTCTTTAAAGTGAAATAAAACTTTGTATACACTAAAATTCATAACTTTTTTGACCTTTATGAAATTAAACCATAAAAAAAGTTATAAATTTTCTCTCTGAAAGTTGTTTTTTGCATGAAATAATCTTTGGATAATCGAATCTTATAATTGTGGACAAAACTTTTTCTGTACTCTTAAATAGTTCTCGAGATATTTTGAAATTCGCAAAAAGTAACATTAACATTAAGGGGTCCGAAGTATGGATCACTCTCATGATAATATTTCCTGAATTGCGGCTATCCCCTATATTTTGAAGGTCAGAAATCCAAATCTGTAAAAAAAAGTTATTTTTATTTAAAGAAAGTACATTTTGTATGTGATTTCATAACTTAAAATATCGTCTACACTGATTAATTAGCATATTTGTGACCCCTTTCGAACCTTGAACATAAAAATCCGATCAGTAGATGAAAAGTTATATAGGGTGGTCCGTTTATTTTTTTGCTCACTGTACATAAAATCTTCAGAAATAACTCATGATTTTGAAAAGTAAATATCGTTCCGAAACCATATAAATACCCTAACTATAAATGTCACGTTTAAATAGGCTAAAAAAATTTTTTGCTTCCACTCGGAATTTTTTAACCTCCACCATCTGTTTCTGTTTAGCTATATTAAAATGCAATAGCCAGGTCAAAGATTTTTCAGAGCCTGCGATCTCATTAGCTTTTATTGATATAAAATTATAAATACTTAAAAATAATAATATAAAATATATTAAATAAAAATATTAAATAAATAAAAATGTAAAATCAATAAAAATATTAAATAAATAAAAATATAAAATCAATAAAAATATTAAATAAATAAAAATATAAAATAAATATGTAATTTAATCATAATTATAAAAATTATTTGCTTTGTAAGTAACTATTAATAATATAAATTCTGAACCGCGGTTTATCGACTCAATAAATAGTAATAGTAATCCATCATGTTATTAACGAGTTACTTTTTTATCAATTTGAATGAACGCTTTCAGAAATATTTCATGACATTCTATTACGCGTTTCAATAAAAGAACAAAAATTACCTCCCGGTAAAAAATAATAATAATGAATATATAAATAAACAAATCAAATCTTTTGAGAAAAATTCAGCGCTTTCACGTTGTTTGAACCCCATATGGCACCAAGTGTATGATTAAATCTATGTCAAGAATTAATACTTTTTGTGTTTTAAGCTAACATTTTCCTATGGCATGCATTGGAATAATATAATAAAAACCTTACTGTCAAACCAATTTCTAGAATTTTTATTATTTATTTCCTCTTGCTTTTCATATCAACTGACTTATCATCGGACTACATAATTAATTTAAAATAACTCATAATTATGTTTTTTCAATTTTTCATATTCTCTTAAGAAATTATTTTTAGAAAGTAATGTTACTGTTTAAATATCACTCATAGAGATGGCAGCACCAGAGCTCTCATTAGCAATTTTTTAAAACTTCTGTAAATAACTTGTCTATTTTTGAAAGAGTTTAGTAATTTATTTTATTCTTTCTTTAATATTTCGCAATGCTCAAAATGTTTGCAAAAACTAATCTGAAAAATAATATTGGAAACAAAAATCCTTAATAGAATATTTGTTTATTGTTTAACTTTTCTTTTATATTTAAGTACAAATTTTCCCTTTAAAAGAAATCAAACTTGTACATTTCCAAAAATAATTTGTTCAAAAACTTGAAGACGAAGCAAGAAATAGTTAAATTGAAATCTGTGTATACTTATAAAAAAATTAAACATGTGATTTATGGAAATGGTGGTGTGATGGTTGATCTTTAATCCCGTTAGGACCGTGATCACACGAGTGATCGCGTGATTCTCCCTCATATAAAACAATATCCAGTCTGACTCCAAAGGCCTGAAATCACATGGTCGTGATTCGTATTACATCTCGCAATTTTAGTATGTATACTCTCAAAGTATGCGAGATTGGGGAAGCCCTTCTTTCTCAAACAAATCACACGGCCGTGATTCGTATTACCTCTCGCAATTTCAGTATGTATACTCTCAGAGTATACGAGATTGGGGAAGCGCTTCTTTCTCATTCTGCCAGTCTTGAAAGGGTTAACAACGAACCTACACATTAATGAAAAATAATTTTATTGAGCGTCGATTTTTTCTTAATGGCAGGCAAAAATAATAGTTCAAACAAAGTATCTCTCCCTCATAAAGAAGTTGAATTTAGTTTATTAAGGTTTGAGAAGACTTAGATTTAAATATTTAATTATAAAAATAAAAGTTTAAATAGCAACCATATTTATCAAGGTTGTGAACGAAATGTGAAAGCTCACTGATTTACCTTCATACATAGGATGTTCTGTTATGACCACCTTTAATGTATAATTTTAAAACCCTTCTCAAATATAATGGCAGAAAAAGATAGGAATCGCAAATTCATATTTAATGAGTACATTAGCAGTGTGATTCCAAAATCTAACAAACCACAATTAATGAAGGCAGGAGGAATATTTTTTTTTTAATTTTCTGAAAGAGATGAAGAGGAGTTTAAGTGTGAATATTAGAAACACCTCTTAGTTTTATCAAGTAACCATGCTAGTTTTAGTTTTTTTTCATCTGCCTTCCTCCCTAGTGATTCGACAAATGTGAATAGTACATCTGTTTCGTCCTCTTTACAATATTAATTTGCACTTCTTCATGTTTTACTAGGATTTCAAAAATATTCCTGAGAGAGTAAGTTAAAAAACATTCCGTTAAGAAGCATTAACTTTAATCACATGCGTTTTACCAAGGAAATAAAAAAGTATGTATATTGTGAAATATCTGAGAGTAATTTGATTGCCTAAGATGATGTCTGGCATTACCATGACTACAAATTTAAGCATTCCGAAATAAAATAGCAATTTACACGGTTTTATTAAATCGAAGATGAATATTAGTTCGAAAGTTTTGAAAACATATTATTATTTTATTTATTATCTAGATGATTTTTATATTTAAGAAGATTCAAGAGAAATATGTATTAGAGTTCAGGTTCCCATTAAATATCGAATGTCCAAGGATTTTATGTTTGTTTAATAAATTCTATTTCGCTCACTAAATATTGAGTTTGAGTTATAACAATGAAACTAAATTTAGTTTCATTTAACCACAAAACTTCTTATAAATTAAATTTTAAAATTTTTAATCTAGTCATGACAATAGAAAAAAAAAGCTTAAAATAATTTAAAAGATTTGACGCATATGGGATTTCGACCAATCCAAACCTAGAAATATTTTATAATTTCGTACATATCAACATAGTTTGAAATTTTGAGCCGATAGAACCATAATATCGTACTAACTTGCTCAACATTAATGAGATATCATAACCATAAGAACAAGATATTTGTGGTTCAGCTTGAATGGAAACACTAGTTGATATAGCACCTAATTAATTAAAAAACCGCATTAAAATTATATATACACTACCGGTCAAAAGTTTGCGAAAATTTTGAAATCTACAAAAAAATGGTCTAAATTCAAATGTTCATAGAACTGCGAAAAATCATTCAAATTGCACGAAAATTTGATATGCTCTAAAGTGAACCCTCTACATTTAGTTACATATGATCAAATTGCAATACTTCGTTTTTTACGAACTGAATCCAGCTTTTCATCATGGGTTGTTTCTATGGTGAAAAAAGTTGTTACGTTTGAACACTTGCCAAACTTGCAAAAAAAATTTTGGTACTTTCTGTGGATAGAAAATAGTTGTCTGAACCGTTCTATGTAAGCCTTCAAAATTTCAGATCGATTTGATTTTTTTTGACGAAGTTATAGAATTTTGAAAAACTTGTGTACTTTTCTCGATTTTGAGCATTCCACATATGCGGTCTTTTGGTCTATACATCTTCCACCAGAGAACTTTTTAATTTTAATGCTTTCTATATTTTCAAATAATTAATATTGATTATAAAACAAATATTCTTATTCATTGTTTTAATTTTTGTTATTACAAAGAATTTATTATGAATATAATTAAAACAATATCTCATAGATGTCACATTTCATCGAAAATTTGTTTGCTCTTGCAAACGATGCTCTGATATTTCGAATCGAAATCAGTTATGGGACATTTTACAACAGGAATGGAACTCTATATCACTTGAAGTGATTAATGGTTTGTTAGAACGAATGCCACGCATTTTTCTTTTCTTTATCGTTTTT
>NC_092205.1:33432119-33480776 GCF_043381705.1 Parasteatoda tepidariorum
TATATCTATATATATATATATATATATATATATATATATGTTGCTGTACCCTGTGCAGCGGTGGCTCAATTGCTGGAGCATTTGTCTCCCAAAGAGGTGAAGCAGGTTAGAATTACAGATGGATCATGCGTTAGAATCCTCTTACCGTCGGGCTAACCGTGGAGAGGGTTTCTTGGTTTAGCTTTCTATGTAACGCAAATGCTGTCAGTTTGCATAAAAATTTCTGTCCGAAGGATAGTTTGTTTTGATTTGAAGGCTAGTTTGTTCCAATGCTTGATGTCTTCTGGGAAGGATTCAAAATCGCAGGGCTACGCAGTTGAGCACTGATAGTCGCAAACCCTGAAGTAGAACGACAGTTCAACGCCAGTTCTAAGATAATTTAAAATGTTGAACTCTAACTTTATAACTTTTAACCATGCAAACTATACAAATTTGATAGAATTTTATAAAAGTGTGAAATGAAACCGATTTTTCGTTTCGGCTGAATAGTAAAATCGTGTAAGCAAGTTATACAGTTGTATGATTGTATACAACTATATTATGGTCAAATGTCTGAAATTTCTAGCAGTGTTATAAAGAGCTCCCGAAAGATTTCTCTCTTATTTATGATTCCTAAAATGAAAAAAAAATTCAAAATGAAAGGAAACGAAAAAAATTGAGTATGTTTGAAGTTTCGTTAACGGCAGTGCAAGTAGTTTTGGAACAATACTGTAGATGTTATTGTTTCTAAAATTTAACAGTTATTCAATGAACCTATGAACTCGGGCAAAAAGAATGAGCTATTAAATATTTTACCAATACATTCAAAAATATCTAAACATATTAGTTTCAAATGACACAATATTAACTTCAAATGTTTTAGAAGTTTTCAAAGTGCTTGTTTTCGAAAATAACACTCTTATTTCAAAAAGTTTTTTCTTACAAAAGTCTTTATTTAACAAATATATTTATTACACAATCAAAATAATAAGATGTATGAGGTTTAGTAATAGACAATAAGACACAAAACACATTGTTGAATAATTATTACAGTTATTGTTATAATTTTGAAATAATTCTGTCGATAAAATTAAACATAATAAATGGTCTCTTCAATATTTGAATTTTCCAAAAATGAACTATGTAATTTGATAAAATAAAAGTAATCAGTTTAATGAATATTTTTCAGCAGATCCAATGTTATACATAATTAAGTTATATACATAAAAGTGTACAATGACAGATAAGTATAACAGAAAATTTAACGTAAATTTCCTAATTTTGAATGATTCAAATAAAATTTTTTGAATATTAATAATATACAATTGAATATTTAATAATGTACATATAAAAGAAATGCGAATTTTGAATTGAATAAATTCAATCCCTGAGTTCTGGAATGTTTATCTTAAAATGAATGAATATATTAGCAGTAAAATAAAGTATAAGACAACGTTTGTTTATTTTTTTTTATTTGTGCATTATACGTTGTTTTCTACTTTATTTTACTCTAGCTCGAAGATCATCATACTTTCTTTGACTACAACGAGTACAATGTGCAACACTAATTATTCAGTTTTGAATCAAAGATATATTCTACACAAAAAATGAACAAAATTATAAAATTTGCTTTTTCAATGAAACCTATGAACTTATTTGTGGAATTTATACAGAATTTATTATGATATGATTGAGCATCGATATTATGAACGAATTTATTTGAGCAGTCTGATTGGCGTTTGTGAACTTGATCCAAATGGCGTATTTCTAATCTGGAAAAATAATTGCTAAAATATGAAAGGATTTCCAATTACATTCCAAATTAAAATTAAAACTTATTTTAAAAATATCTTGTTAAAACGTTCAACAAAAGAAGGTAAAACAAAGACACACAACTTCCTTTCAAAACTTCTGAACTTCTTAAAATAATTGACGGATTTAGTAGAGTGATATATTTCAAAGGACGCTATTTTTTTTATTATAACAAAAAAAAAGAAAGAAAAAAAAAGAAAGGATATATTGCTTTTAAGAGTTTGTAAATTTTTAAATAACCGAAAAATTTAGTACAGTAATGTAAAAATGATTAACTGTTAGATGATATCTGGCTTAAAAAAGGAGTACATTTGGTAATAAAAGTGAGAAAAAAATATTAATTTGGTAAGTTTTGAAGTTATATAAAAATATTAAAAGGTTTAGTACCATGATATGAAAAGACTTTAAAGGATAGATAATGTAAGTTTTAAAATCATCATGAATGAAAAAAAATAGAATTTATTGTTTAAAAAACTTCCAAAGTTTTGTAAAATAACTAAAATAGTTAATATTAAAATTTAAAGTTGATACAATTTGAAACAAAAGCATAATATGATTTGTTATTGCAAACGAAGTAATTTTTTGAATTTTTTTTTGTAGAAAAAATGAAATATTTGATTTATATAGATGAAAAAAATAATTTAAGTAAGACAATATAAGTTTAAAAAAAGCATAAAATTATTTGTCATTATAAAAAAAATACATTTATTTCTTTAAAAGTTAAGAAGACTTTTTTGATACAATTAGGAAAGGGAAATATTTAGTTCTTAGAAGATTTAAAAAGAAAAAAAGGACAATATTACAGGTCAGTATTAGTTAAAGGTAGGATTATTTTTTTCATAAAAATGGTGGATTCCTAAAATATCTGAATAACTAGAGATATTAAGTGCCAAAGCACAGAAAAATATATAAATGCTGCAAATTGATTATTATTATTAGTTAACGTAACTGAAAGTAGAATTTTTGTTTCATTAAAAAAAAAATTTAGTTCTTTAAATAAAAGAAAATATAAAATATGAAGTTTAATAGTCCAAAACTAAACAAATAAGCTCTTTTGATTTTTAAGTGATTTTTATCGAAACGATTGTTGTAACTATATATCAAATTTTTAAATTCATTACTTCATTCAATTGTAAAGTTTTATCCTAAATACCTATAAATTATTACAGTTGAGTATTAAACCCCTTAAGCATTTATTCGATGAATTTAATTTTATTCCAAAAATTATTTACATCAACATTATATTACATGAGATTTGTTCATATTGTAAGATTCCATGTTTTCATATAGCTTTGATTCGCAGTTGGCAACTTCAAATGATATTTTCTTATAGAGAAAATGATTTCATATATTACAAATGAAAAAACGACATATTTTAATATATCTTAACCATTTAAAAGGTTAAACAGTTACTATACACCAATTAATAGTTTACACTACAATTCAATGGCATTGCTCACTGTATTACGTGCTGTTTCAGCTCTCCATGCGAATTAACATATGGAGATGATTGTGGCAAAATAGGCAATTGATGCTGATGGTGAGCAGTTTGTGCGTGCTGTATACCAGGATCAGGTACTTGTGATTGTTGAGCATAATTATAAGGGTTCTGCGCGGGGGCATATTGAGCATAACCGTAAGCGTCTTGTGCTTGTTGAGCATAACCATAGGCATTCCATGGTAGAGGTTGTACTGGGTAGGCTGGCATAGGGTATTGAGGTTGAGGCATTCTGGATTCTTGGTGATGATGCGGTGGAGAATGATGAGGTATCTCTGCATTGTGCCTGGATTCATGTCCATGATGATGACCGTGATGATGGCCGTGATGATGATGCTTGTGGTGTTGTTGGTGACTGAGCATTTGAATTATAAGACCTGCTGCCAGTATGTGAGCTATGTTTGAGTCATGATGCTGTTTATAGCTGGCAACGAAAGTGTCCAAGTTGAAGTTTTGCAACAGTAAAAAGAAAAAAAATATTACCCAACGAGACTTCATTTTCCAAATTACTAGAAAAAAAATTTAATTAGACATAAATTAGTAGGAAACTTGAAGAATAAAATTTAAATAAAATATGTAAAAAGTAAATTTTGATTAAAAAAAAGTAAATCTACAACAGCTTCGGATTTCTTAAATTCCTTTATTTTATTTTATACATTCATCACGTACGGTGTAAAAATGGCTACTCCAATATAGTCAGTTTCCTGATATATGCTCCGAACAAAAATTTCGTATCCCTTCTTTGAAAAAACGAATTTCGACAAAATTAAAGAAATATTTCCTAATTCTATTCCCCCCCCCCCAAAAAAAAGAACTTAGTGCCTAATGCATTAAACTTTTCGACTTACCTTTTTAACATGGATACCATATAGGTTTCACAACACAATAAGGACAAAGAGATAAATTTCAATCAAGGCCGAACCGGGTTTCGAACCCGGATCCTTATGGTACAAGGTCTACTTCTTGAACGCCATGCATTCCGACCGGCTTAAATTGTCAGTTTATTTTTAATTATACAGCCTAAATGTTTCGTCATTCTATTTAATAATCTCCCACAATGCACTGCGATGAGGTTTGAGATTTCGTGACAAATTGATAATCTAAATGAACGAAATAATGCTCAAGGATTGCTGAATCGTCAAAAGTGAGAGTTTTGTTTCTGGGAGTGTAGTTGAAAACAAGAATGAGTGGGGAGAAGGTTTGATTCTTCCCCATTAAAATTTTACTCCTAATTTTTCTTCTATCAGCCATTTTTCACGAATTGCCATTTTTAACAACCTGAAGAAGGGAAGCCCGTTCTTTCCGAGAAACATAGTTGTTGTTTTATACTGTAAAGTCTGCCTTAAGAAGTGAAGATAAAAATTCTTAAAAACATTAGTTTAAAACAAATGTTAGTACATTTAGGTGGATAATTGAAATCCGATATATACGCAATTAATATCAAAGTTTCCAAAAGTGCATATCATAAGTGGTATTATTTCGAATAAAAGCCATGAAAGAAAAAAATACATGCAGAAATAAATAAAGAAGGAAAATAAAAGCCTAAAAGAAAACTTAGGGGAGTCTCGGACTCCCCCGCCCACTGTCAATTTCAAGTGTATAGAATATTTTTTCAAGTCAATGGGCCATCGGACATTAATTGTTATGTTAAAAAAAGATTATTTTCAAAGTTTCAAGTATTTATGCAACTGGTAACATGGTAAACAATAGTTTTGAAAATATGTTAAATACAGTAATCAAGAAATTGAGAAAAATCGGTTGAATTTTGTGATAAAAATGATAAATGAGGTTTATCTATTGTCAATACATTGGTCATTTTCATTTACACCTGTAAAAACATTTCAAAAAAAAAAATTGTAACTGGGCGGGGCTACCCGACACATTTTGAAAAGAGCTGGAAAACATGTTTTTATATATATCTATTTTTTTGAGTTGAACTATTCTTTTTCTGGTTTATTCGTTTTGCATTATTTAATTAGATGATAAAACAATAGAAACATGCAAAAATATTGATTATTACTCAATATTATACAGAAATATAAGCAATACTCCTTAAGTGGGTGGGTCTACCCGACTCTCCCCAACGAAAAGATTAAAGTAGAACTATTTATTTTATTGTTTGACTGGAGTTTTTTGTAATTGTATGAATTTATAGAAGTCTAAATGTAATCTTTTTTTTCCTGACTATTTCATTTAAAATTTCTAAGAAAATCCAAATTCATTATAATTCCATTTTTTTCACATTTTATCTCAACATTAAAAGGAAATATTGAAGTTTAAAAAAAGTTCTTTTCAAATAACTCTCGAAAACTAACAAAGATATGTGTCACAAATTAATTACCTAAAACTTTACAAATGTTTCTAACAAAAAGAATTTAAACACGAATATTAAAAGCTTTTAAAAAGAATTTATTTTTTATGCCTAATAATAATATTTAAATGTTTCTTATATCTAAATAATCTAATATAAATATTTCTCATATCTAAATTAAAATTTATCTGACTTTAATAAGAGTAAGAATGGAACAAAATAAAGAGTAATAATGGAACGAAATATTTTATGTTTCTAAAAAACTTAAATACAGAAATAAGATTTTGATAAGTTGTTTTCTTAAATGTATTCTTCTTAAATGTATTTTAATGGCGAAGTAAAATAATAACACAAAATTAGTTAATTTTTAAAAAGATTTTATTATCAACGAGTCAATTTGAGCAAAGAATATCCTTATACGAAATATTAATTTTTGCTTAAATGAATAAAGAGTTGGTAGAATAATCTAAACATTATTTTTTATGAGTTAGGAAAACTTAATTACAGAAATAGATTTAGATCGAATCGTTTTGAATGAGGAAAATTTTTTCAGATGAATCATATATAAATGAACTTAAATGGTATGATCAAGGAAATAAAAGAATCATTAATCAACCTAAGCTCTTAATCTTTATACGTTTTAATGTTTATTTGAAGCAATAACGGTTATTAAAGAATTAAGCATTAAAAGAATTTATAAATAACAAAAACTACTTTTTGATGTTAAATTTTTATAGCTATAGTATACAGTTAAGGAATATAACTGTTAACAGTTATTAATTTAGTTTGGAATGATTTTTATTCCGCCAAAATCGTTTATACAATTCACATTCTGAAATTCATTCACGCAATTATAAAATCTTTTCCTTGAAAAATAATTCCATTCAAACAATTACTTTTAGTAAATGCCATTTTTTATTATTTTAAGTAATTATTATCAAAAGAATTTTGAATTGCAAAGTATACTATTTTTTACACCATTTTAAATGAGATGATTTTACATGGAAAAATGCTAAATGTAGGTGAAATTGGTCAAACAGTTATTAAGAAATCGAATTTTTAAAGTACGATTTCTTTTTAAAATTTCGATTTCTCAGGAACTATTCAACCAATTTAATCCACATTTAGCATTTTGCAATGCAAACTCGTATTATTTAAAATGATTCAAAAATTGTATACCAAAAAATTCAAAATTCTTTTGATTATTATTAATTAAAATATTAAAAAATGATAAAAGTTAAACTACTAAAAGTTATTTTTTGCATGGAATTATCTTTGAATAAATGAATCTTATAATTGTGTAAATGAATTTTTTAATTCGCTTAATCCTTTCTTGAGATGTGGTGAAATACGCAAGAGAGCAAAATTATCGGCTACCTCCTATATTTTCGGTTTCAGAAATCCGAGACGGTCGCAAAAAAAAGTTGTGTTTATTCAAAGAAAGTACGCTTTTGTGTTTGATTTCTTAACTTAAAATATCATCTGCACTAATTAATTAGTATATTTGAGATTGCCCTTTTAAATCAATAAGAATGAGTGACAGAACGTGAGGATCCAATCATTAGATCAAAAGTTATTAAGGACAATCTGGTGATGTCCAGCTTAGAACTTTTGAATTTTAGGAAAATAAATTAGTATAAAACATGCAAAGCTTTAAAAATGAAAACTAAGAACAATAATTTGGGTTGAAGTAATATATTGAAGAAAATTGTAGTAATATTTAAATTGTAAAAGGAACTTTTGTTTCTCCTTTCGTGTTTGTTATATGACAACCAATTTTTACGGCAACTGATCCTGTTGATATAGAAGGGGTCCAATTTGCATGATTTTTTTTAATTTTTTTTAGTGTAACTGGAAATTTCTCGTCCATGCTCGCGCTGCTCCCTAACCCCCAAATTTGCTTCGCAGTAATCTTAGTTTCTCAATTGTAAAGCTTAAATTTTATTGAAAAGCAAAATTTCTTTCATTTTTAAACATTTCGTTCTTTTGTTCCTTTAAGCGCATTAACGTTTATCTCATTTATTGTGATTTTGAACTCATCTTGATTACTGACGAGTACTTTTGAAGGGAAATTAATAAGTCTCTAAGTTATATATTTAGAATGAAGAGCAACAAAAAGGAATGCAACCTCTGAAGTTTGTCCCACGACACAGATTATCTAATTTTTGGTCTAATTATCCTCTGAAATTTTTCTGTCAACTTTGAGGTCTTAACAAGAAAACTTATGGTTAATTCTTATCGAATTCTTCAGGCGAACTCGCTGCTATGAAGTAATACTATTCACATTCTAGAACCCTTCCTGAAATATTCTAAATATTAATCATAGTCTAGCAACACAAGCATAATTTTAAATGTAACTAACTCTCGAGTCAAGTTTAAAAACAGAACTCATTTTTGATGACTTGTTTTTGATGACTTGTTTAAGATATTTTTTCTAGTCAAAACTGAGCAAAACTGTGTATAAATCTCGAAATTCGAACAAGAAATTAAGGATATTAATTTGTCCCTAAAGATTAACACCATGGAATACTTTACATGGTTTAATTATTTAGGCAATAGAATACTCCAAATAAGCAAATTTGCAAGTTAAATTAAACCGTATGCAAATTAATACATTTTAACTTACGAAGGTTCCTCATCATACAGTACTAAGTTGCGTTGGAAACCTACGTATCGACGCATGGAAACCTTTGTATTAACACATGTCCAGCAGGAATCAACCTATATACATTTTAAGCAGAATTTGTACAAGAAGTAGGTTCAGAGCGCTGAGATTGTGATTCAAACGCATGAAGATAATAAAGATTTTGATAACTCACTGAGAACAAAAATTCCGGTAAAGTCACCGTACTGAATAAATAAAACCTTTCTAATAAAAAATAATTATTATTATGGTTAATAAATCTAAACCATTCAAATGGTTATTGCATATGGCAACAGTTTACCAGAAATTTTGGTTTTCAAAATTGTAGTTCTTATTACTACGCATTTAGTAAAAAATATAAAACTGAAACGTAAATTTAGCCGAATTAATAGTTTTTATGCCATTCTAAGGTATCATGATAAAATTACCAAATTGTACCATAAGCAAATTTTATAAAATATTATAAAGCCATACTTTATAAATAATTTTACCAAAATCATTACACTTCGCATGAAATCATGCACTTCGGACAAAATTACCCCGATTATTGGTGCTCTCATAGGGCCGGAAACACAGTAAATTTTACCATATCTAAATAGTTTTGACGTTATTTTTTTCTCAGTAATAGAGTAATAATAAACAATAATAAATAATATCAGGAATGTTTTACGAAGCTCTCTTACCAAAGAAAATAAAAAAGCCATAGTTTATATGCCTTGAACTTGATGCAAAACTATAATTTTAAATTTATAAACTATATTTATAAGACCATAAATTATATGAATATTATAAGACTATAACTTCATAGATTATAACCATCTTGCCGTAAAGCTTATACTTATCTGATAAGGAAATTATGCTGAACATCTCGAATGAAGAAAGAAACTTTAAGCCTTTCAAGGCAGATTTCAAATTTTTTTATAGAAAAACTATTTTTTGCAGCATATTGTTCCTTTAACGTTTGATGATAGCACAAATAAGTTTTTTAAAATAAAATCTGAACTCACTTTTAGCAGTTAGTTCATTGGACAATGATGTCCAATTACTCATGAAAAAAGACAGCTGGGAGATATATATCCATAATCGCAGTAATGAGGTTATTTTTATTGCTTTCATGTAATAAACTTTAAAAAAGATGCTAAAAAATGATGTAAAAGTATATATTATGTCCTAATATTATGACATTCAGTTTTTTTAGCTCTATTTGAGTTTTATTACTCACAAAACGGTACGTAAATATTCACAAACATGTGATTTCTTCAAAGCTATGCCACCATGACAGTTTTGCAAGGGCTGCCATCGATTGGTACAGAAGAAAGGAAGTTCAAAAGATTGTAATGTGTAAATCTAATGGAATCTATTTAGTCCAACAGTTTACTTGGGTCTACTTATAGTAAACTACCCAACAGTCTACTACAGTCTACGTGGGATATATGTCCCCTAAATTTCGAAAGGGTTAACGGGATAAAGAACAGAAAACTTATTAAATGTCGCAACTAAAGGGATCGAAAATGTAGAAACCACTTTTCGATTGCTCTTTTATATCACGAAATAAAGCCTTTTGGTGTTTAATATGCAATTTTTTAATTTTTTATAATTGTTGCGAGTTTATAACAGCTATTCATAACTGTTAATTCTTATGTTGTAAGCATAAATGATATAAAACTTTAAAATAAAAGAAGCTTTTGTGTTCCAACTTTAATGCTTTTTAAATTACATTAGAATCGCTTGAGCCTTAAAAAATTAATAACAATTAAAAATTATTAGTGATTTCATCATTTTTCATTTAGGTAAAAAAATTTAATGCTTACATTATTAGTTCATTTTAAGAATACTAAATTATTTTGGACTTCCAAAAATAGATAAAAATTAGGAATTATTCATTAATTTAAGGATTTTCATGTTAAGTATAAAAACGTCCCTTAATTGATTATTTTTATTTAAAGAAATTTGTTTCTAAATAAGAAATGTTCATGGATTAAGTATTTGTCTGTTTTAAATCCAATGAATTACTTTTAACAAGCGTTTATCTACAAAATTAAAAGCTTTACTTTAAGTTTCAGGCAGAGCTTGCTTTTCGATATTTCACTAAAAATGTATGAAATAACACCTTTCAGTGAATAATGTTCTGTTTTCATAATTGTTATGTATAAAAAGATTGATAGAGATATTAACAAAAATTTCAAAACATAAAAGGCCGAATTTATTAAAGAAATCATTTGTATTTTAATTTTTTGTTAAGTTGAAAATTGCTTAATCACTGTACTGGCTCATAAATAATGTAACAAAAATTAAGAGTAGAGTGGGCTTAAGATTCATTGATTTTAATCATATTTTTCTATTTCTTAAAATATTTCATTTAATTTTTACTATACTGGCTATTTTTTCTTAAAGGCCCTTAATACACAGGGTGTTCTGTAAAAAACATCCTTAATATAAACTTTTAGAATCCTCGTCAAAAATTCATAACAAGGGCTCAAGCTTCTTTAAATTTCATATTATATTAACGTAACATTATTAAAATTATTTTATACATTATTTAAAACATAGACTTTAGTTTATGTTGTTCTATTTCTCGATTTCTTCTATGAATGAAGAGATTTTTGAATACATAGATCGAACTTGTAATTCAGAGATAGTCTCACGATCAAACAAAAAAGTTTCTTTTTAATAAATATTTATTATTTTTTATGTATCGGTAATCTTTGGTATTGTAAGATATATAAAAATATTTATATTTTTTTAAACGTTGAAGTTTTATGTTACAAATTTAATTTTTTTTGTGTGCATCTGGTTGAATAGCTTTTAAGAAATAAAATTTTCAATATTGCATTTTTGTTTTAATTTTCATTTTTTTATGAACAGTTCAAATTATTCCAGACGAGGTTTCGATCTCGTGAACTTAAGTACTAACGAAATTGTAAAATACTTAAGAAAAACGAAAACTTATAACACAATTTCACAATATATTACCATAGACATCTTGAGGATCAGAAAGGTGATTTTCCGGGAAAACATGTATGTTAGATTTAAAAAAAAATATACATTTTTAAATCTGATTTCATAACCGAAATTTTCGTCTTTGCTGATTAATTTTGCATATTTTAGTTGCAAATTTCAAATCATTGAGATTGTATCTTAGGCGTCAAATTCGGATCATTTCATTAAAACGTTTTTAGGGCATATCGATTTCATTTATTTTTCGACAGCTGTACAGGGCACTCAAAAAAAATCGGACCACTCTAAATAACTTTTGATGTAATGATCGGATCTTCACATTCTAAAACTCAATCTTAATGGTTCTAGGGAGTGACTTCAAATATGCTAATTATTTAGAGCAGACGATATTTTAAGTTACGAAATCAGAAACAAAACAAAAATAGTTTTTCAAAATTAACGAATTTTTTTGACGAATTCGGATTTCTGACCCCCTAAATAAAGGGGATAGCCGCAATCTGTGAAATATGGCCTTAATAGTTAAGTCAGGAGAGGGATCCCTTAAGTTCGACCGCTAAATGTTAGTTTGACTTTTTACGCATTTCGCCATATCTCAGGAATTTAAAAAAAAATTTGCCCTCAATTATAAAATTCATTTATCCAAAGATAATTCTGCGCAAAAAATAAATTTTGGTAAGTATTTATTGTTTTTTATTATTTTATTTAATAGTCTTAGAATAAATTTTTCATTGTAAAGTATATAATTTTTTACATCATTTTAAAGTATCTGATTTTACATGACAAAATACAAAATTTGAGCGAAATTGTTTGAATAGTTTCTGAGAAATTGAATTTTAAGAAAGTCATATTTGAAACTCGATTTCTCAGGAACTATTCAACTGAATTTACTCAAACTTAGTAGTTTGCAATTTAAAATTAGATCCTTTAAAATTATACAAAAAAGTGCATACCTTACAATCGAAATGGTTTTGACGATATTTAAATAAAATAATAAAAAATAATAAATATTTACTACTATTTATTTTTATCATGGAATTATTTTTAAATAAACAAAGTTTTTAATTTTGTGCAAATTTCTTTTAAAATTCGTGTAAGTTCTTGAAATATCGCGAAATACTCAAAAAGTAAAAATAACATTAATCGGTCCAAACTTTCGATTACTCTCTTGACAGGGGCCATATTTCCCAGATTGCGGCTTCCCCCTCTATGTTAGGGGGTCAGAAATCCGAATCCATCGAAAAAAAATATGTTTATTAAGAGAAAGTACATTTTTATGTCTGATTTCGTAACTTAAAACATCGTCTGCACTAATTAATTAATACACTTGAGGTCACTTCCTCGAATCATTAAGATTGAGTCCTAGAACGTGAAGATCTGATCATTAGTTCAAGAGTTTTTTAGGGAGGTCATTTATTTACTTATTTTTTTGGCCCACTGTACATCGCATTAAAATTATGCATTCGCATAGTATACGCGTTTATATACATCAATAAATTTTCCCTACCAAAAGAATTAAGCTATATTACATATGCTAAAATATTAATAATTTGTAAGCATTGATGAAATTTTCAGCAAATAATTAAAATATTTATAATGCTGCAACGTATAGTCAAAGAAATATTTAACAGTATGTAAATACTAAACAAGTGTTTATACTAACATAGATGCGTCATTATAAGCAAATAATTAAAATTACTTAAAAAAATAAATTCTTTCAAACATATAAATGTATTGAAATATATTTGTTGCTTGTGTTATAAATCGAAAAAATGAAAATAAATAAATAAAAGAACTTCTTGATTGTTTGGAGACTTTAAAATTCACAATATTTTTATTAATTCTTTTACTTTATTTTGTATGTTCATAAGCAACTTATAAAGTAAAGTATTGTAAGTATTATGAAAACCATAATTTTTGATGGTTAGTAACAGGCAATGAGCTATATACTAAACAAAATGCATTAAATATTTTTGCTTTAAACCTTTATCGTATTTTAGATATTTTTAATTCTCTATGCGAATTTATCTTTAAATACTATTTTATTAAAAATCTACTTTTGTTTCAGATATTTTAATTTTCTTAGTTACATTAAAATCATATGAAATAATATAAATATAATAATCAATACATAACATAATTACATAAAAAATGTATCATTATAACTACAAATAAAATGTATATTAAATTATTTCAACTATGATAATTAAAATATATCTTGTATGATTTTTCTGGTTGCTTAAAAAATAATCATACAAGAAATATTTTCAAAGAAATGTTTCAGTTGAATGAAATAATTTTTTCAGCTGATTAGAACTCAATAACATTTAATAACACAAAACGCCAAAATAGTATTAGAGTCATAGCCAAATAATTTCTTACCATATGGTGAATACCTCAACTTAAATAACTAATACAAAAATTATTTTTTTAGCAAATCGAACCAAATATCACCCATTAATAAGTGTCCATGAAATCTCTCAGCACCCGATAGAAGTATCCAATGTCCAAACTAAATTATCCAATAAAATCAATAGATGTGAAGCATTTTTAGATACTCACTTGTTTGAAAATCCTGATGAAAATGAAAGAACTAAAGATAGAGCTCACAGTCTATATAGATCACTACTTAACCCAACAGTTTCTTGACTACTTTTTTCCCTCTTTCAAATCACCCATGCGTTTCCACACCTTCGATTATCAGTTAATCGCTAAATTTTTTTCTTACTTTCATACATTCTCGCCTTTTTTCCCTCAATCCCGGAATCAGGGTCTTGTGGGGTGTCAAAAGTGTGAAATTTTTATTTCCTTCGCACACTTCAACGCTCAACTGATAACATTAATTGGAAATAGAGCTTAATCGTTCTCAATTGCCACCTTTTCATTTGCAAAGGATAGTAGGTGAAAAAGAATTTTAAAGTACGGAGGAAATCTATTTTGATGATTATACAATTTGCAGTTTCCTTACGTGATTTCTCGTTAGATTATTGATGTTGTTGTAATATTAAGTTTCCTAAATCATAACAGCTAAAGATAGGCATTATTTAATGAGATATGGATTCCTTGTTTCCGAATATTTTTACGTTAATGCACTTTAAATTACATGAAGCTTGCAAATCTAATATGTAAACATATGTTTATCTTTTCATAAGGATAGTGGAAGAAATTAATTTAGAAGTTTCAGCACCTTAAAAGCTGACGAAGGAACTCGAAACATAAAACGTTTTAAAAAATTTTTAAGCAAAAGCAAATAAAGTTCTGAGTTTTGACCTTACATGCCTGATAAAAAAAGATATTACAAGCAAATAATTTTACAAAATTATTTTTTTTATTGTTTCCTTACATGATTTCTCTTTATATTATTTATGTTATAGTAATTTTAAGTTTCTTAAATTATAACAGCTGAAGATAGCTATTATTTATAAGATATGGATCCCTAGTTTCCGAATATTTCCTAGTTTCCGAATTGACGGAAAACACGCAAAAACATGAAACATTTATAATTGCTACAACTTTTTAGCAAAAGCAAATAGAGTTCTGAGTTTTCACCTTATAAAAATATTTTACAAGCAAATATTTTCACACTTTAGAAATTACCATATGGTAAATATATTTCTCACAATTTAGAAATATGCGCGTGGAGAAGTTTTAAATATCAAAAAGATACAGAATGTATTGTGTTTATTGACAAGTCAATTATATATATGAAATTTTAATAATGTAAGTCTCAAATTATGCGTAAATGTAACAACTTATACTTTATACATTAATTTTAGATTTATGTTGAAAATTGGCAGAATTTAAAATTAATAAAACTGAAAGAATTAAATTTTTTTAAAGAAAAATTAATTAAAGATTTTATAAGAAATATTTGAAACAAGTTTTATTTACATACTTATCTAGAAATGGGGTTAAAAGAGTATAATTCTTTTTAAAATTTTTATTCTAATTACATCAAGTATAGTGTTTAAAAAATCTTGCGAGTGAAAGATTAAAATTCCCCACACATTCCTTTTAAACATATTGTTTAATTACAAGAAATATTTCTATTGTATGATATGTTTTAAGATTTTAAAATATTTTCCGAAACTTTTTTTTTATTTACTCAAAGCTCAATAATTTCTAATTGAATTTTTCTTAGAAGTAGTAGAGGAGTTTGAAATGTGCCATATGTCTGCTTTGAAGACCCTGATACACATTTTAACGATTATTCAATGCTTCCTTTGATACATATTTTTTATCAGCTTACTAATTTTTTTATAAAAATGAATTATTAAAGCATAACAGCTATGATGCTATTAAAAATGTGCAATATTTTGAAATTTGAAGAAATATTGAAATCGGGATGTGCCTGGGCAGTCAACAAATTTAGTCAACAATCTTGGAATTGTGCTATTTTGAATCATATTATAGTACTACCTAAACTTGATTGGCCGGGATAGCCTAGTTGGCGGAGTGCTTTGCTCACGTTCCTGAAAACGAGAGTTCGAGTCCAGCCGGTCGAAGTCTCGCCGTGTAACATATGGTGACTGCTGTACGTTAAATCTGTCGGGCCACAAAGTCCTCCATGTAATAACAAATTATACCTCCGGGGGTACTGAATTGGCAATTGATCGTTCTCTACTCAGGACAAAATTACGAACTATGGAGGTCCGCCCTATAAACGGGTGCGACGTATGGGTCTGGCACAAGTCGAATTCTGGGCCATAAATGGGTTCCACTGGTAAACAAGAGCAATCATTTTTCCTGCCTTCATTTCCTACTACAACGATTTACACTTGATGACACGCATGTATAAGCACCGTTTAATTGCACTTCTTATTAAGTTTCCAGAAAATTTACTTCGTATTATGGTTAAAAGTATTGAAGTTATGGTCAATGATGACCCGAGTTTTCTGATAAGTAGAGCTGATAATAATTCAAGTAATCAGAAGCAGATATTTTTCACAAATAAACATATCTTTTTTTTTGTCAGGTTTTTTACTAAGTTTGGCATAATTTTGTAATGTTACCAAAATCTAGAAAATATGCTTCTAATTGTTTTATAAAAGGAACGGTCAAGGCTTTAGTGTTTTATGTTCCGCCATATTTCTAAATTATCATAATTACAAAATAAGCAAAACATAATCGTATCTATTTTTTAAAACTACCTCAAGCAAAGTATAACTATTTATTAATTTTTTCAACTGTCGCTGTTGTCGTTGACCATTAAATCAATGGGTGCGATTGTTATTGTTTTCCAGTGGCGCTATCTATGTCCGAGAGTTCGACTTCTGCCACATCCATATGTCGTACCGGTTTATAGGGTAGATCCATTTATACATCCATCCATTTATGCACAGATCTTAATTTTGACCTGAACCAGAGAACTATCACTCTCCAATTCAGTATCCAGAAGTATAATTTGTAATGGAAACATGGAGGACTTCGCGACCTGACAAATTTAGAGCGCGCCAGACATCATTTACTACACAGGGAAATCTTCGGCCTTTCCCACGAATGTGACATTCGTAACATCACATTCCCTTCACTGATAAAATTACCGTACTTTATGAAAAAAGCATATATGGGGGGGGGGAATAATTCTGGTTAATAAAATCAAAACATACAGTATTTAAACCATTCATTTGCTAATTTTTCCATTTATATGGTAATGGTTTACAATAAAATTCTGATTTTCAAAGTTATAGTTCTTTATTACCATACATATAGTTAAGAAATGCAAAACTCAAAAGTTAATTTAACCGAATAAATGATTTTCATGCCATGCAGGACGAAATTACCAAATTTTATCACACATTATAAAACCATATTTTAATGTAAATTTTACCAAAATCAAAAACAAATCCCTTCAGTAAGAATTATCGAGCCTTTTGGTGTCCCCATTGAACTTGAAACACGGTAAATTTTACCATATTCTGGTAATTTTGACCATATTTTTTTTTCAAATTAGATTTGTCTAGTAAAATAAGCCTTTTATATCAATACATAAATTTTAGTTCTTATTTTAATTTGTTTATTAACTTAATCACTAATTTATTAAATATAAAGCTAAAAAATTTGTTTATTGAAGAATTGCGTCTTACATCCTGTGATTAAATTTAAATAAGAATTTCACCAATTAAACGTTATTAACTTTGTCTTATTGATGTAAAAAACGTTGATAAGTATATAAAAATAGCATCAACATTTATCAGATAAATCTTTTGATTGATAATTATAGAATAAAAATTTTCTATTATTAGAAAGTAATTACTCAGTGAGGCGAGAAGTTTTAATCATTAAAGAGAAAAACTCTTTAAAGCTTTAAATCTCTCCATGCATTTACTTGCCTTGATTATCAACCAAATGAAAAGATTAAAAATTAATTATTGATTTCGCTGCAGAAAATACGAGAATGCTTTTGTAAAATAAATAATCTTATCAATAATCTTATAAACTTTTTTCTACAGAGATTTTTTAAAAATATAAATACATATAATATTATCCGAATGGTAAGCAGAGATCTCGTCAAATCCTTTAAAGGTTTTTATTTATAATTTTTAACAATTTTGAGGAATTATTAAAGTTAAAAATGTTTTTTTTTTCATTCTCTCTATTATTATTTTTTTTATCTTCTTAAACTCAGTCCAGATTTCTATTCAAACCTGTAGGCCTATTACAGGTTTTTAGTAATTAGGGATGAATTACGGTAAGGATTATTATTATTATTACTATTAATTACAATAACAATAATAGTATTTTATAACCAACGTTGAACAGCCGACTCAAATTTTGGGTTTAAGACTACTAATGTTCAACAATGTAGACTTGTAATTTTGAATCCAATGCAGAAGACAAGGGAGCTCCTAGATAATGCATTGGGAGAAATTTGTTTTCGTGGAGGACTTTTTGATGGAACTAACCCGCATTTGCGTTACTTGTTAAGGAAAACCACGAAAACCTCCCACGGTTAGCCTGGCGGCAAGGGGGCTTTAACCTATGAAACGTTTACAACTGAGGATATTTCTCGTCATCACTGTAATCGGTGCAAGAAAGATGTGGAATTCGTATCGAGTGGGATACGAACCCGGATCGCCTCATTGAAAGGCGAACGCTCCATCCCCTGAGCCATCGCTGCTCAATAATAATAATAATAATATTTCAGCGTCGTGATCCAAATCAAGATCAAAAACCATAATCAAAGTGATACATATCGACTATAATACTCTCGAGACACAAAATGGGAGAAGTGTACGAAAATACAACAAAAATTTAAACAACAACAAAAATTTAATCAAATACAACAAATTAATCAAATACAACAAAAATTTAAAAGATAAAAAATTGAAATCATAACTTCGAGAACTATTAGACAGAAGACAGAAATGCTCCCACGAAGAGTGAATGGCTAGAAGAATTGCAATTTTCAATAGCTGAAATAATCCTCCCGGACAGCAATGCAGGATTTACACTGTCTATATATTCAAAGTACAAGATTGTAGCATGCCCATTTATGTTGCAGTGGAAACTGCAACTCCATATTGTTTCTGTTGGAGTGCTGCCAAGTATATCATTAGCGTAAATTAATTCAGTTGTATAACTTATTGATTCATGATCACTGATTCATCTAAGTGATCGTGAATCAATAGGTTATCACAGCAAAAAAGTTAAGTAATAAGGAAGCAAAACGGTAACTGTAGTGCTTTATTTATACTTAACTATTTTGCTGTTATAATCTATTGATTCACGATCATTGATTCATGTTAACATGCCCGTGTCATTGATTTAAGTTATCATCGTTTTTGCTATAATTAAATGTATTAACTGTAAATTTTATGTAACATTTCACTTAATTTGGGTCACTGTCTTGCGTTAACCGAAAAAGGTTGTTTCTTCTTTAATTTTGCATACAACTTCAGGCTTATACCGGCACTGAGCCACTGACTACGACACTGAGCCACTATGGCTTGTCTCCCAATGAGGTGACCCGGGTTCGAGTCCCAGCAATAGCTGATCAATACAAATTCCACACCCAGCTCACACCAACCACAGTTCTGACGTAAAGTATCCTCAGTTTTAGACGAATCATGGGTTGGAGTCCCTTTTCCATTGGACTAACTATAAGAGGTTTTCCAGATTTTCCTCTTCATGTAACGCAAATGCAGGTTAGATCCATCAAAAAGTTCTCACTGATAGCAAACTTTCTTTCAATAATTGATCCAGGTGTTCCCTCTTCTTCTGAATTGGGTATAAAATTACAAGGTTACTAAGTGATAGTCGTAAATTCTAAATTAGCTCAGCTGTTTAACGACAGTTACAAATAAAATTTTCTTATTTGAGTGTAATTTTCTTCAGATGCTCTTATGAAATCACACAACATTTTTTTAATAACACAGTCTTTTTCTTTTTTTAGAAGAAAAATATCTTTTGATATAAAAGCTTTTCTTTCGTTTTTGTTTAACCTGATTTGTTATGATCTTTACCGTAGTTTCAGCGTAGTTATTAATAAACTACTATGTGTTTTTCGCATATATTTATTAATTATTTATAGCAGAGCATTAGCTATAGCATATAATTTGACAATAATAATCATATAATTTGAGACTCTTCAATTTCGTCTTTCATATCTTATAAACCTTTATTTTTAACTCTAAGTAAATGATACTATGTAATAAACGCTATCTGTTCACTGAGACTAATCTTATGGTTATTAGTCGAAGGAGGAAAACAAATTCAGGATTATTTTAAAGATTAGTTAGTTCTTTTCTTTTTATAATATGTTAACATCTTTATCTATACTTGGAAACATTTGTGAATGCAAATCAATATCCTTTTAATTAGATGTATATCTTGATTGATATTCTTTATGCATTGCTCTTAGGTGGCACCATAAACTCTGTTATTTCTCTATTTATTGACAGTAATGTAGACATTGTGTTCATTTTGTTTGGTTATCTGAAGTTATGATTTAAGTAGTGCTAAAGAGTTAGTGATACGTTAAGTATTTATTTGGAATAATTTTGTATTTTTATAGAAATAAGAACTTTACGGAGTAATTATTTATATTTATTTTTTATCCTGATTTATCATTAAAGGTTCTCTAAATAAACATACCATTTTTTTTGACGGATTCAGATATCTGACCCTGAAAATATAGGGGTAACAGCAATCTGTGAAATATGAACCCAATAGCTTGGTCAGGAGTTTTAAATTTTGAACCTCATAATGTTTATTTTAGTTGCGTTTTTCGCTACATCTCGAGAACGTTTTAAGCTAATTATAAAAACTTTTACAAAGCAATTATAAAATTAGTTTATCCAAAGATAATTCCATGAAGAAAAAAAACTTTCAGTAAGTATTTATTATTTTATTTAGGAATGGTTGCAAAACTTTAGAAAAGAGTATACGATTTTTAGCATCATTTTCATCATCATATCTGGCTAGACAGCCCAGGGTGGGCCAGTGCCTTCCTTTGAATTTGAATCCACTTCTGTCTACTTTTGACACTTGTTCGCCAGTTTTTCTCCTTTAGACTTTTTCTCCTTTAGAGTAAGGAAATCAGTCTCAACTAAATCCAGCCATCTCAGCCTGGGTCTACCTCTTTTCCTGTTCGTTAGGGGTTTGTGTAATAGGATTTTCTTTAAATCTGAGTCATCATTTCTTCTGAAAATGTGAGCTGCCCAGTTCATTCGATTTATTTTTAAGAATTTCATAATATCTGGCTCTCTGTAGATTTTATACAGTTCAGTATTATATCGTCTTCTCCAGGAATTATTTATTTTTATCCCACCAAGGCATCATTATCGCATCATTTTAACGAATGTAATTTTACATTGCAAAATACAAAATTTAAGCAAAATCGGTCGAATAGTTCCTGAGAAATAGAATTTTAAATATGTAACATTTTTTTCTCAGAAACTATTTGACTTTGGAAACTATTAACTCAGTTTATATTAACTCAACTATTAACTCAACTATTAACTCAACTATTTGACTTAAACTATTTGACTCAGAAACTATTTGACTCTCCTGATCAAACTATAGGGAACCATATTTCCCAGACTGCGGATACCCCTACATTTTTCGTCTGTCGTAAGAAAGGTTTGTTAATTCAAGGAAAATACGTTGTTGTGTCTGATTTCATAACTTAAAATATCGTCTGCACTAATTGTACTAGTACACTATAACGGTGCTGTCTGTACTAGTATATTTGATGTCATCCTCTCCCCCGAAGCCTTAAGATAGAGTTCTAGAACGTGAGGATTCAATCATTAGATCAAAAGTTATTCTGGATGGTCCAATTTTTTTTTTCGCATTGTAGTCACGTTATGGAGTATTGGGATAGGTTATCTCACAACAGAGATGGAAATAATTTTAATACTTCGACTGCCTAATTTGGTGAAATGTCCAGAACTCATACTTACGGTAGTTAGTGTAATAAAAAGGCTTTCGGACAGATTTAAGATTATTTATAAAATTCAATACTTAACTTTGTCAACGCCACGAACAACTCTTGAAAATAGTTAAAATTGAATTTGAAATACACTTCCGTGAGTGCAAAGTCGCAGGTTAAAGCTAAACGGTGAAAAAATTTGGTTAATAAGTTATTTTTAACCCTTTCGAAGGCAGTGGGAAGTATACTTACCACCACTTTTATACCACTTTTAATTTAGGTTTCCATTTGTTAATAACATCAGCTTTCTTGAAGTACGTTTGAATAAAATTGGTAGCCATTTGTTAGTTTAGAAAAGCGTATAAATAATACATAATTTCTTTCGAAATTTGAAGCATTTATAAAATTTATTTCATAAATGAAGAAAAATAAAAGTCAATATGTTCCTAATAGGTCGTGTTAAACATATTTACCACCAAAAAAGTGGCATTTTTATAAACTAAATGAGTTTTTTTTCTTATATCAATTACTATTCTTAAAACAATTTCAATTCAAAAAATACTTTAATTTACCCTTACTAGAAATAAATGGCCCATTAAAGGGTTAAGAAAATGAGGTGTTAGGATTGTAGAAGGGGCTTAGGAATTACTATATTTGAATATAGTTGTACTGTGAATTAGGCAGGGTTATCATTAAAGTTTGTTTGCTGTACTAAATAATTTTGAAAGGTAACCAAGCTGGTCTCCAAAGGTGGAAAATGAGTCTATAATTTTGCCTTGTTTAAATTTATCCAAGCATTAAAAAAGTCATTTAAAACACTATATAATAAGTTTTTGGAATAGTGCATGAGTAGTCATAACATTTTAGTATAACAGATGAGTATGTTTTCTTTAAATTTATCCTTCACTTCAGCGCATAACAGAAGTAATTGTCTTATTATGTGGAATTAATGCTTACGTGTCATTTTGACATGTTTTAGACACTAATTTCTTGACTAGATATTATTTGCGGAGATAAAATTACTCTTTAAATTAGAGTATTATGATGCGTTTTACCAATTTTTAGACTTAAGTATGGTTTTAAAAAATGAGAAAATTTGACAATAATTTGACGAATGTGACATTCGAGTGACGGTTTTAGGTTGAGAGGTTTGAGTTTCGTGTTTAAGTTTACACTTTTGAGTTCAGGACTTTAAATCTGGTATACCAAGACAAATTTTAACGAGATGATACGTGAATAAAATGCAAGATTTAGCTTGTTATGTTTTAGAAAATCTTTAAAAAGAATTCTATAAATAAATTATTCCATACAACCATTAAAACACATATTTATCTTCTAAAATAAAAATTTTAAAGAGAAATTTATTAGTTTTTCAAACCATTCCCAGCTTAAACTTTTCAAATGATCTAGTATTATTTCAGGTGGGGAGGGTGAAAATTTTCATTGACCTGTTCCGTTTTAAACTATGAGTTTGGAATTTAAAACAATAGCTCATTGACGTGCTTCATTTTCTTGAAAAAGTAAAAATCGATTACACAAAAACAGCAATTTCTGATGTTTTTCTTTCTATTTTTCTATTTTTAATTTATGGCAAGAAAGAGGACTAAAACTTAGAAAAGTGTATATTAATCTGTTCATCTCATCTTAATCTCTTCATTTTTTAACCTTGAATGTTATCTTACTCATAAGATTCTTAAATCGCCATATAGTGGTGATATGGATTTTATATTTTTCTTTTGAAAATATAATATCTAAAATATGAAAAGCCATTTTCTTCCTGGTTATGATTACATCAGCCAGACAATTGGATTCTTGCTTGCAACTCAAGAAGAAGATCATTGATACACAGACCCCTGAGTAGATCAGGTAGTGACAGCAAAAAGTTTATCGAATAGAAGGAGTTTTAATGTTCTACTAAAGGTCAAGTTAAGCATCTACACTTAAATGGGAAGGTAAATTAACGTGAAGCTAATTAATCACAACGCCGTATCATATATTTATATATTATATATCATATATTTTTATATTATACATGAATTTGTTATAATATAATTATTTCTGGTATACTTTCTGTTAAAATATAAACTTTTACTTGACCTATATTTATTAATATTTTATGTATTTTACTGTAACCGTGATTATTTTTGCTTTGTGTATCTGACAACTTAGCTGCATAATTAGTTATTTTATGTTCAACATTGTAATAGAAAGTGCCTCTAAAGATAATTTATATTTGATGGGCTAGGCTTACTCGAAGTAGAATGGAAACAGTTGTTTATTATGCCAAGTTTCAACAGCTCATCAGGATTGATACACGCGCTGACGTCACTTGCAGATACCTAATTCAGGGAAGGTTTTAGTAAAAAATCAGATTTCTTTTCCAAAACTGAGTTAAATTCGCCGGAGGAAAAAAATTTCTTCCACCGGCACTGTTTTTTTTGTAAAAATTCTTTTCGTTAACACGTGACATTTACATGAATAACATCCAATTGAATTATCTGGATTTTGTTCAACTCATAACACTACCAAAAGCAAATTAGTGTACCACAAAGCAAAATCTTGCCTAAACCTCTGTTTTAAGTTCAGATGTGGAATTTCTTGTTGATAAAGCCTATAAAGGAATAACGTAAGTATTATCTCGTCCACCATTTTCGCCAACAACGCGCTCAAGTCATTTGATAACTTTAGTTATTTTAATAAAGTAATTGCGGTTATTTCAGTGTAGTAATTGATTATAAAGATATTGATAAATTACAGATATAACTTACTGTATAAATATTAAATAATATTTAAATTTTAACTATTTCCAAAAATATTTTTAGATTTGGCGTAAGGAGTCTGCAGGATAATACATAAGTACCTGGATAACTAACGTGAATATTAATTGCTAAAATATATAGTTTGTTATAGTTGTTAGTAGGGGAGAAATGAGCTCTACACCCCACTTTTAGAGTTGATGAACTTTATTATTATAGAGCTATGGGATGAGCACTTCACACCACTTTGGATCGAATACCTCTTGTCTATAGGATGAGCACTGCACATCACTTTGGTGTTATCTTGTAAGGATGATTTGGTGTATCAGTACGGATGAGAGTTCAACCCCGCTGATAAACTCTAAGTAGATATGACGTAGCATAGCTCGTTATGTAGTATGGTTTGGACTAAATAAATGCTTCTTAAAAATTTCGGTTATTTATTTCTTCTCAACTGTGGGTACATTGGAATGATTTGAAGTCTACTTTTAAATCTGTGAAGCATCAAATGAATTCCTCGTTACAAATAATTATAAAAAATGCGCATAGTGTCCTCCATTATGTTAAGCATATCAATGCTTTTAACGTCACATGATTTAGACTATACAAATGCTTCTTAAAAATTTTATTATTATTTATTTCTTCACATCTATAGATATCTTCGAAAAATTTGAAGCTTTCATTGTAATCTGAAACAAGTTTCAAATGAATTCCTCATTTCCAAAAATTAATTAAAAAAGTAGCAAAATGTCCTCCAATTTGTTAATTATAAATAAGCTGTTAACGCAGTATTGTTTGAAGTAAACAAATGCTTCTAAATAATCTTGAGTACTTATTTCTTTACAACCATGTGTATTTTTGAAAAATTTGACACTGACTTTTTATCTGAAACAAGTTTAAAATGAATATCTCATTGCCAAAAGTTAATAAAAAATAATTGGCTAAGTGTCCTAGAAATCCTTCGAAATTTTTTTTCTTATTTATTTCTTGAAACACATTGGTATTTTTGGAAAAAAAATAATGCTCACTTTGAAATATGAAATGAATTACTCGTTGCAAAAAATAAAAAATTCACAAAGTCTCCTTCATTACGTTAACCATATATATGTTCTTTTAGATGGTGGCACAGTAAAAAAAAAGTGTCTAATGTTTAAAAGATATTTGCGAAAAACTAACAATGCAAAATATTTTGACTTTCAATGAAGTTGATAAAGGGTTAAAATAAACCTTGTTTACCTAACAAAGTGAGTTTACCCTAAGCTTACTCAATTGCGTCCATATTTACTTCGTTCTCATTATTATTGCGTTTTATTATTTGCAAAAAACTGATAATGCAAAATATTTCGACTTTTAATGAAGTTGAAAAAGGGTTAAAATAAACCTTGTTTACCAAATAAAGTAAGTTTACACTAAGCTTACTCAATTGCGTCCATATTTACTTCGTTAACATTATTACTGCGTTTTATTATTTGCGAAAAACTAACAATGCAAAATATTTCGACTTTTAATGAAGTTGAAAAAGGGTTAAAATCAGGGTTCGCCAAGTGGGCCCACTTTGAAAAAACCCGCCCGGGTTTTATTGGGTGGGCCCACCTTGAAAAAACCCACTTGGAACAATAAATGGGTTTTTTCAAAAAAAAAATATTTTTTTTTTTTACTAGTATTTATTGTTTTGCATTTACTTTTATATAATTTATTGTGCAGCATAAATTTGTCAAATAGAGTTACATGATTTATATGATTAAGTTTTTAATATTAGTAAAGTAAAAGAAACTCGAATCTTCATACAATTTTATAGTAGGTACTATTGAAAACTTCAAGTGGGTTTTTTCAAAAAGTAACAAAAGTAAAAATCAAAAAGTATTTTAATAATATTAAATCAAATAAAAATTTAAATAATATGGTCTCAAAAGATCAATTTTTCAAATATAGTTGCATGCTTTATATATTAATAAACAGGTTATTATTATTAATTCATGTGCTTAAAAAATTTTTTAAAAAAAACAATTTTTTTTTTACCAAGTGATACATTAACAAATTTAAACAGTTTTATTTTCTGGCTTTAAAAAAAAAGCTAAAACTTTTTATAAGAGAACTTTTTGAAACTATTTATCTAAAAATGAAATCATTTTCCTAGAGTTAATTATTTGAAAACAAATGGGACAAGTAACTGATACTCTTTAAAATTATATGTAGTTTTAATTTCACTTTCTATTAATCTTATTAAAAAAACATGTAAGACCATTAAATATTTATTTCAGTTTTTTATTTAACTTAAGTCAGATGAAATTTTAATTTTTTCTGATTATAAATATTTACAGATTATAATTTTATAATAGGTAATATCCATACGTTTAATAAATATAGTAAATAAATGTGAGTGAAAACAAAAAGATTAATAAACTTGTTCTTTTTACATTACTGCATTCATATTTTATAATTCTTGAGTTAAAAAATTATGAAATGTAATGTACTTAACAATAAAGAAGATTCAAATATGTATTAGTGATAAAGCGTTATTAAAACTTAATATAAAATATATATAACCAGGGTTACCCAAGTACCTCACTTTGAAAAAACCCACTTGATGGTTTTTTTCACAAATTGGTTTTTTTTTTAATTTGGTTCAAAAAGAAGTATCTCCTAATACTATCATTGGACACATGGTTGAAGTTAACAAATATTTTAGAAATGTGCATCAAGCACATGGATGGGCAAATGATAAAAACTGCTTGATGACCCAATGACTAAATGATACTAGGTGGAATTCATATTGTGAGCAGGTAAAAACTTATGCCAATAATTACCATAAATATGAAGAGATTGTTCTTGAACATCAAAATGAATCTAATAATATGTCAAAAATATTAAATAATGTTGGGCTTTACCAATAAACTATCAATTGGGAAAAAAAAGATATCAATTGTTTCTGAAGCTTTCAAAAAGCTTCAATCAGAAAACATTTCAATTTCAGAAGCTGTTGAAATATGAATTAGCTTACTGTCGTGTGATGAATTAGAACCCCATAAACATTTTTTAAAAAAATTCAATCAGGCTGTTCAGCCACATCATTTATTAGAATATGCATCCTGGATCCCGAAACAAGGGGACAATTTTTAAATGATGAACAAGACCAATTAGCAGAAAACTGCCTTTCTAAGCATCATCCAGAATTTCTGCCAGGTGTTATGGCATTCAAAATTTCCGATCCTGAATACTTTCCAAAATCAATGATGCTTGACACTGTTATTCAACAGTTTTCATCAAAAAATAGTGGAAAATTATGGCAAAAAAAAAACAAAAAAAAAATAAGTAAATAAAATTCCTAGCTTCCACAAAATTTCTGTCAATTCTTTCTTCTTTGCACTCAGCACCAGCATCCTCTGTCTCCATCAAAAGACACTTTTCAACTTTCGGTTTGGTGCAGAGTAAACTTCGAAATAAATTAGGAATAGATAAAGCTACAAAACTCGTAAAAGTGTATCACCATCTAAGAGAGAAATGTAGACACTTTGAATATGTTGTATGATAATAATAATAAAGGAAAAAATGGACCTTTTTTTTAAAAGTTAACTCTTAACATCTGCTGACAATTTTTAACTATTTGGAGAAAGTTTATCACAATTAAAAAACAGTTAAAAATTAAAATATTACTTTTAAGATTTTTTCAATATTATTTTTAAGATTTCATTTGAATACAATTTATTTTGTTTCTTTTAATCATGCTTAAAAATATTGAAAGCAAACAAAAAATTTTTTTATTAAGTGATACATTAAACAACAATAAACAAATTGAAAGTTTTATTTTCTGATTTTAAAAAAATAAGCTATAACTTTTTATCAATGCTTTTTTATAATTTTAAGATCAATTTGTTTTTTGAAACTATAAAGTTATAATGTATCTAAAAATGCATATATTTATCTAAATATTTGAAAAAAGGGATAAGTAACTAATACTCTTTATAATTATACATAATTTTAATTTCACTTTCTATTAATCGTATTATAAAAACATGGAAGACCATTAAATATTATTCCAGTTTAATTTTATTACAGGTAAAAGTCAGATGAAATTTTAGTGTTTACTTATAAAAACACTATTTAATAAATAAAAATATTTTCACAGTAAAATTTATGAGCACTAAATGAAAAAACCCAATTTTCCCCGGGTTTTTTCAAATAAAACCCAATTTTCCCCGGGTTTTTTCAATAAAACCCAGGCGGGTTGGGTTTTTTCTAAAATCCCCGGGTTTTTTCAAACCCTGGTTAAAATAAACCTTGTTTACCTAATAAAGTGAGTTTACACTAATGGCGTCCACATTTACTTTGTTTACATTATTATTGCGTTTTATTATTTGCGAAAAACTAACAATGTGAAATATTTCGACTTTTAATGAAGTTGACAAAGGGTTAAAATAAACCTTGTTTACCTAATAAAGTCAGTTTACACTAAGCTTACTCACTTGCGTCCATATTTACTTCCTTGATTAAAAAAAGATAGGTCTCGGCCGTCAAATGAAATCGTTAAAATAGAAGAAAGATATTGAAATAAAATGTCCACGCACGAAAGGTTTCCAAAGTAAACGGATCCTCTCTCACTCTTAATTATTCCTTGAGGGAAGAATAAACCATCCAAACATGAATATCGTGTGATTATGGCTTCAGGTCAAGTTTCGCTGCAGATCCACTCCTGCAGATGAGGGATCAGTGTCATCTTTTGGAAACGCCCCTTTCCAACACCGATGCCCAACGTCGAATTCTCTTTAAACAAGAGGATTACCCCACATTTCAAAACGACGTTTTTATTCCATTTGCAAATGTTGGTGAAATCAGAGAGATAAGTCCGTGTGAAAAAGTGGAAAATTGAGGAAACTTTTATAGCTTTTTTTATGATTGATAGCCAGGCATTAGTATTGAAAGTTTCTGGAAAATATTTTTATAATATGGCTTATTTTAAGAAAAAAAAATTAAGTTATTAATATTTGGTTTTCGAAACTTATTGTTGAAAGTTGAAGTTTAAACAATCTCGGGAAAACTTTTGTCATTTGTGTCACGATTTGAGGAAAAGAAAAACATTAGAAAATTTTTTAAACCTGAATTAAGAAGCGTATAAATTTTATTTGAAAGTATAATTTAGTTATTTCGCATCAATCATAAACTGCTTAGTAATTGGTAACTTAAATAAGTTTTTAGTTTAAAACATTAATTACTTAGTTTTAATCAGTTCTTAGAGCGACTTAAAGATAAAACGTTCGCTTATGACTCTAGCAACTTAAATCTACGCATCGTTTTACTCAGCCCATACGATGGCATAAATTAAATTCAGTGGAACAAGGATCATGAGGTTGAGTTACGTTACCACAGCGTAAAATGATGAGTTTTCGTAGTTTTTTCAACCCTTAAAATCGAAAAATTATCCGCCAAGGCAATATTTCGAATTCTTGGATATTTCGAACAAGAACTACTTTGTCTTTTGAGATAAATTTAAATGCAGTGGTACGAAAATGAGCATTTATTTCTCACAATTGCAGTTAATTGTTCAACTGTAATTGATCATTTCATCGACCTTGTTTCATTCATATAAGCTTTTATAATATGTGTTTAAATTTGGTAAATGTGGAAAATTTGGTAATTTAATCATGATATCTTAGAACATGGTAACAAACACTAATTCAGTTTTATTTACTTTTCGGTTCGGTATTTTTTTACAAAATATGTGGTAACAAAAAATTTGGGAACCTGGATTTACTGTAAACTTTTAAGATGTGAATTGAAAAATTACCAAATGAATGTTTTAATTAACGGATATTTTTGTTTTATTACGTTATTTTTTTTATTACCAGAAACGTCTTTAAAATACAGTAAGGTAATTTTGTCAGAATTTTTTTTTCCGTGTAACAAAATTATAACTATTAATTCAGAAATTCATAATATTTAATTTAAGAAAACTCAAACTTTTTTTTGATCAAATTCGTAATTGTTTATTTAAGAACAATTGTGTCAAAAAAAATATGGCTGGGAAAAATATTTTTCTCAATACACTGCATAATCATGATCAATATTTACAAAGTAGCAGACTGCATGGGTTGCTTGAACAGGCTGTGGGACCATTTCTTCCAATTGCACACACTGAAGATAACCCGTATTCATCTTGTGGCAAAATATTGAATACCTTACATGATACACTTCGCTTTATATGTACATGATGCACTTTGCTTTACTATGCTTTACAATACGTAAACTAAAAATTATATACTTTGCTTCATTTTTTTAAAAATATCTCAATGCATTTTAATAGACCTTTAGTTCAATGTCCTCATATACAGTATAATATATGGACTCATTTTTATTGTTTCAGAAGCATGAACCTACAAAGAAATTTTGATGGTTTATCTAACAATATTCATATCTCCTTATGAACAAAATTGTTTGTTTAAATGACAAAACTATTACGTCATTAAAAGTTATTATATTCTTCCAAAAACTAAGAGTTTTTATTTCGAAAAAATATCACAATTTTTTTTTAAATGACGAACTATTAAATAAATTTGCTTCTTATAATAATAAAAATAATGCATATTAATTTATAGGTACATTTTTTCACGTGTATAGTCAATTACATAAGACTCTTTATTAAGAGCATTTACTAATTGCAAGTTTCGTATTTTCACCCGAGTTACTTACAGCACACACTTAAGTGATTCATATAACCTCTACAGTCCATAATTTTAAGTTAAGATTTTTCTGAATATGTCCCTTGATTTATTATGTAAGAAATGAAATAGATTTTCTAAAATAAAACCATATTTCTTCAGTTTACTTTTTTTTAATTTCTTTATTTATTCCTTTATTTATTTATTTCATTTTAGGTAGAGTACCGGGAAAAAAATCATTGCAAGGTTATTACAACAGTAAGTGTAGAAAAAATCCTTGTTAAGGTTTTATTACAGCTAGAAGGGTAAAGAGGGAAGTTTTTTTTCTTACTGATTGAAAAATCGCTAAATGATACACAAAACTTCATTCGTACTCTTTTTAACCACTAAAATATCTTGATACGGTCAATATAACCACAAGCGTAAGAATGCAAGACTTTTTTTTTCTTTTTTACCGCTAAAAGCATGACAATTTATAATGCTAATATAGCTGCAAGTGTAAAGATTATTTATTTATTTACTTATATTATTCATTTAAATCGATTCATGTATTTAATTATGTAAATTAATTCCTTTATTTATTGAAATTTATTTAAAATTATTTATTTATTTATTGAAATTTATTTGAAATTATTTATTTATTTATTGAAATTTATTTAAAATTATTTATTTATTTATTGAAATTTATTTAAAATGATTTATTTATTTATTGAAATTTATTTAATATTATTTATTTATTTATTGAAATTCAATTAAAATTATTTATTTATGTATTTAACTTCATTTATTTATTTATTGAAATTTATTTGATATATTTTGTTTTATTCATTTTTATATTCCTGTTGATTTTTTTTGTTAACAACTAACTAATATTACATTTTTTCCGACTAAGCTGTAAAAGTCAATAATGTACGTTTCACACTTTTATGCCTTTAACATCATATTCTCAAACAACCTCTAAAAAACGTCTTCAATAATTCTTTAAAATTATATCATTATATCAACATACTCAAATGCATGTATTACAAAAGAGTTTTTAAAAAAAAATCCATTTCCGCACAAAAAAGTTTCATTAACTCTATAAACAAACATTATTTGTAGATTTTTATCACAACAATTTTGAGCTTCGGTATTATTTTGCAATGCTTTTTGTAATTCGCATGAAAGATGTAATTATTAATGTGAATTATGGCACGAAGAAGGATTCGCTTAAGTAACAAGGGAAATTTTTTTAAATAGAATGAGGAAACCTCACATTCTTTCTTTTACAGTCTGATAGTTACAGCATCGATCATCTGGGTAAACTTTCCGAAATGACCTAAATACTATTAGTTAACTAAAAGTTTAGTTAAAACAATTTTAAACAATATTATATTTTAATATTTTTTAATCAGTAAAAATTTTCTCTTCTTATTACAAAAGTTTATTTTTTATATAGTTAAAATAAAATCAATGAATAAATCCGATAACATCAGAAGTTTTTATTTTATGTCAATTTTCTTTTTTAGCTCTAGAATAATAACTTTTGTTTTAAGTAAGCTACGCACCAAAATTATTCAATTTATTTTGTTCTTAGTTGTTAATTAACAAGTGAAAACTCCATTGTAGTTGCTAATCTTATAGTGTTGAAATAAAGAAAAGTCTTATAATCATATTTACTATAAAAGGATATCGAAAAGTTAATTTATAACTTTCATGCAGTTTTTTTTTTATTAAACATATTTTCCATACTTTTTTCTTAATTTCATTTTACATTAGGTCAAAATAAGTGAAACATATTGCATTTAGCATTTTAATGATTTGTGGTAATGAAATACAGTGTGAAATACAGGTGTCTTTTTTGCGTTAAAGGTAAATTCTTCCAGACACGTTTCACTTCCAAACAATAACTTCTTCGAATTTGCACTTATTTGGAGTTATTTAGATCTAAGAGAAACAATTATTCACCATTTAAATTTCTTTCGTTCACAAAATCAATTTCTAAGGAATTTTTGAATATGTGTGAAACAATTCTCCTTTTTCTGGAGAATTGTTTGGATGACTGATAATTATCGACAGACATAGTAGACTATATGAGATAAAAATGACATTTGTTTGACAGAAGATAAAGGATTTTAATGAGCATTTGGGTACAAAAGAAAAAAATCCCAATTTTCGCATACGAGAACAACAAAAGAAAAGGTTTCCTCAAAAAAGACGTTTTTAGTATGGATATAGCTTCCCCGGAAGGCCAGCAACGTTAAACACTTTTGTGGCATCGAGTCAATGAGGTTATTAAAGAGGGGCTGGGGTATTATGCTCCACTCCTCCAGATGAGCTGTTTGTAGTTCTGGCAGATATTGTAGGGATGGTAGGAGTCCAGCATTTGTCTGCCTAGAATATCCCAAATATGCTCGATTGGGTTCATCTCCGGAGAACACACTGGCAAATGCATTCGTATGATTCCTTCTTGCAAAAGGAAATCGTTTACCAAGTTAGAACGATATGGCCTGCAATTGTCGTCTCCAATTGATGTAGCGTAAGGGACTATAATGATCTTAGAATCTCATCCCTTTATCAGCAACCGGTCAGAGCTCTATTTCGAATGATATGGAGATCGATGAGACCATCAATGGAGATGCCAGCGTAGACCATTACTACACGACAGCCAAATCTTACACTTTCGTGCACGAACACAAGATGATTTCCAGTGCAACGTTCCCTCCGGATGGAAATACGCCTACTATCAGGGTGAACAGAAAAACGAGATTCGTCAGGGAAAAGAATATTGCGCCATTCATTTCTACTCCAGTTCACATGCTCTGTTGCCCACTCCCTGCGGGCGTGACGGTGCCTTGCTGTTAACGGAACCCACACCATTGGTCAACGAGCATACGGACCTATAGCGAGAAGGCAGTTTCGAACAGTTTGCGTCGAAACTGTGGTACCAGTAGTCGAGCAAAGGAATGGCATTCATATTTCATTGAAGAAGAATGGCATTCATATTTCGGTGTCTCAGAGTCATTAGCGTTAAATAACGGTCTTCATTAGACGTTGTTACACGTCTACACCCTTGCCCTGACCTTCGGCCTGCATTTTCAGTCTCCAAAAAAAGATTCCAGATCCTGGAAATCACACTTTGGGAAACTCCAATGGCTTCGGCTACTTCGGCTTGTGTTTGACTCCCCTCAAACCAACCAACAACTCTCCTAGCTTTTGATTCAGTCAAATGACTTCGTTGAGATATTACACTCGTCGAAACAGCGATATTACTGAATGTTGATCATTCTTTTTCGCTATGTCTTACATTAAATTGTAAGCCAAATCAAATTTGCTTGCCGCTAAAGCGTTTTCTTTGACGTCAAACTCAAAATTTACATACTGCGATGTTTGAAAATAAGAAAAATGTGCATTTTTGGCGCTCTTCTTCCATTTTATGCACACACAAAATTTGCTTATACCGTTATTTTATACAAGGCTTACAATATACTTTAATTGTTTGGATCAGTATATACGAGTTTAATTTCCTATGCAAAGCCATTCGTTAGATTAACTTTTAAAAAAAACTTAAACATATTCTTATCTGATAAATTAAATTTTCAAAAAAGTTCTAATTAGTTTTAATTAGTTCCCTGCCGTTGGGAAAAATAAAGTTATTAAACGTCTGTTATGAATCGGTCGTACACGTTTTATCCATTAGCACTTGTTTTTTCGATGAAGAGTCAATCTGTTCCGCATGCGGGATTACTTTTCACATCGTTCTGAAAATGGAAATATAACAAGGGGAGGACACGATGTGGGAAATTTAAATCCAAGACGACAATTTTGTGAATAAGTTTTTACCTTATATCAGTTAAAACCTTTAGTGTGTTCACCTCTTTAAATAATAGGGTGCACTGGTTTGTCTTATCCGAGTAAAAAAAAAAAAGAAAAAAGAAGATCTTCCATCCTATTCTATAGTTCTAAACATTCCAATTCATTAATAGAAGCACTCTTTTTGGCGTTTTTTTATTACTCACCTTAAAGTTTTATGTTTGAAATGTTTAATTATTACTGTAATGATACCAGTAGTATTTAGCAATTTAAAATATATTAATTGATAAAACAAAAATTTATACATTATACACAGAAGACCACTGCGTATATTGTTACAAAACCAATTAAATTTCTTTTTTCGAGTTCTTAAGTCGATCAGCACGTCTGTGACCGTAGGTCATAACAACTGTGACCGTAAAGCATAAGTTAGTAAACAGATATACTTGAGCTCTATGTCGTTTAAAGAATTGTGGTAACCACTATTCTTTTCAGTAAGTTAAACTATTCTTAAAGACTCTAGATTTTTATAAACAAATAGTTTCACATTTTTAGTGGATTGCAGTAATTATGAAATAATTGTTGCCCGACTGGACATAACACTGCGTAGGAAAGGGTTGAAGCTTTAAGACTGGACCTAAGTTTTACTCTGGTGTGTTCCTTCCATTTTAAATTACTTTATTACTGTTCTTATATTTACAATTTTCTTTGTTTTGTTGTAAATTTTAGGAACTTTATAAGAATAAAGGACTTAAAACTGTTGTGCCTCCAAACACTGAGAATTGTAACAATATATTTATACGAATTATTCATTCCGAATGTTCAATTTCCAAATAAGAGTGAAATAAAAATAAGTCAAATCGCTATGTTGATTTTTTTTTCAATTTATTTAATAACAGTCGTTGAACAGCAGACCAAATTTTGGATTTACGACTACTAATGTTCCACACCATAGCCTTTAATTTTAAACCCAATCCAGAAGACAAGGGAGCATTTAGATGAAGTATGGATGGTGTTTTCTACACTAGGGAACGCTGCAAGCTCGGTACCGCCTAAATTTCCGGGTTACTGTTTCCGTTGTATTTTAAAGCCATTTGGCATCATTGTGTTTTGAGATTCTTGCAAACAATGTATTTGATTACTTATTACTTGTGTTTACAATACTAACAACACTGGTGTTTACAATGCAAAAAGTGCTAACACTAACGTAAGATGGTGCACAGCTTGCAACAAGAACAAACAGTAATAAACTTATGGAAAGGGACCATATCAAGACTGCCAAAAAAGCGAGTTATTCAAAATCTAGCAACCATGTCACCTTCTTTAACAATATATCTCTAAGAAGCTAAAACAAATTTTCACTTCAAACTCACCAGAATTAAATATTAACATTAATATCTTATGAAATATGGCAGATTTGAGCTCAGAAATTATCTAATTTATTTCTTTTATTGAAAACAAAATTATCCGTTTGAAAACATCGCCTATCAGAATAACATGTAGTAAGCAGCTGCAAACTTTTTAACCGGAACTAGAGTAGGTGCCGAGCTCGAGATTGTTATTGTTTACATTTCTATTGAAAACACCATCCATTGGAAGAAATTTGCCTTCGTGGTGGACTTTTTGATGGAACTAACGCGCATTTGCGTTACATGGAGAAGAAAACCTCCCATGGTGTCTGACGGCAAGGAGACTCTTACCCGTGAATTTTAAGTCAGCATTAAGGTCAGTGCGAGCCGGATGTGGAATTTGTATCCATCAGTCATTACTGGTACTCGAACCCGATTCACCACATTGGAAGGCGAACGCTCTATCCCCTGAGCCACCACGGCTCTTATGTAGATAAATTTTATTTTATTTTATAACTGTTGTTGAACAGCCGACCCAATTTCATGGGTTTACGACTACTTACGTTCAACTCCGTAGCCTTGTAATTTTGAACCAATCCAGAAGACAAGGAAACTCCTGGATCAGTACCCCCAGAGGTATTGATTTGCTGTGGGAACATGGAGGACTTTGAGACTCGACAGATTTAACGTGCATCAGTCACCATTTGCTACACGGGGAGTCTTCGGCCGGCGAGGATCGAACCCACGACCTCTTGGATATGGGCCCAGCGCCCTACCGACCAGGCTATCCCGGTCTGTAGATAAATTGAATTAAATGTTTATAGATCAAATTTTTTACGGGAAGCATGTTTTTTGAACTTCGTTTTGAGAAGAGTACTAGCTTTCGTATTACGCTTACACTAAAATGCATAAGAATCCAATTAAAGAACGAAGTGAACTAAAATTGAGAGGAAATCTAGAAGAAACTTCAAAAATATTTCTGGGGCTCGACAAGTGTTCTCCCGGGGGTTTACCTAGTTTATACTTAAGTTATTAATATTTTTAACAAGTAGTTTCTTTAATAAGTGGCAGTCTGCAAGAATGGAACTACAAACGGCAATAAAGGACACAAACACCTAAGCCGCTTAGAGGTTGGCAAGTGCTAAAAAAGCCTAGTTTGTATCTAATTTGTGTTTAAATGTGCAAAATCATTTTTCTCGAATTCAGCAGAATAATCCTCCCTATTATTTCAAGGGGTAATACTACTAATACTCCTAATCTTATCCCGAATAAATTTCGCAAAATTGTGCCCTCTCCTTGAAAGGAAGCTACTATTTTAATGACGATTACTATGTGCTTTGTTTGCAAATAAATTTGTTTCAAAATGTATTTCGTATGTAATCCCCTATAGTTTTTCTATTTTTTTTAATCTGAAATTTCTACCATTCTATATTGATTTTCCTTCTACTAATTGTAATTTTTTGTCGGAGAATAAATAAAATGGTGCTTTCCTTTAAAAAAAAATTAAATGCAAAAGAGTATTCTCATTTCCTTATGATTTAAAAACTTTGTCTCAGAAGCTTCTTAAAAGAGAAAAAGTTGGTACATAATATCTTATCTTTTAAGGTTCCAAACTACTAGTTATCATAATTTAATGATTTAAAGTAACCTTATTTAATTCAATATTTGTAGTTTTAGCCGAGTTGGCTCAAGAAATGCAGATCGGATGCAGTAGGCTCAGAAATGTAGGAACCAGGAATGGCTATTCGCTCTGATGAAAATATAGCTCCAATAGTAAACGGGTAGGTTAGACTTATCTTCCTTTCTAGCAAACTATGGAAAGTTTTCATGATTCTCTTCTCTGAACAGTGCAAATATCACTGAAAAGCGACCTGTAAAGGGGAAATCATTAAGTTCAAAATTACGAGGTTGAACTTTGATATAGTCAGAGATCTCATACGAATATGGAATAAAATATTTAATGTGATATCCACAGTGTTAAACGGATCAAAGATTAGAGAACATTTTTGTTTGCTAATAATAGGTTTACATTGTTTTCTCCTAAATTTAAAGTAAACGTGGGTGAGTTTTATTTAAAAACTCCTCTACAGAGACGCCACAATACTCGAATATACTCACGTGTAGGGAGATTTTTACAGAAAACATTTAATTACTAAATTTGATCAAAAGTTGTTCTAACCAGCTTTTGATTTTTTCCTGACCGTGAATTATAAATATTATTCTGGCACGTTATTTCTGAAGTCAAATAGAAATAATACTTCTGTACAGTTTTGACAATTTAATTCAGAAATGAGTTTCGTTTTCAAAATAATGCGGAATTTGAAGAAAAAAAATTACAATGGCTGTGTTATACATACTGAACTTTCAGCAAAACCTGATACAGAGTTTCGTCATATTTTGCTAATAAACACGAGAGTTTTTTTTTTTTTATTCTAAAATGTCAGTAGGTTTCTTTTTTTTATTAAATACACATTCACATAAAAAATTGTCATTTAAAATATTTAATTTTTTTAGATTATATCAGATTTAATTTTTAATAAATTTTAGTTAAACTAGCTTCGTGTCTATGAGGGTGGAATCCTGCAAAAAGAATTTCAACAACTCTCCGAATAGCTAGAGCTTTCAAACCTGTACTGCAGGATGACAGTGCAAGTACCTATCGTTTTCTGATTGTTATAAGCAGAAATTTTCACCAAATAGAATTTATCGTAAATCGAAATTCTGACAAGTTAGGAAACTCAGATCTTACCTGGAACTTAATATCTAATGGCAATACAAACCTAAGCTTCTTTTTTTTTGCTCAATTTAAGCGACAAAATTTTTGATAACTTTCCAATTAGTGACAAGAGTTCTGAAATATCCACTGAAATTCTGAGTCAGTTAAAGCTAAAAGTTCCTATCTTCTTCTGACAGCTAACATTTCAAGCGACAAAATTTTTGATAACTTTACAATTAGTGACAAGAATTCTGAAGTGTCCACTGAAATTCTGTGTCCGTTAAAACTGAAAGTTTCTATCTTCAACTGGCAGCCAAACTCAAAATTTATCACTAGTCTTGATTTCTACCACTTTCTGACCTAGCAAAATAACGGACAAAAGCTAAAAAGATAAAAGCAATTAAGTGAACAAAACATTTAATAGCTGCTTTTTTCAAGTAGATTTATAAAGAGAAACTATAAGGTGAACCTAAAATAAACAAATAATCTTAATAAACTTCAATCATCACCGTTAATTCTCATTGCACTCACATCCCACCAGGTATACCAGATTCAACCGGCTTCACATCAGATACAACAAGTGTACCATTTTTAAGATTCTTTCAAAAGTTATACGCCAAATGTTTTTTGTTATTCATTCGTAAAAATTTTTTAAATCTGCTTGAAAAATGTAACTTTAAATTGCTTAAAGACATAATTATTTCTAATAATTTCAATCCTTGATAGCTTCGTTGTTTCGAAGATTTGTTTCTACATTTCTGAATGAAATAATATTTCCGAATTCATTTAACATTTATAAGGTTAAATTGGTGACAAAATCATTTTTTCCATATTCAAATGTACTAAAAGCTTTCGAGTAACATTCCGCTAATTACGGATCAATCCAGCAATAACAAACTATGCAGCAGAAATATCTTGTCGATAAGAACTTATTTAAGATAACAAAGTACTTAAATAGATAAAACATTTAACTTTTGCCTTACCAAGCTTAAAAAGGAAAAAGTTTGATCATATTTTAAATATTTGAATGCACATTATTTTTCAGATATAGAACGGAATACAAATTTATTTCCATAAATAGTAGAATTTTAAGGAAATTGATATCGTTCTGCATTAAGAGCTACAACAAGTGGTTTCCGCCAGCGCTGATACGCTTTGTTAAACAAAGTAAACTGACAGATATTTTCATTCTTGTTGGTATTACTTGCCTCATCTTAACACTACTAGAATACTTATAATACTAAAAACTTATAATTTAAAGGTAATAAAAATCAATGGATTTATTTAATATTCGTTCAATAGATGTTTTATACGTTTCTTTAGTAAGCATTAAGTCAATATTTCTAAGCTATTAAATTGATGCCAAGAAAAAAAAATGTACTGAAATGTATCTTTAACGGAAAAAAATGACGTTTTGATAATGAGAATTTTGTTGAAAGCATGCTGAAAATAGTTTAACATCAATTGTAACTGAACGTTTTATTTAATTTATGACAATACACCGCTGATTTTCTTAGATGACGTAAATCATTTCCGCAATAGCCCTTTGTGGACAAAAATGGTCACGGTAGGTCATCAAAGTTCTACAAATTCTTGACCAAAAGCACTTTTGTGACAATTTCCAGGTTGGCCACAAACTAGAAAATTTAAAAAGAGAAGACAAATAATTTATGAGGTTACTAAGTTTACATGTTACATGTTTTACTAAGTATACATGTTACATGTATACTAAGTTTACTGAGGTTACATGTTTTCCTAAGTTTTATAAACTTGAATTTCACGTCAATTTTAGGAATTTTGTTGGGCAGTTGCAATTATTTACAAATATTTTTGGATGATAGTAATTAGTTAAAACATTTTGTTTCCTCGATATTTTTCATGCAGTTTTTTTTCACATGTACAATTTGAAATCACGATTTGGTCAACAGGTAACATAACGTAAACAGGCCTCGTAAACAGGCTGGATATTTTCCATTTGTAGCTGGGCGAAATTCAAGCCGCCAAGGAGGATAGAAAGCCAGTCCTTCACAATAACAGCTCAGCATCATTAACCATTGAGTCAGCATGGTTCTTCATGCCACAAATGCAATTATATACATTAATGATGATAGGGACAAATGATCATCAAGATAGCTCCCTGAAGAGCAGTAGTGGCTCAGGGTTTAGAGCACGTACCTCCTCAGGGTATGAGGTGACCGGGTTCAAATTCCAGCAATGGCTAGTTGATACGAGTTCCGCATCCGGCTCGCACCAACCATAGTGCTGACGTAAAATATCCGCACGGATCACTGGTTAGAGTCCCCTTACCGTCAGACTAACCATGAGAAGGGTTTCGTGGTTTTCCTCTCCATTCAATGCAAATTGCGGGTTAGTTTCATCAAAAAGTCTTCCACGAATACTAATTTCTCTTATTATTTGATTCAGGAGTTCCCTTTTCTTCTGGATAAGGTTCAAAAATTACAAAGCGACGGAGTTGAACATTGGCAGTCGTAAGCTCAAAATTGGGCCGGCTATTCAAGGATGGTTATAAATAACTTCATGTTGAGCCGTGGTGGCTCAGAGGATAGAACACCCGCCTTCCAATGAAGTATCCCGATTCAAAACCCAGCGATAGTTGGGATTTAAACCAGGATTTGACGTAGTTTTCCCTTCCATGTAACGCAAATGCGGGTTAGCTCAATCAAAAGGTCCTTTACGAAGACATATTTCTCCTAAAACTTAATCTAGGAGTTCCATTGTCCTGTGGACCAGGTTCAAAATTACAAGTCTACTGAGTTGAACATTGATAGTCGAAAACTCAAATTTGAGCCGACTGTTCAGAGACTGATATAAAATATAGTTCCATGACAACACGGCAAGTATTTTCTGTAGTTACAAATAATGTAATCTTAGCCCACGTACAACTTTGTTTTTTATTTTGTTCAAAGGTAACTTATGATCATGTCTAGCATCTAGTGTAAATGTTTGACCATAAATGGTTCTGACAAACATTTCATTAAAATATTTAACGCATTCTATGACTAATATTTTATGAAACTATTTAACATGAACTGTTAGCCTAGCTAAAACGTACGTTGGAATCAAAATGTCACATTGACAAATATGCTAGAAAAAATCTTTAAATCACGGCAAATTATTATGTTTAAGATCAATAAACTGAAAGCTAGTTAAGGGGATATCGTATTACTATTGTGCAAAAGCAAATTGTCATAAGATGGAAAAATTTAACATAGGACTTTATGATATAGAGTACTTAATTTGGAGCACTTTTGAGCGGTTTACATCAAAAACTACACAGCATGAAAACTGGATAGTGTTACAAATAGATGATAAGGATTTTATCGAACCAAAAAACTTTTAGTTCCAATAGTGACCAAAACGCTGTAAGCTTTTTATCTGCTTGGCCTCCCAAATCTCCAAACTTAAATTTAAGAAACCTTTAGAACCCGCAGGAGTAGCCACCATGCTTCACGCGTGCCACAAATGGAATAAGAAGGGATTCTGAGTGAATAGCATGAGGGAATTTTTTTAAAGGTTTATTAAAAATTTTCTTTCTTTGTTGGCTTGACCCTTTTTCAGCTAATAAATATGAATATTTTTTCTATGAACCTTAAAAACAACAAGGAACCCTTGTAATCAACTAGGGAATCTTCTCGCAAATTATTTAAATGGCCTCCATCAATTTAAAGAAAAAGAAATTAAAACTTTAACACAAATTTAATCTTGAACTTTAAATCGAAGCAATCAAAACGAAAACATACTTATCTATAATAAGTGATCATAATAAAATTTTTTAAGAGAACCTAAATGAAAGAAGAAAATAAAAGGGAATTAACAATATCATTCGCAAACGAAAACAAACCTTGAACAGATTAGGTATTTAAACATTCCTCAGCTTATTGTCTTTATTTTCGTATGGCCTTTAAGTACACCTTCTGCGCAATTTACAGTTAATGCTGTTCGCAACTAGTAAAACAGGCGGCGTTAACATAGTGGACCGTAAAATTTTATGATCCGCAAAGGGAAAAAATCTCACAATTATGGGGTGCTTTTCTGACTAGCACGAATTAAAATCTCTTTTTTTACGATATGGTTCTTTCTCAGTTAGGCCTAAAGAAGATTCGTTTAAGATATTCGCAGCATGGGGTGAAAATATCCGCTTTCGAATGGTTGACAATGTCTCATTAGTGAGGCTTTTTTTTTTCTGTCTGTGAAAGTTCATGAAGCTGAACAAAAATCGAGTTAGGGTTGTGACATGAATAAAACGAATTTTCACAAGGTGGATTGTCTTACTTTTTTGTCTTTTTAGTGACTTTTTTGTTCTTAAGAGTTTTTAAAAGCTTTTTGGACAATTAGCTTCAAGTGTAATAAAAATATACTTAAGTCTCGAAATTAAAACTATTTTCTTTTAAAACCGAATGCTATGTCGAAAGTACGTTTTGTTTTTTGTTTTCTTTCTTCAGTTTTTTCCTGGCTTTTAATGCAATACTTTGTTATATAGTTTACTTAAATCGTATAAAAGAAAACAATAGTATAGTCAACAGAAATGAATTCGAATAACTTTTCAATTATTGGTCTGATTTAAACTTTTTAAAAACTATTCATATCAACATATTAAGGAGTTCATTTAGTTTAGTTAAATTTTATTTTATGTTAAAACCGGCAATGAATAACCGACCTAATTCTCAGTTTACGACTGGCGATTTTCAACTTCGTAGATTTGTAATTTCAAACTCAACCCGGAAGACAAGGAAACTCCTGGATCAAGCATCGGGACAAACTAACCTTCGTAGAGGACTTTTTGTTGGATTTGCGTTACCCACATTTGCGTTACATGGAGAGAAAAATCTCCACCGGTTAGCCTGAGGGCAATGAGACTCTAACCCATGATCCATCTACTACTGAGGATATTTTACATCAGTACTACGGTCGGTGCTAGCCTGGTACGAACTTCGTATCGAACAGCTATCACTGGGATTCGAACCCGAGTCACCTTATTGAGAAAAGAGCTCACCATCCCCTGAGACGCCACTGCTCAGATTATGCAAATTATCATTCCACGTGATTCGTTTTTGAACTACAAAACGGGATTTTTTTTTTTTTAACTTTTTTTTACGAAACATATCTTTGTGTTTTATGGAGTTGAGTGGACGTTGCGTACGATACGCGTACGTTAAAAACACGTTGGTTATCGATAGTGTAAAAATTTTCAAATGATCTTGTTTAGGTCAATCATAACAAAGTCAAATAAATTGTAATACAAAAAGAATAATTTGAAAAGAAAAATACATTTTCTACTATGCTGATATGATTGGCCTATAGAAAATTGTTTGAAAATATCCACAGCATTGAGTGAAAAATTAATATTAGAATGGTTGACACGGTTTAACTAATGAGTTTTTTTTAAGTTCATGAACCTAAAGAAAACCATTAGGGTGAAATATGAATAAAACTTATATTATTTTACAATATTTCGCTCAAGTCAAAATTAAAATAAATGTAAAAACACTCTAGTTGTTCTCATAAATTGTTCTGTTTTAACTAATCTTGCGTATTGATATTCAAAAAAAGAAAAATTGTGTCGAAGAAAAAACGACGTATCAATAAATTAATTGCTGTTAAAAAATATTGAATATCAAGAAATGTATATAAGAGTGAAATTTTTTGTTTGTTTGTCTGTGAGAGAGAGATTGAAAAACAAATTTTTTTTTTCATTTTCTTTTTTTGTTTATGATTTTTTTAGATTCTTAAAATTTTTTTGATTTTTCACATAGTTATAGTTTTAAAAAATGGTGTTTTTTTTTAATGTTGGTAACTTAATCACAAAATGTTAAACATTTTGATATGTTTTGACATTTTAATTTACCGGAAAACGTAATGACTTCGCGATTTGTAATAATCCTTTCAAATTACTGCGTGGAGTTCCAGAAATATTTACCCAACTCTTTTGTAAAACTTCATTCTGAGTGGTAAATGAATTTCAAAAATATTGTTTTGTGTAATACAAAGTCACCACCAAGTATGAGTGTCTCTGTGTTCGTGCAACCTATAATTTCCCTCTAAAATCGTATGCAATTTTATTCTAACTCATAGATAACCTTCTTTTAATTGAGTATGCACGCTCAGTTTTTAAAATATTTCAGAAAATTTCTAAAATATTTTCTGCTTCGTTTACTTTCCTAGCAAGGAGCAAAAAAAAAATATATATATATATAAATTTAAATAATACTCTAATACTAAAACTATATGTAATTATATTAATTTTAACCCATTTTATTCTTATTAATTCAATTATTATTATTAGCAATATTATGTAATTTAAAATAGAATATCAAAATCGGCATTGAAAAAGTTATTACAAAATTAGTTTAGAAGAGCGTATTTTATAATTTTTTTAAATTCCTTTGTAATAATGCAGCATCAACAAATCTCTCCTTTTTCTAAGACATCTTCAAGTATCTTTCTGGATTACAGATTGATAAAATGCTGAGCAACATCATAGCACCTATTATAATTATTGTTTCAGGTGTTAAATCATCGGCTCTCACTGTTTTGATTATTTCAAAAATCTTCCACTAGTATTGTGACGTTAAAATAAATATTATACACATCAGTTTGCTTTCGCATCCATAATTGTTATCAATGATCAAACCGAAAAATATATATAAGTACAATGAGGTATAATTTTTGGGTTTTTGAATATGATTATACTATAATTCAATTCAATCAATTGACCTAATCAATAGTAATGCTGTAAATATGTATCATAAAGAGATTAATAGTAAAACTAACAGTATGCAAAGATTATTATGCTAACAGTATGCAAAGATTAGTTAAGATTCACAATCAAATGCCAGTTTTTGTGTCTAAATCCCGAGCAGCAATCTCAGAAATGTCAAATTTATCACAATCCAATATTACTCTAGACCAGTCCCACAATTGCCAGTCTCTAGAGTCTAGAGACTGGCAGTATTTTTTCGAACTTTTATCTTAATTCTAACTATGGCTAGAAAACGTGCTTGACACAAATTTAACCCATCTTGTGTAAAAAAGTCTTTAAGCTGATACGGAACAATTACGTTTTAGCTTATTCTGCTGCTTAAAGTATAAAAAAAAAAATACTTTTACAAACATTTCACTAAATAGATGTGAAATAAAAATTAACTATAAATGATTAAAAAATAATCAAACCTCTGTTTCTAAGTTTCATTTCGAAATTATTTCCTCTCTCTTCGTTCGCCAATAAATGCTAAAAAAATAGCCTAAATATAAAAAGAACGTATTGAGAAAAAATAAGTGGGCAGAGGATCTTAAAGTAGCTCATAAAACACTTTTTAAAGTCTGGAATACTTGGGAAAGGTGAAAAAAGTATACTTATTAGAGGTCATAAATAAGTAAAACGAAAAAAATAAAGCGAAAACTCCATTGAAATCTATCAAATAATTATTGAGGAAAGTGAAACAAATATAAATATATGTTTTTGATTCCTAAGCGAAACAAAAAGAATTTCTTAAAAGTGATTATTAGAATCATCTCATCAGGCAAACAAGCTGCTTTTAAGTTTTTCAGCTCTCTTCATTACGAATAATTCGCTTGACTTCGATAGAATCTTAGTATTTTCTGCACTTAAATATTAATTTGCGGATCTGTTTGTATACTTTTTCTAAAGCATTTCTTTGCAAAGAGTTGCACAATGACCATCTTTTACAAAAACATACATTAAGAGCAGTTACTACGGAACACCCTACATAAAAATATCTTCATTAGTATGGAAGCAAATAAAATTAAAAATTATTGCTATAGAGTAAGTACCACTAATGTTTTAAAGAAGACAAAATAAAGAATAATTTTAATTTTAAGCTGAAGTAAATTCTTATTACTATGTATTCTTATATTATTTTGTTATTTAAAAATGAAAATATTACTTTCACAAATAAAAATTTACAGAAAAGAGTAGACAAATATTGGATTGGGTAACCCCAATTTCCAGTTAAGGAAACGTTCCAATATTAATTACATTGGTAATCAGACTTTTGTCCCTTAAGAATTTACGGTTAAAGTGGATTTTACAGTAAAAAGCACTAACTCACTGAGTACCGGTAATTTTTACTGGAATTTGATCCGGAATTTTTGCCAGTGTACACATTTAGTTTTAAACCAGAAATTTTGAATAATCATCTAAACAAAAAATTTATACTAACAAAAAATCATATCAAGAAGGGGTGATACGTAAATATTCTTGGTAAATACCATTAAATAAATTTCCTGTCCAGTGAGAATCTCAGAAATGGTAAGATGACAATTAACTTTTTTTTTATTTTTGGAAAAATAAATATAATTGAGCTGTAACTGTCACTTTTATTTTTTCCCCCTTTAAGTGTAGATTTTCTTCTCTAATTGAACAAAAAAATTCCCACGATTCGTCCGTTTCAAACAGTCTTATTTTTAAACTCTACAGAAGTTTCCAAGAAGGAAAATATTTTAGCATCAATCAAAAAGATTACATTCCTCGTCATATTGTCACTGAAGATGGCCTTTGAATAATTCATTATTCGCGACACTGTGAACGCTTGTCATCAGAGTGCCTAAAGCGCGCAATAAATGTGCTACTTTCTTCAAGTTTGGAGTAATTGCTTTTGATTCGAGCCATAAACAACAGTTACAGAAACCTTTTATCAAAATCCTCTATCAAATGTTCTTCTTATTATCAATGAATAAAGTTAATAAATAACTTTTCTCAAAATATTGGTATAAAATGATTGTCTGACTATGCCATAGCTGGAAAAAAAATGCTAATCAATGGTGGTACCGCCAGCTTCTTCGATAATATATTTCGACGATGTTGCCTCAGAGGCATTTAATAGGAAATGACTTTAAATCTACATTTCCATCCTATCATTAGATATCGAATCCAACAATTTAGCATTTAATAAACTTTCTTAAAATTCTACGTTTCTTAAGATTTCATTAAGATACATTTGAAATAACTTTTCAAAATACAGCTTTCTTTAAAGTTTGCATAATATTTCTATTACTGATTGAAGGGAAATAAAAAAATTGGTTTGTGAAAAATAAATTAAAAAAGTCTTTAAAAATTGAAATCCATTTATTTGGATGTTCTAGTGGAAAGTGTAACATTCAAGACGAGACTGATTTGCAAAATATTTTCTTTTAAATACCGATTCGACAGAAGAGACCTAGAAAGGGAAGTTAGCTCAAAAAGCGAATAAATTTAACACAGTTTGTCGTTTAAAAATTATTTAGTTTTAAGCTACAAAGCACTGAAAATTTTTATTCTTATAAATCACTTGCGCAAGTTACATTAATTTCTTCAAAGTACACTCTATAACAAAAAAATCGACGCACCAAGAACGCACTAAGACGCGCAAAATCGACGCTCGATCAGACTGGAATGATGCCGACTGGGGATGTAGTCTTTAGCGACGAATCCCGCTTTCAACTGTGTCCTGACGATCATATCGAAGACGTGTTTGGAGACGCACAGGGCAGAGGGGGGATCCTGCCTTCACTATTGCACGCCACACCGGCCCTCAACAATGCATTATGGTCTGGGGTGCCATTTCCTTTGACAGCCGGACGCCTTTGGTCGTCATTAGAGGTACACTTTCTGCACAGCGGTACGTCGACGACATCCTTAGACCTGTTTTGCTACCGTTCCTTTTGCAGCGCCCTGGGCTGGTTTTTCAGCAGGACAATGCCAGACCATATACGGCACGTGTTGCTATGAACTGTCTGCAAGCTTGTCAAACTCTTCCTTGGCCTGCCAGATCACCAGATCTCTCTCCCATCGAGCATG
>NC_092205.1:33481656-33518762 GCF_043381705.1 Parasteatoda tepidariorum
TGAAGCAGCATAGAAATAAACTGCGAAAAGGTAACCGGCGAGAACATGCCGGATTGCTAGCTAGAATCGACGGAGAGAGAGAGAGAGAGCAATCTGTGAGGATGCGGCCAAGTTATATCCAAAACATACTGTGCGCATTTTGCTGATTTCGCCCTTCACGCATATCTCCATTCAGGTATGAGGTTTACGTCAATTATCGGCTGCAAGCGACGTAGTCCAACGTCAGAGATTCGTAGTTCGGACTTTGCATTTCAGACCGCAACGCCACAAACCATTGTCACGAATTGCAGAATGGTTAGCATTTATAAATTGGCTGGATTTTGGTAAATGCAATTTTAAATCTTGAGACATTTGAAGTTCAACTACGTTTCAAAAAGAGGAAGGAGCATCTAATCGTTAAAAGATTCCCTATGTGATCAAAAATAATCATTTTTAAAGTAATGAAACTAATTAACACTATTCTGATTTACATGATGGAAATCGAAAAATTATTGACTTTACTTCAGAGAGACTGTGCGAAACAAATAGCGTCAAAAAAATTATGCTTGACAACTCTTATGATCAGATGGAAACAGTAGTATACTTATTTCTAAAACATATTTTTTAAATACTTATTTTAATTTTGAATGTATTATCAGTATCAAGTTTCAAAACAGAAAATTAGTTAATTAATTATATGAGAGGAATAAAAAAATAGCTGTCTATAACCAGAGTAGTAGTAGTACCAGTAAGTATTGCAGCATAAATACTTATTAGAGTACCAGTATTTATCTACCTCGAATCCCAGTAGCACAATTTAAAACAATTGATTAAGCATCATTGACGACAATAATTTGACGATTTTTTTACGGATAAAAAAACATAATAATCCAATTTTGAGGCCACTTGATCAAATTTTGAAGTTTCTTGTGAACAAAATAATCAAATTTTAATTTAAGAAAAAGCATTTGATGCCCGTGGTACCTATTACAATATCAATATATGTTACAGTACTTAAAAATTCACCACTGTACATAGTACTACTGTTACAGGACTACAGTTGTTACAGTATCGGTATTTATCTACAAAAATATGAGTAGTACCTATTAACACAATTATTTAAGCAACACAAGCTTCAACAATAATTAATTGTTTTTTACAGATAAATGCCAATCGAATTTTATTTCTTTCAGAAAGACCTTTACATTACAATGAATAGTACAAATCTATTATGAATTTGTGATTAAATTAAGTGTACCTAAATAATATTTTTGAGTTTTCACATTTAAAAGACTCGGGTAAGTTAAGTTTAAAGATAAAATTATCTCCATATTATGAAAGAAAATTTTTTTATTTGTCCAAATTATTTAAGTTGTATATTTCTATCTGAAAAAAATTGCACTCATATTAGATCATTTAAACATGGTAAATAGGTATCTATTATTTTCAGTATATATAAATAGATCAATAGAGTGAGATGAAAAATCTTGACATTAAAAAATATTTTGCAACATTTTTGTAATTTCTTAACAAAAGTGAATATTATTTTAAACAAAAATTTAGTTAGCACAATTCTTTATTATATACTCGAAATCGAAAAATTAGATGCCTATTATCGCGGCACCTATAACGGTACCAAAATATATTGGATTACCTATTACAGTACCAGTATTCATCGTCCACAATACTAGCAATACCTGTTGCATCAATTAATTAAGCATTATTGGCATCAATATTAGTTTGACTCATTTTTAAGGACAAATACTAATCGATTATAATTTCTTTCAGCAAGAACTTTACATTTCAATGAATAGTACAAATCCATTGTGAATTTGTGGTTACATTAAATAGCTTAAAAACAGTTTTGAATGCTCTTATTTAAAAGATTAAGGTCAATTAAGTTTTGTCCTATGTCTCAGAATTAAAAAAAAATTAATAGAGGAGAAAATCCCCTCCAAGCAGACTTTTTAGCGACCGCACTCAGTCGCTGGAACAAATCACACGAAGCAGACTTTATTGGCCACAACACACAGCATACACATAAAAATCAGTTAATAAATAGCTTAAAAAAAATTACATAAAATTTTAATATGTTATGTGTTTTAGTATAAACATTTTAATATAGCTTAATTTTTTTCAAAAAAGTCCTCCGTTTGCCTTCTCCACATAAATTCCGCAAGATAACTTTCGAGATGATGGCGTGCCGTTCCTCTTTGTTTTTTTTTCGCCATTTAAGATACGCTGCCCTACAGTCACTCTATTTTTTGGTTGTGTGTTCCAGTTTCCAGATCGACTGGTTCACTTTGAAATGTTCGAAACTTTCATCTTCCAGCTTACTAGTCAGTATAATTTCCATGAATCGGAATTTCTTTTTCGATATTTTCCTTAACTGCCGGCAATAAAGTGTTCGTGGATCGGTTTGGCACCTCTACAAGGAAACATTCGTTCGCCAGGCAAACTCCACCGAATATCCATTGTTGTGGTAGAATACGACCCGCATTGTTCTTTCGACTTCGTAAACAAGCTTTCGTCCACTTCGACGATCATGCCAGGTCCTCCTATTTTCGTTGTTCACATTTAAGTAAAGAATTCACACAAATCTCATGCAACTGTTCCGTGTCTGATTTCCAACTGCTTTTCACACCATTTAACTAAGGTTAATTCTTCGCTCCAACAATAAATAAACTCTTCAAAAAGCTCAATTTCGATTACTGAAACCATGTGCCTTGGCGGATACTTCTTTTACAGAGGACAAGATGAAAGGTTGCAACGCCATTGAATTTCATTTTCTATATACAATTTCATTTCATGATCGACTCTTATCAGAAATTGCGATTTAAGCCAAAACACCTTTCTCTTGAAAGAATCTGACAGCTTCTTTTTCTGTTTTGGGTAAATGCCAAATTTTCATTCTTTTTGCTTAAATTTTTCGAATTAGGAAAAAGATGTGACTGATGAGGAAAAGATGGCAGTGACTTGCTTTGAAAATGTGCAGGCAAAAGGATACCAGAAGCGATATTTCGGCTTTGGTTGCATCATTATTGGCGGCTTTATCCCCTTCGCTGGTATAATGGAAAAGTACCATATATATATATATANCTATTGCATAGAATATTGTAATAGGGATAGGGTAATATTTTTTTAACATTATATACAATGAGTGATCAAATGAAAAGGTACGAAACGACGTAAAAACGCAACAGTTAAATATTTGCATATTCCACCATGGGAGAACGTAGCGAAACATCTCGGGATGCAATTGAGGGAACGTAGCGAGACATCTCGGCATGCGCAGAGGCTCTTATTAAAAGTGGCGTCCAAATGATGCGGTAGTCCGTATGAGGACAGGATGGCGTTCGCATTGCAAAATTCGACGATTAAGGAGCAGCGAGGTGTTATCCGATTTCTGACAGCGGAAGGTGAGAAACCGGCAGCTGTTCATCGCCGGATGGTGACAGTTTACGGGGAGAAATAAGTCTCTGACAAGTCTGTCAGAAAATGGAGTGCCCGTTTTCGTGCAGGCCGTGAGAGTGTGGGTGATGACCCGAGACCAGGAGAGGCCAACACTGTCATCACGAGCGATCTCATCGACAAGGTGGACGACCTAGTGAGAAGTGATGTTGGCGGTGAAGGTGGATGTCAGCTATGGAACCGTGTGGACAATTGTTCACGACAGGTTGTGAAATCGGAAGGTGTGTGCCGCTTGGGCCCCGAAGCAGCTCACCGGCCAGCAAAAGGAACTGCGCATGGGGCTAGCACTGCAACATCTGTTTCGGTATCAGGAAGACCCCGCTTTCTTGGAGCGGATCGTCACAGGTGATGAGACCTGGTACCATCACTACGAGCCAGAGACAAAGCGGGACAGCATGCAGTGGAAGCAGGCGTCGTCACCTCCCCCTAAAAAGCTCAAAGCCGTACCGTCAGCAGGAAAGGTGTTGCTCACCGTATTTTCGACGTTCAAGGTCCGCTACTAGTGGAATTCCTCGAGTACAGAAAAACCATTAACTCCGATGCGTACTGTGAGACACTCCGACGCTTACGTAGGTCCACCAAGAACAAAAGACTGGGGCTGCTCAAGCAGGGTGTGGTTCTGCTCAATGGCAACGCGCATCCACACTTCTCCAGAGTCGCACACATGGAACTGGCCAAGTTCAAGTGGGAGACGTTGGACCATCCGTCCTACAGTCCGGACATGTCACCCTGCGAATTCCATGAGTTAGGTCCACTGAAGAAACACCTGAAAGGGAAACGCTTCAACTCGGACGACGTACTCAAGGACGCTGTGAAGGACTGGATCTCGTCACGGCCACAGGAATTCTGGGAACAAGGAATCCTGCGGCTTGTTCATCAGTGGGATCGTTGTGCTCTGGCATATGGTGTATATTTTGAATAAAGTCTACATTTGTACCCACCGTGTCGTTTCGTACCTTTTCATTTGATCACCCATATATTTATAAATTATCTTCATTAAGTCTCTTTTTCTTTCTACAAGTAGTGGCCTATTTCTCCTTTTTTTATTTAATTATTTGGTTGAAATATGTTGGTAGCTTTATTTGGTGTATAATAATAATAAATAAACGTTCTAAATCATTGTCGAATATCCTTAAAATTGACCGGAAATTTTTAAAATTTCGCTACTCACCCTGATTAAATATATTCGCGAACAACTTACATATAATATAACTGTTTTAATGAATCTGTTCAACGCACAGTGATTAAAAACCGGAGTTATACTGAATATTTTTATATTACAGAGTTAAATACAGATTTTCTTTTATTAAGGTGCCATATATTTGATTCGAAAAACAAACTCTAAATAAAAAAAAAGAAGGAAGAAAAGAAAAATTAGTTAAGGGTAATGATACAGTTTTTTTTTCCAATTATTTTTTTAAAACTGTGAGTACTCAAATTCTTTAATTTTCAGCTGATTCACTTAAAATAACAAAGTTAGTTCTCATAGCATCCATCTAAAGAAGCTAATGTTCATTAATTAGACAAACATGCGTCAAAATATTTAAAAATTTAATCAACTCAAACTTTACATGTAATTTGCATGCTGTACATACGACAGTTGTTTAAAATATTAAGTAATAAAAAAATAAAAAAAAGAAAACGCTGCTCTCAACTTAAACTTAATAAGTAATTTGTATGTTATCAAAGTCAATTAGAAAAATTAATTCACTGAATTTCATTTATATATCTTAAACAGTCCTTTTTGGGGGGGAACAATCACAGTGGTATAAGAAAAGTATGGAATCAAACATAAAAACTAGATTTCAAGTTATTAAATAATAGCTTTCACAAGCAGTTGCTATTTGTTTATATAGATCGATTGCGGCGTGATTAGTTATTAAAAAGTTATTTTTCCCTTGAATCACTTAAAATATGTTACTGTTTAAATATATCTTTGCTTTGTGAACTGCACTAACAAAAAATTAAAAATCACTATCGATGTTTTTAATTTAAACTGCAATTTGCTGGAATTATCCAGAACATTTTTTTTTAATCTTTGTAATTATGAAATTTTAAATGCAAAATTTAAAAAAAAATATTTTTGAATAATTTGTGAGAAATAACTATTTAAAAATGAGCCATTTCAATAAAAGTAAAAATGAGCTATTTGAGAATTTTTTTTCCTCTGAATTTTTCAACTGAAATTGGCGATCGAAATGGGCTGCAGGTGGCGTAGAGCAGAACTCTTTTCCTATGGCAACACTTCACATGCTTTCCCCATTAGCGTGTGGAAAGTCATAGAGGAAGGAAGTACGTTAGTTTCTCTCTTGATTTTCATACAGATTAAAATCCTCTAACTTGAAAAACTATATGGAACTGAAAACTACATTAAACATAGTTCTAAAGAAAAGTATCACGGAAATTTTAGAAAATATTTTGATTAAGTGAAAAGGAAAAATATTAAGAAATGGGAAAATATTGTAGTACATTCCTATATAACTGAAAAGAGGAGGAGAGGGAAGGGAGAAGGGCTAAAGGCATGAAACCGGTCTCTCCCCAGATGGCGTATTCGAGTGTTGCGATCGCGAATTAGCAACTGAATTTTTCAACTGAACTTTTCAAAATTAATATTTTTGCTTTTTTAATGATGTCTAAATTTAAGTCTCAGAAATTTTTTTTAAAGAAGTAATTAAAATATATTATTAACTTAATTTTTTTAAATGTTAGGTAAAATAAGTTTTATAATTTTGCTTACAAATGATTACTTATGAAAATCACAACATAGTTTAATTGTGATAAATTTTTATGGTATATATTTCTGTCTTTCGTTGTTTATTCCAAATTTTCATGAAAATGGAGTTCTTTATTACGAAAATAATTTTGAAATGATCTAAATTTTCACAAATTTCAATGCAGATTTATTTTTCTTTTTTAAGGGAAAAAGAAAATAAACTCTATAACTACAGAGTTTTTCCTTTTTCTTTTTTTATAAAATTATACTGCCTAATAAATTTTAAATAAAATGTTAGGTGCTTAATATTTATGAAAAAAAATTTCGCATTTGTTATATATATTTTCTTATTTTAAATATATTTAATACCGAATTATAAATCGAATTAATTCGATTTCAATAATAGTAAAACAATTGTTTTGCAGGTAACGAATAAAATTTAAATTTCCCTCGAAAGCAGCAGTTGGGAAAAAAAATATTTTTGATGAAGGTTTGATGAAATAAACAATAGTATTAAATTAAAAACATTTGCTTTTTACAATGATATCCGCCGCAAAAGTGATTTACTACAGAAAGCACGAACTACTTTTTTGTAGTTATTTAGCTTCGAAAAACTCGTGAGTAAGCCACTGTAAGACAATTTAAGGATGTAAATTTCATACAAACACGATCAAATTTACTTGAAATGTATCGTTGATTTCTTTTCCGAGAATTGATTCCCCCTCCCCTGTTTTATTTAAATAAATATAAACAGGTACAGGAAAAAATAGTTTAATTCGAAAGTTACGCTGGTAATAATGATAAATATGTGATACAGTTTTATGTTCCCATTAAAAAACTGGCATCTTCAAAAATAATTACTTGAAAATTATGTAAAATTCCTGGCGCTATCATTCTTGTTTACCTCTCTACCTGCTTTACTTTCTTTAGTAGTAAATATTTTCAAACCTAGATGTCGCAGCAAGTTAAATGAACGATATTTTGTGGGCTTCTTGGTTTAAATTTTAAATCTCTACTAATCTACAGAAATAAGCCGCCGGAAGCATGCAAGAGTCAAACAAGTAAACAATCTTGTATTTCCAAGATGTCCTTGCCAATAAGTCGCAGAATAGTTCAACAAATTTCGAATAATTATAAATGTATTTCTCAATGCTATAGTTCATCTCTAACAAAAACTCCAGACACTAAAGTTACACACACTGGACAGGTTTCATATTCCATATTAATTCATTTATAAGTTATGATGTGTAATATTATTGAATGGGACTGATAATTAAAATTTCAATGTTTTAAAATAAGTTGTTTTAACGTTTATAAGTATGCTATTTATTTTAATATGTATTTTTGTTTCAGAAATTCAGTGAAGATGATCAACGGATGGTCCGTTTTCTTAACAGAGAGAAACAGGTAATTGCGAGTAACCTAAATACTATTGTGAACATTTGCACGTATTTTTATTTACAATAGGATAAGAAATATCATTCCTGATCATTATTTTAAACTTAGTTATCATGTACATATATGCTTTTGTGAAATAGTCTGTTGTTTAATAAATAGTCGCTTTAGATTGGTCAATTTATTAACTGTAGGTATATATAAAGCGTTAAAAAATATTGCACATATTTTTGACTTCTCTTTCAATATAACCGCAATTTTAATTTTATCGAAGAGGTTTTAGATTTATATGATATTGTTAAAACATATTTTACCTGTGTGCTTTTTCTCGTAATTTTTTAGCTTCTAATTTTTTTTTTAGTTTTAAATATAGATTGCAGTTGTAAATTCTGTAATTAAAAGTTTTTCATTAAACTGATAAATTAATAACTATCACAATGAAGTAATGTTTTTTTTGTGGTTAAGTTTGGAGAAATCTATATTTTGTCTATAACTATAAGATATATGCCTACTCATTTCATTGAAATAAGTGTAGTAAACAAGTATCATTGAAATAAGTTTTTTTTTCAGGAACATATGCAAACAATACTTAGTGTGTCCCGAAGAAATTTTTTTTTAAAAATTCAACCATCATATACCCTATTGTTCCCAATTAAGTGACTTGATTTAACTCATGATTTAAATCACTTGATTTTTTTTTAAAAAAAATCATTTATTTAAATTAATTGTAATTTCTTTTTTTTTTTTTTTTTTTTTTGATTATATTTACTGNTTTTTTTTTTTTTTTTTTTTTTTTTTGAGAAAATAACTTTAACCAACTGATTTTTCTTTAATCTTTATGTAAGTTAAACAAAATGTAGTTAGCTTTAACATTTTAGTTAGAGACATTAAGTATTGTGGCAGTATTATTGTTTTTAAATAATAAGTGCTCTTAATATATTTTATTGAATAATTAGGTTAGTAAATAAAAAAAAATCTGATTTAAATTAGATAGAGAATATTTCCTTATTGTGGTCTGCAAAACCAACTACAATCGCTAAGGTGCCCAATTGATTTTAAATGGAAAAAGTATAAAATTAAAAAAAAACATGTAGAGGTGTGCCTGGGGGTGGGAAGGGTTATACCCTTCAAGTTGGCTCCTTTCTGTGGTGTTCTTTTTTAGTTTCTCGTTGGCAGTTGCCTAGACTTGGCGATTATTCTTCCACAGATCATGATACCGAAATCTCTATATTAGATAAATCCATTTTTTTTACTTAAAAAAAAATCATAAATTTTGCCAACTTTGGTCTTATTTTTCTCATTGATTTCACTGATACATGATTTTTTGTAAATGTCCTCATTACATAATTCTTGATATTTTATACATTTTGCTGTATATATAGGACCAATTTATTTTTCTTTATCTTGGCAGAGTGTGTTGGACTTGTTCTCTCACAATAGTTATGATGCATAAAAATTGCTTTTTCACTAAAGAATACAACAATTTAAAATTGTATATGTGGTAAAAAGTAAAGAATTGTTAAAAGTTTATAAAGATTACTTGTTATGGAAGAAATGTATTGGATTTATTATTATATCATGTTACTCGGAACATACAAGATAACATGAACAGATCTTGCTACATTATGAGTTCATTTTATGGAAATCATGTGCACTACATTTACAATTTTAAACATATGTTTGAAAATTTTTGTTGTTGTTATTTATAACATACAAGTTGATACTTTTCAAAGTAAAACTATTGTATATTTATGAGGTATCAAGAATAATAGCTGTCAGTAGTCAATTTGTGAAATCTTTAGAAATTTTTATTAATTTATTGTTTGTTTGTTTTTTCATCGATTAGCTGCAAAAAACATTGGTTTTGGATAAGGAACAAATTACTTTCAAAACAATATATTTAGCAAGCTGCAGACATATTTATATCACTTTATCTTTTCAACATTAAAATATTCAGTTACAAGATTATTCAGAAAGCAAGAATTTTATTTTTTGATTTCACATTGATTTCTGTATATTGTCTATTTGCTTTGCCTCGTATATTTGTCATCCATTGTGCAAAATTGAAGTTGAAAAGAAAGTGAGTTGATTCCATTTGTCAATCTCTTTTTTTTTTTTTTTTAACTCATTTGTAAGTTAAAGTTAATTAATACACTTTATTGAGGGAGTTAATTTTGTATTGTTTCTTCTCTGTTAATATGCGTTGTTGTTAATAAGTGTTAACTTTAGTAATGTAGTATTGATGTAAAAAGTTATGTTGTTTTATAATAAGTACTCTCTTTTTACACAGCTATTGTCCAGATGTAATAATGATTTTTTGGTAGTTATTTAAACATTAGGTGAATGAAGATCACTTGACTGATATGTTTTTGTTATGGAATTTTATTTAATTACAATTTTATTCGTTTATTAAGTGTCATTTATAATTATTAGTTTATATTATCTATTCTGGTTGCAACATATTTAAGGCCCTCAAGCACACAATAAGTTGTTTTATTTTTCAATTGGTTTATAATTTTGTGTTTTTATTCACTCAAAATAATAAATGTTTGTGATATACTCAAATTTTGATTTTTACTAAAAAAAAAATACTAAAGGAACATCTCCTGGAATTATTTAAATTATGTTATTTTTTAAAATTGTTCAATATCTTCTTCATTCCATGTCTCAGTTTGAATTTTAACCTCAGGTCTAGAATGAAGAACAAATGGAATTAGCAAGGCTTCAATATAAACTTTTATATATCTTATATATAAATGAGTTAATGATACTTTTATTTGCCATCTTTGTGTTTGAATTAGAATTTTAGCTATTATTTCATTGTGAGACATTCTTTCAAATATGTATGTTTATTTTTACTTAAACTAATTGTAACATTGAAAATAAATAAATAAAAGAACTTTTTTGAGCTTAGAAAGAAAAAAAATCACTGTACTTATCGTCTACTGCCAAAGTTTATTACTTTTACTCGTATCTCAAATAGACAATACATGTATGGAGCCTTTTAAGTGTTTTGTTTTCGAAGTAGATATTTGTTAATACAAAGTTCACCCTGTTATATTGCTTATAGTGCAAAATTCCAGTTCCTTTGTGAACAGAGTTGTGCTGTTTTGAATCTGAACAAGTTTGAAGCAAATATTTATGATTAGGTTGATTAAGGGTTAAATTTACTACTTCACAAAATAAAAAATTCTTAATATTTCTGAGCATAAAATAAGAGTACATTTTAAAGCATTATTAAACTTATAAATAGTTGAATTAAAATGTAGATCAATTATTATTCTGCTCTTATTTAATGGATTATTTTTATTAATTTAGAAAAAAATTATGCTTAGTCATTTCTCGCTTAAGAAAGCCCAAGTGCTCTTTCTCAATTCTGATATTATTTTCTCTACAACCATGTAGCTGAAAATTGTATGAAGTTTTTGTTATCAGGACAAAATAATATTTGCTAAAGTTAGTGCGAACAAAACGTGTAATGTCCTAATACTATCAAATGTAGTTAGGTATGTTACTTTCAGTAGTAAATAAGTTTTTCTCAGAGTTCCAAAATATTATTGACCCATTAATCTCTAAAATACTTATTCTTTTTTGTGAATTTTTATAAAAAATTCTTTACTCAATTATTTCATTTTTTACACTTATTTCGATATAACAAAGACATTTATGTTCATTGAAATATATTAATAATATAAGCAGTTGTAGTTTGACCTGAAATTATGCATTGACAATTGAAATTAAAATAGTAGTTACAAATATTTGTGCTAATGCACTGTAGGTGAGGAATGGGTTGGCAGAAAAATGCTCCATGATATAATTAAACTGATTATTTAATTCAAATTCAATTTATGTTTAAGTTGGAGAATTTACTTTAGTAGACAATCATCCTCACTTATGTTTTGCATCGATGAATTTTTTTATGTTAAATAATTATTTGTTAGTTTTTACTTTATTTTTTAATTTCATTTCTTTTATTTAGGTTAACCCTCATTTTGCAATTGATTTAATCAACTCCATTCCTCCCAAACTAGTGAAAGAGAGAGTTGTAGCATGTGAAGGTGGTGGTGGTCCTCTTGGGCATCCCAAGGTTTATATTAATTTGGTAAGTTGCTCAAATCTTCACAAAATAAGCAATTTAAAATAAACTTTAGAATAAAAGTTAGATCTATGTGAAGAAGTTTTTCCATTTCTTTTTTTTATGATGGAAGTTTATAACAAATACATGCTCTACACTGTGCTTGGGAGGAATTGAAAGTCTACTGATGCATCAAAACAATACTTACTTTATTTTAGTTACAATGGCCATTATACAACTAAACAAAAGAAGACAATTAGAATCAGATCCCCATGATAGAGATGAGGAGATGCATGTCCAAACACAATAAAAATATTTTTAGTAAATTTCGATAACGGTGAGACTGGGAGCGAAATCCCCAGTCCTAACACCAAGAATTAAAAATGTTTGAATTGTTCCCAACGGACAATTTGGAGTATGAGAAGAGATCTATAGTTTGTAAATTATCAAAAGATAAAATACCCGAAAACAAAGCCAACTCTACGTAATTAATATTAAATTTGAAAGAATTTGGCTGTAGCTCAGTCGCCAAAAACATTGTGAGAATTAATATAACCCTGTAACTAAAATTTTTGTGATAAGAGAAATAAAGTAACTTAATAAAGAGTTATAGATAGATTTAGTTGTGACAATGAATTAATGAGTTTTACATTTGTATTGAATGCATTTATATTATCTGTTACATTGATTGCTAAAAAGAGAATAAAATATTTTGATTTGCTTTTTATAAAATGTAATAAAAATTAAATAATTGGTTTAATTTTATTAAAATTAGATAAAGAATGATTTAAAAAATGAAGTTAGTGAAATTAAAGACATTTTAAAAGCATGTGAGCATGTTAAAAGCATTGTGGCATTATAGTGGGCTAGAAATTGTGATTATTTTTTCATGGTAATTAAAGAAAGAATTGGCGTAAATTTGACAATACAAGATAAAACTATACTGGCATTTCACTATTTATTTAAGTTGCATTTATTTTTCATAAACATCAGCCTGACTCTCATGGAAGGAATTCTGCAGTCTGTGACAATTTTACTCTTTATTTCTAGTCTTCGTAAATCATGTTTTACAATACTGGTTAGGTTAAAATTTTTGTTAATAGTTATGTTGCATTGTTAATTTTTTTTTTATTTGCAATAAAAGTTAATTGTGAATGTAAACTGTTGTATTGTGTGAGGAAAAGTTAATCTAAAAATAGAATAATCAACAGTGACACTTCTGTAGAAGTTTATTAATTACTTTAAAAACTGTTTCTTCTTTTTTTTTCGAAGCTTTTATTCATTAATTAAAGATTGAATGGAAATTTTTTATTTTACTCTTGTATTCAGTCTCATAAAATTGAATCCAAGTTCATCTCTATTTAAGGGGGGATGATTTTGAATTAAATACTGTAAAAGCTTGATATATAATGAGAAGCCGACTATTGATCCAAATTTCCAAGCCTTTATAAAAATACTAGTATTAGAGATACAAAAATTATATGTTTATAAACAAGTAAAAAATTACTAGTCGGAAACTATTTAGGGCAATTTTTTGGAGGTAAATACATTTTTCTGCTGTTTTAGTGAACAACGTTATACAAAAAAGGCAAAATTAAGTCATTTTTATTTATTTCTGGTACACATGCAAAAAGGGGAAAACAAACTTCATTTCACCATATTTCCTTTTTACAATATTATGTTTTTCATAAACATAAAGTTTATGAAAAACACAAGCATGACGGCAAGTGGCGAAGATTATTTTTTATGAATTCTTACATTCTTATGAATGCAAATTTTATTGAACTCTTATCTTCCATGCCCACTTATATATCTCTTCTTGACAGCTTACTATTGAAATCAACATTTAATGTTATTGAAGATGTCAAAAACTATTTTACTTCATTTCATTTTTTTTCTTGCATCTCGCAAAACACTAATCTCAGTCTACAATAGTAAGCACTCCACTCTAGTTATGTACTTTAAGTCAAAATAGCTGTTCAAAATAAAAGGAAAAATTTCTTTCTTTCATTTTTTAGTCTTAGCTATTTTAACATTATGTGTATCTGCTTATAACAATACACTCGATATAATGACTATTCCCTCAGCTATAGTGAATTGTCATTTTAGTAGAATTTTACTGTATTTGAACTAGTTTTAAGTGACCCCAAAAATTATGTATTAAAGTATTTTTATGAATATTATACTATTTTGATGAATAGTATACTACTATTACATATTTGAGTTAAAATAAAAATTGATTTTCTTTAGAAGTTATAATGTTGTAATGTTTAAATTCCTCCTTTTTAATAAATATTTCTTGATTTATTTATAGGACGTACCTGGTCCCAAAGCATGTGGATATTGTGGCTTACGATTTCAGTTAGAAGGAGAGCATCATTAGAGTTTCACAAAATAACATTTAAATGAAATGTATTAAACTGTAGTTTTTTTTGAGTTTCAAGTAAAATATGTTGTTGTCAAAGCAGATTCTGATTGATAAATTATACGTATAAAAATTGTGCAACTTGGTCATAAAATAATTTTTGAAGTTTGTTTTAATATTGCATTTCTAAACAAGATGCTGTAGGTGGCAAAAGATTTCACCAACCACTGGAGATATAAGATCTGTGCTTGATTTTGATATAAAATATGTTTATTACCTTATTACACATAAGAGATATACTGGCAAAGGATATTAGATTTGTAAAAGTAGTATATTCTGCAATGATTTTAATATTTGAAAATTAGTTAAAAATGTACATTTAATCTTAGAATAATGAAATTTTCCCTGTACAGTAATATGCTTAGACAGTTAGATTTCATACAATTTAAAATTTTTGTTTCAGAAAATATTTCCCTTTAAATGTAATAATTCTTTTTAAACCTTTGCCTTTATGGTACAAGCATAATAAATTTGAACTTTTTCAAAAATTTATTTTTTTGTACAAAGTAAACAATTAACATTCAATATTTCGTGAAATATTAACTTATTTTTTTTCCTCGTTTAAATAATAACTATTTATCCATTATTGTTGGGGGAAAATTAACTCTCGCAATCTTCATTTTATTAGGTCACACTAAATTTGATGTCAAAAGTGAAAGAAATAATAATAAAAATAATAAGAGAGTGAAAGATAAGATGTAGCAAGATGTAAATCTTAACATTTGTATCTAAATTTTCAATGATATAAAAGGCACAGGAAAGATAAAAATAGTTTCTAAATAGAACTGCCCTGCAACATAAAGTTATCGTCATATAATGTTCCCGAGTAAAATGACTTCGAATTCATTACTTTTTATTATGTCACACATTCTGTACTTCAAAGTTTAAATTTCCTTTTTGATTACAGTTGATTATTTCTTAAATCCAGGTATCCTTTCATGTTGTTATTAAGATATTAACAAAATGTGCTTAAATAGAGTAATAATAAGGATATATTTTATAAACAAAATTATTTTTTTTTAAAATCGATTTTTAAAGAAAAAAACAATGACAAATAAGGAGTGAATACAAAGGTTGGTGAGCAGAGCCTCCCCATGCTGTAAAAAAATATTTTGGAATTATTTTGGCTACAAATCACTTTTTATATTTTTGAAGATTAAATATAGCCTTATGTTGAAAAATATGATGTTCAAGGTTACAAGAAAAAATTCTTGAAATTAGTCAACAAAAAAAATTTAAAAATATATAATTATTTTTAACATTTAAATAGCTTAATTACATAATGATTACTTTTTTCTTTCTAATGACACGCACCGAAATTAAGAAAACTCGCTTATAATAAAAAAGATTTAGAAATTTTTAACATACAAGCCACTATCTGTAGTCACATTTTATAAAATTGAGTCAAAAGTAAACCTTTACTAAAAAAAATTTCAAAAAAGTTTTGCATAAAAATTAAGAAATAGAGATAAAAAAAATTGCTTTTCTACTTTGCAGAAACTTATAAACATATCAACATCGGTACATTATAACATTACACATCAAGCTCCATTTGACACACCTTCGTACATATTTAGAATACTATGGGTATCCTAAAGTTCAAACTTTGTAAAATAATTTTAAGAAATTTTTTATGCACTTTAATCAATTAAAAAATAAATAAGAAATTTCTGAAAAAATTTAGATTGCTTAGTCTTTTAAGATTAAAAAATTAAGCAGCTATTTTTTAAAATAATGGTAGTTTTATGAGAAATAATAAGATAATTAACTTTTTAATAATATAGGATCAGTATAAATTTTTTTAACAAACTTTGGCATACTATAATTCTGAATGGAGATAAAATAAAAATAATGTTACATGGCAAATTACAAAACTTTTAATCTTACATACTAATAAACTAACAAAATCGTAATTTTTTAAACATAAAACTTATAACAATAAATTAAAATGCATTAATATGCTTGCTGTTAACCATGAGTTAACTTGTAATGGCTATTTACACATTATATAACAGTGTATATCACCAGAGATCAAAAATATATTGTTATTAAATGAATTTTGTAATAAAATATTTTTTTTTGTTGCTAAAATGTATTTTTTCCTATAGTATAAAAATAAATTTGTATTTTTATGTTATTAAAAATGCATGCAATGTAAAATTCTTAAAACAAATAATGGCTTATAAGTCATGACCAAACTCAAGTCTAGTTACCACTCTTAAATTTATCTACTGAAATTTGACCCATTGTGTCAATATGCATTAAAAATATCTTTTAATTAAAATTATAGTTTTTTAAAGTCTTATTTTTGGAGGTCAGTTGTTCGGGGTGTACTTACACATTTCTGAAAATAAGGTAAATAAAAAAGCAAATATTTTGTTTTGAGAAATAGTTCCCCCCTTTTAAATGGTTGAAAACATTGCTAGTTACATCTCATATTAAATCAACTTTCATTCATAAATTAGTACATCTCATTAGTTGCATTTTGATATTCCATGCTATAATTAACAAATTTTTTTTGTTTGAAAAAGTTATAGCAAAAAGAAAACTATCTTTTAGTTTAAAAATTTAATTGTTAAAAATGAAATTTTTTTGTCCAAAATTTTTAGTTTAGTAGCTTTAAATAAATTATTGACATTGTTTGTAAGAAATTCTTATTTACCCATTTAAAAATATTTTGTAGAAGAAAAAATGCAGGAGTTATAAAATATTTTCTTTATGCAACTTCCTCCATGAGAAAATTTATGGCAGCACTCTTTCATGCATTGTATAGTTGATAAGATTATATTTTCTTGTTTAGTTATGCATTAAATATTCATTATGATAGGAATGCTAACCATTAGCTTAAAAAAAAAAATTACAGTTATGGGTGCAATTTTTTTTAAAAATTGACTCTTCTCATTAAAGAAAAAATTAAAGTGGGCAGTGTGGAATGTTAAATGAAACTGAATAAATAAATGTAGGTACTGAAAATTTTTTACCTATTAGAATACAAACCAAATTATGGAAATTTGCAGGCTTACAATTAAAAAAGGTTTAAATTAGATTTATCCTAAAAGTTCGAAATTTCACAGTATCAATTAGTGTGCTAGAATTTTGAAATTATAAATATATATTTTTTTATTTGTCATCAACTTGTTAATTTTTCTTCTTTTAAACTATTTGTTCAAACTCATAAGGTGCATTTTATTGCAAACTGTAAACCCATTGCATAACAAAAATTTTCAAAACAAAATAGTCCCATTCTGATTCTTTGAGAAAGGCTGAAAATTAAATCAGTAACTTTTTGTTTCAGGGTATGACTGAAAAAAAAATTATGTTTGTACTACTTGTTAGTCTAATTAATATTCTATATGGTTCAGGGGCCACTTTTTGGCCCACGGACATAATACTTAACTAATGCTTAAACGAGCTTAGGCTAATGAAAATAAAATTATATTATTAAAATTTGGGTTTTATTGAATTTCTGTATTAAATAATTACGAATATAATTGAATAATACATTATAGCATTTAATTATTTATTTGAATGTTTATTGTTAAAAAGTAAACTGTTATTACTATATCCAAGGTTATCAATTATCCTATATGCTGAATTAAAAAATAATTTTAGGTTAAAAATTCCAATTTTTTTGATTAATATATCAATTATTAAGAATCATAAAATGTAAGTAACAGGCAGTTAAATCACACAAATTTTAATGAAACATTTTAAATTGTGAATTTTTAATTGTCCAGCAACTTTTAGCCGAGTAGACAAAGTAAATTTTTTTATTTATTCATTATCTGTATTAATTCAGTTAACTATAGAAAAATTACACAAAAATATAATTTGTGATGTAAAAAAATATATCATACTAAATTCTAAAATATCATATGTTGATCCTATTCGCATGCACCTCCTCTGAGAGATTTACTCTACAAATTTTAGAATTGTTAATGGACAAGACTACGTCCCAGCATTTCTGCCTGTCCTCTGTTCTTTAGGAGAGACTATGAATTTTAATTATTTAACAGTTTGCCCATTTCTCAGCAACAATACTGATTCTTCAATCATTGACTTCACATGAAGGCTACTTAGTACTGGATTTCTAGAAATAAAATGACTTATGCAGCCAGCTCAACGACATAGGATAATATAAAAAAATAAAACATATTTTCATACATAGTAAAAGATTCTTGTAATAACCAGTTTTATTAGCCAGGGAATTAAATCTTCAGGGGTCTGTCTAGGTTTTTCTNTAATGAGCTAATTAGCTTAGTAATTTATTTAAAATGCATGCATATATTAATAAAATAATAAATGTATGTTTTTAAGTGTGTGTAGTTATGATTTAATAATTAAAATGATTAATAATAATTATGATTTAATGATAGTGGAAGTAACTGCAAACTTTCAAGGACAAGTGCAACAAGGGGAAATGATGGCTATTTTTCCTTTCTCATATAAATCTATGTATTGACAGCAATGACAAACTAATAAAAAGAGTTGAAAATAGCAAAAGTTAAAGAAATCCATTGTAGAGTTTTGGGGGAAAATAAAGAAGGGTTGAGGAAAGAAAGGGCAAAAAGGGTATGGGGTCTATTACATCAGCACACTAATTTACTTCAGGGGCAACAGGGTGGATTATTTTGACTAAAAGGGCAGCAGGGTGCTGCGCCCTTTTTACCCTGCCTAAAATGAGCTCTGAGATTTACTCTACAAATTTTAGAATTGTTAATGGACAAGACTACGTCCCGGCATTTCTGCCTGTCCTCTGTTCCTTAGGAGAGACTATGAATTTTAATTATTTAACAGTTTGCCCATTTCTGCGCAACAATACTGATTCTTCAATCATTGACTTCACATGAAGGCTACTTAGTACTGGATTCCTAGAAATAAAATGACTGATGCAGCCAGCTCAACGACATAGGATAATATAAAAAAATAGAACATATTTTCATACATAGTAAAAGATTCTTGTTATAACCAGTTTTAATAGCCAGGGAATTAAGTCTTAATAATTTCAATGCTGACATGATGGTAGCAAGTGGTCAGCATTATTTCTCAAACAAGCTGGTTATCATTGAATTCATACCTCCATCATTTCTTTTAGAAATTAGTAGTCAGTATAAAAAATGTTGTAAAAAACATACAAAAATTAAATTACTAAAAAATATTTTTATTTTTGTTCTCACAATTCAAGTAAATCTTTAATAGTTTGACTTATATTTTAACATAATGAATTTAAATCAATAACATGTTTATCAACAAGTAATGAGAAGACTAAATTATTATCTATAACATAGTTTATTTAATTATTGAATAGTACAGAAAAAATTGACACTAAAATTTTTTAACACCATGAGTTTTATGTGTAATTATCCATTTACTTTTTTCATCGACTCTTTGACGTTGCTTATGTCTAGGATGTGTATTACAAAACACAAACCACCGGCCATCAAGTCTTCGAAAGTAGCAATCTTTACATCGCTTGGTCAGCACATCTTTGTCTTTAAAAGTACGAACTTGATTGATCATAGGAGTAAATAAATTTGGAGAAAATGAGACATCTTTGAGCAGATATTTTGTGCAGAGTGAAGTCAGTGGCCTTCTGTGAATTTGAAAGCCCATATTCATAAAGTTTTTAAAGATGTTTAATCTCTGCATCATTCAGGTTTTGGAAGTTTAGTTAAATTTCATACTTCTCAAAAGCTTTACCTAAAAATATATATAAATTGATTTTAAGATTCATTCAACAAATAACATTAAAACACATTAAGTATCAAAAAAGGTTGGAAGATCGATTATTTGTAAAATTTTTATTTTAATTGAAAATTTGCTCTTTAAAAATAGTTAAGTATAAGCTTAAAAAGTATAGTAGAAGTAACACATTGTTTGGTCACATTATCAAGTCGGCAGATAATTACTAGTTACGATAATAGTTCATAAATGAGGGAAATAAGTTTTAAATTCTATAATTTTAATAAATTTTTTCTACAAACCAAAGACTACAATCAGACTTTTATTTTGAAAGTCTATAATTTACTATTTCGATAATTAGAAGCGATTTTAAGAAAAGAAAAAAATTATGAAATAAAAAAGCGTTAAAAAAATATTTTCAAATTTAATATATCTAATTTATTAGATACTGCAAAATGTTTTGCAGAAACTTTTCTTTCTTTTTAAATTTTTAATAAGAAGATTGCTATGACTCATCACTAATAGATCGACAGTTCAAAAATTATAACAATTGAAAAACATTCAAATTACCTTGGAATAAACAAATATTAGTAAGAAAGTTTAAATTATAGGGTCACATTAAAATCAAACAATTGACAAAAAGACAGATTGAAAAACTGACAATAGAATCCCTAGTTTAATTCACAAAAACTTTAAATACTGAAAAATAGTTACTGAATGATCTCTTTATAAAAATCATTAAAAAATCTAAAACCTCAATATTATTCAATCTGTAGATTTAAAGTTGATTTTGATTAGTGCATTACAGATAGAAAATTCTTGGCCAGGTAGCTATTTTTCAACATTGTGAAACATATATATATATATTCAGGTTATTTTAAATGCACTTTTTATAGCTCGAAATATTTTGACTTCCTATGACGCTTTTAGCAGATAAAGTTTCCCTGTAGTATGAACTTCTAACTTTGATTAAAATTTTGAATATGAATTGATACTAATTCTTCAATATAAACTTACTGCCACCCTTTCAGCTGATAAAATTTAATGTAAAGTAATATTTATAGCTAAAACCTGCACGATTTTCTAACAAGTATAAATTTAAAAAAAAAGAACCTGATCAAAGGAAACATTGCTTGGAGTTGAAATATTCGTAGAATAAACACATTCTACATAATTCCTAATAATTGGTCTAAATACAAAGACATACAAAATAATCATTCACAAAACATTAGTTCATTTAATTAAATCAATGTTTTTAAGAAAGAAAATAAAAATTATAAATTTTACCTGAAAATAAAGTAGAAAACTTATTATTTACAAAATAGGTATGGCCGATTAATTTAAAATTGTTTTTTCTAAAGGTCATGCAGCTTTAATCTCACAATGAGTTTTAATTAAATATCTCTCAGACTAAAAATGGTTGAAACATTGATTGAATTCCCCAAAAATTAGAAGTAGCGAGTTTCATCAAAAAATTCTCCCACTTTCTATGTTATAAATTTAGTTTAAGTACAAAACTTAACTTGAAGTGCATAGCTGGAAATATTTTAAAGTATGATGAAAATTTTGGCAACAAAACAAACTGCGGCACGTTTGTTGACAAAAATGATGCCGCTATTTCACCATGTAAAAACATGTAAATTATAATTGACTGTGGAAAGTTAAAAAAAAAAAAGAGAAATTACCAGAGCAGTCAAGATGCAGGCAACGAAATTTTCAGTCTTTTCACATCGCATAAGATTAACAAATTTTCATTTTAGAGTAACCTGCGCACCAGTAACTCGATATTACAATGGTGAATACTTTTTAAGGAAAATTAAAACTAAACAAGATTTTATTTTTCTTTTCATATAATTCTTGTTTTAGTTTACAGAGAATAACGTGCTATTAATTTGTTTAAAATGTCACGACACTTTTTGCAGGTCTTTGATTCTTAAGAAATTTGTTTGCTAATATTTGTATTGACATTTTAATGCAATGAAACCATTTAATTTTAATTCTATGAAATTTATAGCTTGATTAAAAATTTTTAGTTATTGAAGTTAGTTGATATATATGAAAAAATAAATAGTTTTGAAAAATTAAAAAATTTTTATTTTTAAACATATGAACTCTCTTTAGGACCATCTTTACCCAAACTGGGGATATTACCTTATCGTGATCTCTCGCTCCAACTACAACCACCAAGGTGCCAAATAGATTTTAAACTTGCAAATTTAAAAAAAAAACAACACATGTAGATGTTTGCCCGAGGGTGGCTACGAGTTATACCTTTCGAGTTGGTCCCTTTGTGTGATGTTTTTTTAAAGTTTCTCACACGCCGCTACCCGGAAGTTTCCAAGACCTGGCGATAAGTCTGCCACAGATCACAATACGTATATCTCCCCTTTAGACTTATAAACTTTTCTATGTACTAGGAATGCACGACCTGCGGGTCGCATGTGGCACGCGAACCCCTAATGTGCGGCCCACTGCAGCAATCTGAACAAAATATTAAAAAAAAATCAGAAATTTTAAATTTACCGATCTAAGTTTTTGTAGCACCCAAATCTCAATCGTAGTTTTTTGATCTCTTTTTTTACAATGTTTAACGCTACAGAGAGTCATAGTTTAGAAAATCCCAATATTTTTAATATGTCATTATTACAATACAGGAATTTAAAATTTTAGTTATCACTTTTGATGCTTTTCCTGTGTGCCGATTTCATCGTAAATCCAATCACTAATAGGTAGTTATTGCTGCCCATTTTAGCATATTTACTGAAATCACAATTTTTTAGAGTTACAAAAAACGCTTTATTTGTGGAAACTTCATAGTAAATCTAAATGACTTTTGATCTTTTTTTAGGCAGTTATTGCCACACATTTATGCATAGTTTTTAAAATTTTGATATCTTAGCAGGATATTATTACAAATTGCGGATAAAGAATCGCTAATTTAACTAACTATTTTTTGACGTGCTTTATTTGTGTCGATTTTATCGCAAATCAAATTATTTATTATTCCTTATTTTGGTAATTATTGCTACACATTTCCACAAGGGTTTGAAAGTCCCGATGTTTTTATACGCTATTGCGACACTTTAATTTCGAATCTCGCATTTAAATACATCACTCTCTGACTCGATTTATTTACATCGATTTCATCATAAATATTAAGCACATAAATTTACATCATAATATTTATATTTACATCATAAATTACAAAACCCTGTTTCAAATACAACAGTGTAGTGAAACATTTTTTTTCCCTTTCCTCTCACTGGCCCGTAGAATAAATGCACAATCGACTTGGAAAAAAAGGAGGGAAAGTATTCCTTCTGTCGAAACTTTCACATTACTCTCTTTCATGCTGTTTTGGAAATGTAAAGTGCCAGATTAAAGTTTAGGAAATAAATGGTGGGGCAGTTACTGAAAAACCTGGCCTCTTCATCGACCTTCCAAACTTTTTAGTGGTTTAAATTCACCACTAGGGGTTAGACTTAGAGGTTGAGCAGCTCTAACGAGCAGGGCATATCGACCAGAGGTTGTACCCAAACCCTAAATCATGATTTGCATGAAAGCCCTATAGCTGAAATAAAATTCAGCAGACACCTTACAGGAACATTTTGCAGTTCCCAGGCATTGACGTAATGTTGCCCTAAATGCTCAAATCTTTGAGCAGAATAGACCTCACAACCATAGAGTATGTGTCGTGATGTCTCTTTTTCAAGATGACAACCCCGACAAAGAGAATTGGATTATATTCCCATCATGTATAGGTGTCTCCTGAGGATGCAGTGTCCAGTAAGAAGACCAATGATCTTCCTTAAACTGTTTCTATTAAGCTTTAAAAGCTCTTTTTGACATACAGTAGAACAGCCACGATTTAGCTCCTTAGCTTGTCTCTGACCGTCAGAAGTGCGCCATTGCTCATGGGCAATTTTGCCATAGAGCTTGAATATGGATGCTCTAAACAGTGGCGTAGTTTNAGAGTATGTGTCGTGATGTCTCTTCTTCAAGATGACAACCCCGACAAAGAGAATTGGATTCTATTCCCATCATGTATAGGTGTCTCCTGAAGATGCAGTGTCCAGTAAGAAGACCAATGATCTTCCTTAAACTGTTTCTATTAAGCTTTAAAAGCTCTTTTTGACATACGCTAGGACAGTCACGATTTTGCTCCTTAGCTTGTCTCTGACCGTCAGCAGCGCGCCATTGCTCATGGGCAATTTTCCCATAGAGCTTGAATATGGATGCCCTAAATGAGGTGGGAGAAATTCCCAGTTACTGAAAAACCTGACCTCTTCATTTTAATGAATCGACCTTCCAAACTTTTTAGTGGTTTAAATTCACCACTAGGGGTTACGGTTTAATGAATTTCCTCAGGTACAGTACCTATGACATTGGAGTTGCTTTCTAAAGAAATAACCTTAAAGTCCTAGTTCTTTCAATTTTTTCATTCAAAATGTGTCGTATATATATTTATTTTTATTGCAGTAGCATGCTTTGGAGAAAGACTCCAGTCGAAGACATTCTTTGGCTTTCGTCAGACTTCATGTTCAGTTAAAATAGAATCTCCTTTACTTGTATCTTATGCTGGAAATAGAAGATTATCAAGTTCTCCTGCTAAGAATGACAAAGGTGATGTACAGGAAACTGAAGAGCCTATTGAGAAACTTTCATTATTTAAACGATACGAAAAGATGTTCAAAGAATATTGGTATGTGTTGTTGCCCGTCCATTTCGTCACTTCAGCTGTGTGGTTTGGAAGCTTTTATTATGCATCAACATGGTAATAATTTCTTTGAAAACATTTTGTTATTAGTTGTTTGCAGAAAGAATATCATTGCAAGCTTCTCAAAAACAGCTTTTTTTTTTCTAAGTGACTCTATTGATTACATAATAAATTAAAACATTTTTATTTTTGCATTACTTTGCATACGTGGATCTGAATTTAAAATAGTTAATAAAAAACTGGACACCCAGTGGCTGAGCGGCAGCGGTTCGCTCTGTCGTGCCACAGGTCCCTGGCTCGATCCTCGGGCCGGGAAAGGTTGACTCGGCCGTTCATCCCTTCAGTGGGTCGATAAATGAGTACCAAGCATGCTTGGGAACTAAACACTTGGGGTTCCGCATTTGGCTGACCACCTGACCGGAGCATCTGCTCCTGCAACCCAGAGCCCAAGGTCAAGAAAACTGAGATTGGCACAGTAGGCCTTGGCTCTCTATGGGCTGTCACTCCACTGAGTTTAGTTTTTAATAAAAAACTGACCACTAATGGTCAGGCAAAACGAAATACTTATTTGATTATTATTGTAATGCTTTTTTTTAAACTTTTAAATACATTTATAATATGACATCTATGTGTTTAAAATAATAAAACCAGCTTGCATGATTTTATTATGTATTTTGCGTTTTATTTAAATGTAAGGTATTTTGACTTTTAATTTCATTTGTATATGTTCTTTTTTAGTAGTATTTTTTAAATGTTGTTAAATCTTAATATCACAAATTTAAAAATAAAATTAGAAACAAGCCTATTTAAAAAAATTTGGAATTTAAATAGTTTGTTTAAATTTTTATTATTTTAGTCAGCTTAACAGATTTGTTTGCATTTTAAAAATGGTGTGTCACATATTTACTTTGAAGGAAAAAGTAATAAATTAAAATTTTTTATAATATGTACTTACATTTAAACAAAATACTCCAATATTGTCTATAAACTTTTACTTCTTTAGACTACATAATTTCCAAAATTTACTTAGGTTTAAATTGAATGCATACAGTGGTTTAAATTGAATGCATACAGTGAATTTTCTATGAACAAGAATGAAACAGTACTTTTTTTATTTGACATTTCTGGTAATTCTCTCATTTTCTGATAATTGATGACATTTTCTTAGAACTATTGTTTTCATTCTAACAAACATGATTATGACCCCAGTTTTTATCAAATTTACCTATAATAAGTTTAGCAGCATCCTGTGAACCTAATGTTGTTTTCATTCATTGCATGTAGTTATTATAGTTTTTAAATTGATTAAATAATAAATATAGAGTTTCAAGCATTGCCACAAAGCTCTGTTCTTCTCTTAAAAATTCCTAGTAATTATATATATAGTAGTTTTAATTCATCATCATCCGTCATCCTCGAAACCACCTACCTCAGTGTTAAAAGGTGCCAGTCTGTCCAGAAGGGAAAAGTTCGGAATATGATATTAGCTTACTATATTCTATAGAACAATCTAATTATAGCAATCAGTCTTTGTTCTGCTATCAATTTTGCTTTGTGAAATATATATATATATATATATCCTTTCTATATATTTTTAATATCCTTTTCTATAAGGATGACAACATAATAAATTTTCTATGCTTTTATTGAGAAAAGAATAAAGAAATCCATTTACAATTTATATACAATTGGAGCAGAGCTCCGAGACACATCTTTATCCTTCCATTTCCAAAAGATAGTGTACACTTTCTTAACGTAACATATGTTCATGTCATGTGATCTATAAAATCCAGATGTTAGAACCGGCGTCGTAAGATCTTAAGACCAGATGGAGATGAATTAAAATCTCAACATAGTCTTGATTTTAATGGGAATTCGGCTTCTTTAAGATATTTTACTGCGCGGTATGGACTAATTTTATAAATAAAGATTTCATCACTATTCCTTGAAACTTAAGATATACGCGAAGAGCTAAGTTAAGTAGGTGAAAGTGAAATTTAATGTTCTTATAAACCAGATAAGCTTATCTAAAGATAACATATAATTCTTTTTAAGTTTAGTCTCAAAAGATCCTTTTAATTTTATTAAGCTAGTATTTTAAATATTACATATATATGAAAACTTGCAACAAAAACTACATTAGTTATAAACATACATTAGTGTAGTTCAGACTTAATATAAAAAAAAATTTTTTTTTAAAAATATATTAGTGGTTAAAGTTATTTCTAAAAAGCTTATTTCATCCTTACAGATATTAATACTATGGGAGCTGTACCTTTCTCATTCGACTTTCTCTTGATTTTATGATTATGTTCTCAAATGTGAATACCATTGAAATATCTGAAAAAAATTAATAATAAATCATCTTTGTTTCCCCTTTAGTTGGAAAATACAATTTTCAAATTATTTTTCTCTTTTTCATCTTTCAATTATGTTTTTAAAGTGTAATATAGATTTAAATTTTTTATGATGTAAACTATTCTTCTAGATTCAATAAGTACACTACCAGTTGTGCTCCTTTACTGGAAAGTGTTACTTCCATTTCATTTGTTTATTTTTTCTCTTGTTTAGCGGGCAAAGATTAGTCGTTAAATTTAATTTTAAAGAAGTATTTAAGTAGAGACTTTCAAGAAAATATTTTAAAATCCCCAGTTTTTGAACTTTTTTCCATAGTTAGGGAAACTTTTTCACTGTATTGAAGGTTAGAAAGAAACAAATTTGGTAAAAAAAGATTTTTTTAATACATATTAACAGAATATGAAATGTGAAGTCATGTGGTGAAATGTGGAATTCAGATTGTTTACTATTATTAAAGTTTGACTTGGGAAGGATAAACTTTAGTTGAGTTCAGACTTGGTATTCAGGTTGCTCAAATTCATCGCATTTGGTCTTTTCCAGCTCTAAAGGAAAGACAATGTGTAACCCAAATCTGGCATTTTTTAAGCAACAAGTAATTAATGGTTCCTTTTAAAATTATGGATCACGGAAGCCTGGTGATTACCATTACCTGTCCTTCTAAATTGTTCTTTCTAAAAAAAAGTTAAAGTATGTTTGATTAATCTCAGTGAAAATAATCTTTTACTTGCTAAATATTTTTATTATCTCATTTCAAAATCAGTTTATGGAAGGATATTTAAGAGACTTAGAAACCTTTCTGTGCAGAACTGCAATTCAATTTCAATTTGTCACTTTTGTTGAAAAAAAAAGATGTTTTTTTAAGACTCAAGTTTTTAATAGTGCAGAGAAATTTAAATAAAAAAAATTAATGACTCTTAAGTACAGGTTCGCAAAAAAGCTGGCTTTTTCAGAAAAATGTCATGTCAGCCAGTTTTAATTAAAAATACTGGTTTTTATTTAAAAAAGCTGCCTTTATTGGCTTTTAACATTTTATATTTTATTATATGAAATTAACATGTATGCATTAAAATTTATTTTATTGATGACTCTTAAGTAAATAATATGCACAAAATATATGTTATTTTATAAATTGTACTTTCTCTTAAAGGTATTTATTCCATAAATCGATTAAGTATTATTTGATTTTAATTATTTAATTTCTGTTTTAATTATTTAATTGCTTCAAAACCAGATATTTTTGTCTGAAATTGCTCCAAACCAATTTGGATCATGTTCTAATTCATCTTAGTTCTGCCTTAAATAATATTTTTTTTTAATTTTAAGATAAAGTTCCCATAAATTAGGCATTTTCTATATAACTGTATGTGATTTGCTTGAAATAATGTATTTTGTTCAAAAAGAGGGACAATTGATTTTATAGCTAATTTTATATTATTCATATATTCATTTTGCATAAAAAAAAGTTGATTTCTAATACTATTTTCATGTAGTTTAAAATTATTGTTCTTAACACCTGTAAGGTTAAAGCGATTGTTTCAAACTTGTTTAGAAAGTTAATTAACATCAAAAAAATTTGTTGCTTTTTTTTGGCATGGCTAGAATCTTACAACCCTGCTTAGGTAACAATATGTGATGGAATATTTTGAAAATGCTGAAAATTTTGGGTTTTTGAAAACATGTTATATCCAATTTTAAGTATTGAACATTGCTTTTTTCTCCCAAAATTTTTAATTATGACAGTTTTTTTTGTGGGAAAAGATGTTTTGTAAACAGCTTTCTTCTGTTATTTTTTAATTGGCATCTTGCTATATAAGTTAAGCTGAAATTGGACAATTATCTAATTTCTGATCTTTTTCTATATTTTGAGCTTCTTAAGAGGCTTGTTTATGCACCATATTGATTATTATTTCTTTCTTTTTAGTGGCCTTGATATTATACCATTTCTAGAATATGTAAATCTGCCTGATGTATTGATAGCTCCTCTACGTAATTCTTCTCTTGGACACATTGCTGTTGCATCTGCTTTGTATAAACTGGCTACCCCTGCCAGATACATGGTTACTGTTGGAGGATCAACTTTTGCTGTTAACTTTTTAAAAAGGCGTGGACTAATTAAGCCAGTGCCAACAAAAGCTGAGATAAAAACAATGATACAAAAGAAACTTAAAAAGGATGGAGCTTCAGAGGATAATTGATGTAGTATATATTTATTATTATTGATAAAAATTTTGTACAATAGACAAGTGTTTCTCATTTACTTATTGGATATTTGGCTATTATTATTCTTGAATTATTATTTTTTTTTTTAAGTATTGCATTGTTTTATACAGTTCCGTCTTGTTGTTAGTATTGAATACATCACCATACAAAACTCTTATAATTAAGTTTTAAAAAAATAGAAAAATTAACCTGAGAACAACTCTTATTTGACACCCCTCCTTTTTTGCAACTATATATTTCAATGTGCTTGGCTTGTAACTCAATGAAATACTAATCATAGTTTTGGATTGTTGAATCCCTAAAACATGAATTGTAATATCGTTTTTTAAAATAACAGTTTAATTATAAAATTTGCCATGCCCCATGTGTTGTTAAAATAAAAATCTTTCTAATCACCTTTTTATAATCAACTCTTTTATTTGTATTTTGTTTCCTGTGAGGGGGAATAAAATGAAAGATTACTGTAATTTTAACTTATGATCATGCTCTGTATTTTTATTAATTTTCCTAACTGTTCAATGTTTGTATACTAAGGAAACATTTTAAATATTGTATTCCCATTCCACAGTGATTTGGGTTTTCTGACATACCCCTGTTTCCACAGATGTCATCCTGTTTATTTGTTAATTTATTTTACAAAATCCAAACTATTAACTAATAACCAGTGGTTCAGAATATCATCAAGCAAATGAGATTCAGGTGGTCATGGAGAAATTTTTGGCCTAATTAAAACGAAAGTTATGAAAATTTTATTGCAAAATAAATGTTGGGTTTTAAAAAGAAATTTCCGCTGTAAAAAAAAAAGGAAAAAAACGAGAAACTACTGAAAAAAAATTGAATCAAGTCAATAAAATCCATATATATTTTTACTGTAATATGTCAGGGAAATTATTGCTGATTTGAGTTTTACTTCCTGGCATGCATAATTTGTGACGATTTAATCATAATTTCATGTGGAGTTTTGATGGGGTTTTTTTGCCACAAATTTGTTTTTTATATCCAGATATTTTTCATACACTTTATTATGACACTTGAAATTTACATTGCTTGGTTATTAACATTTTTATGTGACAATTCCATTGTTTTTACAATAAATTTTTTGGTATCACCCCAGATTTGCACACTTTTTAATGTCAATATATTTCCTGTGATGTAATATATATTCTGTTATATATTGACAGCAATTCCGCTTACTTTCTATGGCCCGTCTAATATTCTCCAGCGCAAAAGTAAATAAATAAGTAAAATATAGAACAATTAGTGCACCTACAGATTTATGTATTCAAAATTGAACTTAACTTTTTTTAATGTTTATAAAAGAAGAAAATAAAAATAACTTTATGCTGAATTAATGTAAGAATTCGATTTTAATTCTTCACTGAATTGAATGAATAATCAATTTTTTCCCTAATCATAGAATGTTTATTTTTTATGTCTCTCTTTAAAGTGGAAATTTGTATTATTTTAAACAGGAACTCGCTTTCGTGAAAAAGTACTCTAAAATTTGAAAGTTTTGGGTTCTAAGGGCCTATAGTATCTAGCAGAATCATTGTGTTTATGAGAAGAAAAAAATATTAGATACAAAACATTTTTTATTTCTCTCTTTAAATTTTATGAATGTTATTTTTTTATATAAAAATAATAGTCTATTTTTTGATATTTTATTTTTTCCTTTAATTCAACAAAAATCTGTATGGAAAGAAATTAGTATATTATAAAAACTGCCCATAGAGAAGAAAATTTTTGTTAGAAAACAAAACTATATAACTATTAAGTTTCTAAAAATTTTCAAATAATTTCTTGTTTCAGAAACCGTTTGTGTATTAAACATTAGTTGATAAAATATCATTTTTATTGAATAATATATACATTAGTGTATAAAATATATTTTATTTATAGCACATATATAGAAGACTGTCACTTATTGATGATAAATAAGCATTTATTTTAAACCATTTGAGAATGTTTCTGTGCTTTTTATTTTAACCAAACCGAGTTAGATTACGTGACTTCTTAACTTTTTTTAAATCTTGTTGCTAAATTAAAAGTGTCATATTTGGACAAATAAGTCATAAGAAAGATTGAAAAATAAGTAATAATTTAAGCATTAAAATAAGCATTTAAAAGTTTTTTTTAGCATATATTTATAATATATATTTTAATTCATGATGCTATATCATCATATTGTGTAAAAAAAGTGTTTTCTGTTATGTTAAATGTGTCACAAACAACTTTATGTGTCTATTTGTTTCTTTATTAGTTTGAATTTCTTAAGTTTTTGAGTGGGATTTTAAAATAAGGTTTTACTGTTTCAATATATTTTGATTTTTATTAATTTTAACATATATGCCAATTTATCAAGAATGTGTAAAAAAGAAAAAGGAATTTCTTTTTTTTTAAATCCAATTAATTATTAACAAATTATATTAACAATGCACAAATTTTTTTGAAGAATATATTAAGACAGTTATTGTAAATAAAGAAAAAAATGGTAGTAATTTTGGTTAAATTTTAAACCTAAATTAAAAAGTGACATTCTGGGGATTATTAGGCTGAGAATTGTCTGCATCTCTGCTAATAACTATGAAAGCAACCATTGATTTTTTTCTTCTGCATATTTTAAATTTTGCTCTTCACCATTACTTATTACACATAATATGATTCATATCATCTTTATATAAAATGACATCTAAAACTTTATTTATCAGTTACAAAAAAATATTTTTCTATTTATAATTTTGAAGGAATTGATTGAATAGGAATTAGTTGCAGGCAAATAATTAATGGTTTTTAATTCTAAAGATCTTACCAATATATTGTTTAGCAAATGGTTTATTTCTCTGCAAATTTCTAATGTCTTTCTTTTTTTGCTGTTATTTATCAGTTTTATTCTTTGTACAATTGTAAAAATTCTATTCTCCCCCTCCCCCTAAATATTTAATTTCACAGCTTTTTAGCTATAACTTAATTAATGTATCTATTCAGAAAGGGTAATTTAGGAGGGCAATTACTGAATCATTTTTGTTGCATAGTTAAGTTTTAAAATATTATCTATTATCTATTTTTTAAAGTATTTTTGATATGCGTTACTAGTTTTAAAATTTATTCTAATGTAAACTCAGTTATTTAAAATCTAGACTATTAATAAAAGCTCTAGTTTTAAAATACAGCAAATTGTTATGGAAATTATGCAATTTGCAAAATCGAAAATAAGTTGAACATAGTTTTAAGATTTAAATTTATTAACAATAAAATGGGCAGAACTTGACATCCAATGATTAAAATAAAGAGGCACTTTAGTGACATAGCTATTTAGATGTCAACTGCATCTCTGGTAGACTATTGTACTTTGTGAAATTGGTGCTAGCGCCCACTCAAAATACTGGTATGAGCATGCAACAAGGTGCACATTAAATTGGTTGTGATTAAAAATCCTCCAGTTAGCATACACTGGGAGTTCGGAGAAAGTGGTATCAGCTAAGGCACTATCCAAGGTATCTGATAGGAATTAAAATTTCGTACTAATAAAACGTAAGAGGCTGAAAAAATGGGGTTAGATATTTGACCATGGTTGAGTGGTATTTGTTACCATAAAATCAGTTTTCTTAGTAATCTTTTATATAAAAAACATTTAAAATAGAACAGGGCTCCCACAGGTCAGGGAAAACCGGGAAATCCTTGAATTATCTGGGAATTTCTTTTCAGGGAACTCTATGAAACAGTGAATAGTCAGGGAAAATTGAAGTTATTACAAAAAATTTTGGAAAATTCCTACATCAGCATACCTGAAAAATAACCAGTCTCAGAATTGTCAGTAACACTAATCAGTTGTTGAGATTCGAGTTAAATAATTCTAACATCTATTAAAGTTATTTGTTGTAAAAATTTCACATTTTATTGAAACTTAAGTGCTTCTATCCTCGTTCAATGATATTTCTTTCCTCACAAAATCCAGTATTTAACATTACAAATAAAAAATAAAAGTTTTTTGATGAAAAATTGGATGGTATAGATAAAGTATAGCCTGATTTTTCATTGAAATTTTCCTGATATACCTGAAAAAGTCAGGGATTTTTCTATCTATTATTATTATTATTTTGAAATTGAATGAGAACCTTGTAGAAGCTTTATTTTCATGAAGTTGATCAGTTACCATTACAATTTTGCTTTTGAAATTTCCATTTAATTTTTAAAAATGCTATAAGAACTTGTTAATTTTTTTTTAATGAGATTATTTAGTAATACAAAACAGTCAATATTTAATAATGCTTTACAGTTTCGTATTCATTAAATTAATTGCTTATGCTGACTGGAAATTTTTTTCCCACGCAGTTTATTATTAAAGCTAATAAATTTACTTACTGTTTGAAAATACTGATTTGATATTGTAGAACTGTTAATAAATTAGTTTTTTAGTTTTCATTCTTTAATTTGAAATAATAATCATAGGAAAATACCTTTAAATAAGGGACAAAAAAATATTTCCCAGTAAAATAATATCTTTATGACTCTTATTAATTTTATGTTCATTATAATTCAAGAGACTGATTGTTTCAATTGAAGAACTCAATCTTTGTTATTATTATATTTTCACTGATCACATATAGGATGTAGCGAATAGTGATTTAGCCAAATAGCAACAATTCTTTTTTTTTTTAAATCATTAATAAATATTATTTTTTATATATAAATAAGTTTAGTCATTGTTGAAAATTAATCAAAACTTAACCATATTATTGATATGGGATGAAGGGGAAAGATATAATAGTTATTCATTAGAAATATTTAAGATAAATAAAAAACTGACTGACAGCTATAAAAAAAACTTAAGTTATAAAGTTGAAAAAAAATAAATCATGAAAATAGTACTATTAGTTCTTTAAACAAAACTTTAATGCAAAAAATAATATTTTCAGGAAAAAAAAGTATCCATAAACGTTAAGAGAAAATAATCTATCAAAAACGTTTTTAAAAATTCCATGCTATCATAAGAATACCCATAAAAACAAAAGATTATATACAAAAGCGAAACGGAAAAAATAAAAATCGATCTTTATTTTCGAAAGAAAATTTTAAAAGTGAATAACTCAGTTTTCCAATTACTGTATTTTCAAGAAAAAAGAAGAAATAGAAACCCTTTATATAATAAAAAGAAACCCCTTTAAGTGCTGCGTCACAATATAAATGTCGGTAAAGTTAAAAAAGGCCATTATAAAAAAGAAAAAGCTACGTAGAAACCGAAGCAAAAATCGTTCTTAATTTTTAAACGAAAAATTTAACTGTTAAAAATCTCAATTTAGCTTTTTTACCTTGCCATATTTTTAAAAAAAAGTTACGATAAAGGAATGAAATTAGTTAGAAACGCTCTTTAAAAAAAAAGCTGTATCATAATAAAAAATGATTAAAAAAAGGCAAACTAGAAACACAAATTTTTTTTCTTCTTTAAATTATAACTTTAATGTTGAAAATCGCAGCTTTCTTTGTTACCGGTCTTTCTTATCTTACAGGGAAAAAGTGACAACAATTTTTGAAAAGAAAACCGATTTTAATGATTTACATTACTTTCCCATATTTTTTTCGTGTTGCCATGGAAAACCTGATCAGATTTTTAAATCTTGTGGTTGTGGTCAAACATGATGTGCAAGAATCGTTATAAAATAATATTGTCTCATAAAACAATAGTTTAACTGCTAAATTCTCCATGCCATATGTCATAGAAGTATATGTTTTTAATATCTTTTTATAATGGCTTTTGCTATGGCACTTTTTCATTGTCCTCTGACAGTAGTATTTGAATGAAAAATCTCTCTAGATACTATTTTAACTTATAACGCAAGCTATGTATTTTTCATAATTTACCTTATCGTTCTTATTTTGAGAAAATGTGCTTAATAATGAACCCTTATTATTCAAGGCTTTGGGTTTTCTGACGTACCCCTGTTTCCATACACATCATAATAAGCTGTTACCAAGTACAGTGTGCATGAAATGAAATTCCGTTGCATGAAAACGTATTCCGTTTCAGGTTATCTGTATTATTTTGAGAAACTATAAGCCTGTCCGTATCCAAATTCCATTTAACGTTATCGGCAGTATTTATGGGTATTGGCTCTGAAAACAACCGTTTTTTTTTAAAGAAAAATCAGAAAACATAATAACAAAATAATAAAATTAAGACGGACAAAGGCAAGTTAAAAAATGGCGATCCAAAAACATTTGAAGAATCCCCCTCGCAGTAAGGAGACTGCGTTTTTCCTAAGCCTCCTTCACAGTTTTGACATGTTCGTGGGTTCGATCCCAGCCTGCCGAAGACTCCCCGTGTAGTAAATGGTGACTGATGCACGTTAAATCTGTCGAGTCTCAAAGTCCTCCATGTTCCCATAAAAAATCAATACCGCTGGGGGTATTTATCCAGGAATTTCCTTGTCCTCTGAATTAGTTCAAAATTACAAGGCTATGGGAGTTGAACATTAGTAGTCGTAAACCCAAAATTGGTTCGGCTGTTCAACGACGGTTATAAAATAAAATTAAAAGACATTCCATAATCTTGTTTGCACCCCTCTGAAAGTCATCCCGTCTCCTGAAAGGTAATAGCACTAACGTTGGGAATTCATTTTTTTAACACATGTCTTTGGTGCGATCAAATCATACCTAAGTGTAATCGTGCTAAGAAACCAATTTAATAGAATTGTAACTCATATGTTGTAGTCGTAGGACACTGAGGGTGTGTTCTGATTGTTCTTGTTTTCCAGTGGCGCCATCTATGGCCAAGAATTCTACTTCTGCCACACCCATACGTCGCACCCGTTTATAGGGCGGGCCCATTCATACACCCATTTATTCATTCACAGATCATAATTTTGACCTGAACCAGAGAACGATCAATCTAAAATTCAGTACGGCAACCGCATGGTTGCCGTACCCTTATTATAGGATACCTGCAAGTGATGAAGAGTGCAAGTGACAAAGCCGCATAGAACTTATACAAAATTCTTTCACAAAGATTTCAATATATATTTCATATTTTTCACTATATATTTCGTACTTAACACAAAGCTAGATTCAAAGCCGCATAGAACATAAACAAACTAATTATACATTAAAGTTTTCAGNATGGTTCCCGTACCCTTATTATAGGATACCTGCAAATGACAAAGCCGCATAGAACTTATACAAAATTTTTTCACAAAGATTTCAATATATATTTCATATTTTTCACTATATATTTCGTACTTAACGCAAAGCTAGGTTCAAAGCCGCATAGAACATAAACAAACTAATCATACATTAAAATTTTCAGGTACACAGAAAAAAAATATATCACGGTTCAATAAAATAGATAAACAAATGATAATTCTAAGTTAAGACATAGACGAGAAAGAATTATATTTAACATATTCAATATGTGATACAGCGTTGTATTTAATTAACTTCATATTAATTAACATTCTGACTTAGGTGGAGAAACTTAGCTAGACTTAAACACGTCATCTTGTTTTTATATGATCAGCTGGAGCTGAGAGCATACACTATCTGGCCATTAATGACCGGACACCTCTCATTTCGGATACATGAGGTGCTAGTATCAAGTCAGAGGGCGTAGGATCGCCACGCGCCCGAATCACAGCTTTAACCCTTCTAGGAAGGCTATACACTAGGTGTTGGTACACGGCGGCAGGTATTGCCCTCCATTCCTCCTGTAACATGGCGAAGAGTTGAGTGGTGGTTTTGAGGCGTTGTGGTCTGGCCCTCAACCGGCGCTCCAACTCATCCCAGAGATGCTCAATTGGATTGATGTCGGGTCTTTGGGATGGCCAGTCAAGTTCTTGCACCCCCATTTCATCAAACCAGTCCGTGATGGCATGTGCTTTATGAATGGCAGCGTTATCGTGTTGAAACACAAACGGGCCATTACCGAACTGTTGCCACAGGGTGGGAAGCGCCGAATTGTCCAGGATGTCTCTATACCCTTCTGCGTTCAGGGTTCCACGCACTAACACCAAGAGTCCAAGGTCAAACCATGAGAAACAGGACCACACCATAATTCCTCCACCGCCGAACTTCACAGTGG
>NC_092205.1:33518813-33561866 GCF_043381705.1 Parasteatoda tepidariorum
ATATTTATTTGCGCAGGCGACTTTTTTTGGCGGTTTTCTGGACTATCGCCAAATATATAAACCTTTATTGCAACCCAATTTACGACCCAATTGTTTTAAAATTTTTTCTACCCCCCCTAATTCAAGTGTCTAGATTCCAAATATATAAAAAAAAATATATGTTTATTCAGAGAAAGTACGTTTTTGCTTCTGATTTCGTAACTTAATTAATAGTTAGCACTAATTAATTAGCATATTTGAGGTCACCCCCAGGAACCATTAAGATTGACACTTAGTTCGTGGAAATCGGATCATTAGAACGAAAGTTATTCAGGGTGATATCTTTTTTTTTTTGCGGACTGTACACAGAACAAAAATATATCACGGTTCAATAAAATAGATAAACAAATGATAATTCTAAGTTAAGACATAGACGAGAAAGAATTATATTTAACATATTCAATATGTGATACAGCGTTGTATTTAATTAACTTCATATTAATTAACATTCTGACTTAGGTGGAGAAACTTAGCTAGACTTAAACATGTCATCTCGTTTTTATATGATCAGCTGGAGCTGGGAGCATAGGTCACGTGTCTTGGTCTCGAGTGTCAAGTACCTGATTCCCATTGATCGATTTAAATCGGATATCTGGTGTTTAACATTTCTGAGATAAACCATTAGAAAAGAAAGCAATTTTCTTAGTTAGATTTTATAAGAACTCAGTTTTTTTCTCAATATTATAGAAATTGATTTAAGAAAGAAAATTGTGGTCTTTTTCTTAGTTTTTGTAGTTTTTTTTTTACCCGAAAAGTGGATACCTGCAAAGGTGTCATCGGGGGCCCTAGATAAATTGTGGCCTTCGACGATTCAGAAGCCACTCAGGTTCGTCACATACAAGTGACATCACTTACAAACATTCAGATTAATCTGATAAAAATCACATGGTTGAGCCTAATGACTTATTCTTCTTTACGAATTGCAAATGCACAGTTAAAATTACAGTTCCTTATTTACCAACAAATAAAAAATATCTTCAATTATAAATCAAAATTGTTTTTGAAAGTACAAATAACAAATTAAATGAAATACTCAATATGAAAATTATTTTAATTTACTAAAATTCTGAAGTTAGCATCGCATACAATTTATAGTTCGTTTTCATTTGTTTTCAAAAAATTTTTAAACGTCATCTTAAGCGTGTTTTTTAATTATCGTCTTTTTTAAAGTTTTTGATATACTTCATTATAAAAAAATTAATTTTCTTTACAAACCAAGTTTCAATCATCTTAGATAATAAATCATAATTGTTTTTGAGAGTATGCAAATAACGACTTAAATAAAATCCCTAATATTAAAAATTTTAAACTTTTTTATTCACGAAAATATTAGGGCTCGTTAAGCAGATGATTTATTTCTCACCTACAAGCAATATTAAAATGATGGAAAGGTTAAAAAGGGCATTAAATTGACCGAGCAAGTTGACTTCGTTTCAGGAAAATGAGAGTTGGGTGTTGTATTTGCAATATATTTCTCACAAACTTAAGATTTAATAGATGATCCCACTTCATTTGTTTAAACTCATTTATCATGCCCAACTACTTAAGGAAAAAAAATCTTTATGCAAAAAAGAAAGATCTTCCTGTAATTAAAACAGATCGGGATTTTAGAAAACCTCCCTTTATTTAATCCCAGAAATGCAATCAATCTTCTCAGATCCTAATCTCACGCCAAGGTCTCGTGAAGAAATTATTTTACACTTTAGAAAACCATTATTTAATTTTCGGCATATTTTTCTTTCAGTTGTTTGATGAGCATTAAGGCATGAATTTATTTTTGCTTTAATGATAGAAAGTATCTATTCTTATTACTCATTCTTTTGACTTTCAACGGAATCCTGATTCTGCATTAGTCAAAATGTTAAAACGCAAATTCAAGGTGCAGCTTATTTTTTATGAAAAAGTTTCATAGTAAGAGATTTGTTGATTAGAGAAATCATACAATAAGGTTTCTTAGCCCTAGATCACTTAACTTAAATCAGTGTTAATTCGGAACAACGTTCATATTTCTTTTATATTCGTAAAACTAAGTAGCTTGTTTCATGCTTTTTTTATAAGTATAGGTAAGTGACTAGTTTTCAAATTTTCAATCTTCGAAGATATTTAAGTGTTACGGTAACATTTCAAATTCCCAAAATTGGCATAAGTCTGTAGTGCATTAGGGGAAGTTTAGTTATTTCGGATTAGAAAACTACAACTATATATTGTATAATTTCCATTTTGGAACAGCTAATGGGGTAAAGAATTTGAAATTGGACCACGTTTTTCACAGTTTTGAATTTTCCGAAGTGATTAAATACTGGAAATTTTTTTAGAAAAGTAGTTGTTTAGATTCAGCTCAAGTTTTTATAGGTAAGTGATTAATTTTCAATCTTCGAAGATGTTAAAGTGTTACGGTAACATTTCAAATTTCCAAAATTGGCATAAGTCTGTAGTGCATTAGGGGAAGTTCAGTTATTTAGGATTATAAAACTACAACTATATATTGTATAATTTTCATTTTAGAACAGCTAATGGGCTAAAGAATTTAAAACTGGAGCACGTTTTTCGCAGTCTTGAATTTTTCGAAATGATTAAATACTGGAAAGTTTTTTAAAAAAGTAGTTGCTTAGATTCAGCTCCAGTTTAAGAAAGCCGGAGATTATGGACACAGAACTGTCGGGAGCTTTCCGACCAAATGTACTTTGTGCAAAAAACTGCCTAAAGATCATATATTTATGTACGAATCAATCAAGAAAGAGAATAAACAAATTTAACAAAGAGAAAAGTCGTTTCAGCGCTGATTTTTTGTGGAAATTTTCGAATACGTGAGTGTTTTACTTAGAATATTTTCAAAGCTATTCGTGTTATTAAATGAATTTTTTTAAAAAATAAATTATACAAGCCAGCTAGAAAGGAGCTATTGACGTCCATGCGTTGTAAAATATTTAAACTATGAGTTTCAGATATTAAATTTTTTTTCTCAGTTCTTTTTAAAATTTCAATATCCAATCTTTTGAACTGAGGGACTCGCTGTATTGAAGAAAGTATATCGTGTTATGCATCGATCATCTTCATGCTATAATATTAAATATTATATTAAATTAAATTTTTTAAAACAATTATCTGCGAGTAAAACTGGAATAGAAAAAAGCAAGCAAAAGATATTTTATATTAATTTTCTACTAGATTAATCAATTTATCAATATATAAATATTTAAACGTTTAAGTTGAAATATTAATATATTGATATTTGTAAAGCGATTATGATATTTATTTTTTACGATATTGATGAATATTATACAGAAATTGACAACAATCTTTTATATAAAATTTCAAATTCCCGAAATTAAGAAAAGCTTCTTTTTAAAATAAGGCTGAAAGAACCTAATGTTTATTAACATTATGAAAATTAATATTATGAATATTGGCTTTAAGTTTATGAATATTGATCTTTTATGTATTTTTTCGACTTTTGTTTATTTTAGAATTTTGTTTATTTTAGTTTGTAAAACTACTTTGAAAAGCTACAAATATTTCCATCCATATAAATGATATCATAAGATGGCGATGAGATTTTATTTATTTAATAAACTAAAAACGGTTTTTTCAATCCTGTTTTAAATTTGATAGCAAGCATTATTTGAATATTACAAAAAAAATTCGAAAACTATAAAACCGTGTTATAAATTACTAGTCTATGGATAATCTATTAGTTGTATAGACACTATAAACAGCTTTTTCCCGCTACTTATTTGAGTCAATCCTCAATTAACATTGAGGGGTTCAAACTTTTGATCGATCTCCTGACCAAACTATGGGGAACATATTTCCCAGATCGCGGCTACCCTCCATATGTTGGGAGTCAAAAATCTAAATCCTTCCTAATAAAAGGTATGTTTATTAAGAGAAAGTATGCTTTTGTGCCTAATTTCATAACTTAAATTATCGCTTGCACTAATTAATTAGCATAATTGAGGTCACCCCCCTCTAGCCATTAAGATTGAGTCTTAGAACCTGAAGATCCAATCTTTAAATCAAAAGTTATCATGGTGGTCCGTTTTTTTTCGTTTTTTCCCCCGCATAACTTAGGAATTTTAAGAGGAAGAGAAAAATGGTTATTTCTGATAAATACAACTGCTAGTTTTGCTCCCTGTAGAATTTCTAATTTGTATATCTTAGTAATTGTTGCTACTACAAATTAACAGAGGTGTTTATAATATCAACTAACCAAATAAAAGCAAAACATTTTGGTTTTTCGGAAAACTTTACAATTAATTTAATCTTCTTGCTTGTACATGAAATCTACAGAGGCGACAATAACGTAGTTAGAATTTTGACATGATCGTTAAGTTAATTTATTCACCTGTACTTTAATTCGCAATAACAAACAAACAGCAAACTATATCATGCAGAAAGGGAAGCGAAAAGTAAGGCAACTGTCAAAAAGATTATCCAAACGACGTCTAAGTATACAAATATTTTAAATCTGGGACTAAAGCAATAATATCGTTGTGATAAAGAGAATACGGGAAATATTTTACTAAGCCATGCCATGTCTCATAACTATTATTATGAATTTGATTTTCAAACGAATTTACAAATGAAGTTTGAGGTCATTAAAATTCAAGTGTTTCTCACATTTAAGAAAACTTAGTAATATTTTGCTAGCGGGCATAAATTTTAATAAAAGAATAATTTCCGCCTACATTAACTTAAAACTGAATTAAAAAAAAAAGAAGAAAAAACATCTTTATTAATAGTAGGAATTTTCGTCCCTTATTCGCACCGCTCACCCATCTCCGTAGCTGTTTCTCGTGAATCATTAATTTTTTTTCTCCTTCATAAAATTGAATAAAAAAAGATTTTGTTTATGAAAACTATAATTATTACGTAATTTTATGCACGAACATTTTGTTAATGTGTTAATCGTAACTAAAGGAACGATTACCTAGATTTGCAAAATAATAAACTGTACTTGAAAAAAAAATATTTAAACATAGGAATACAGAAGATGTGGCACAGTAGGAAATAATAAATAAGAAACAACTTTGTTTGTCAAGAATATATACCAATAAACTTATATGGAATAACAGTTCTAGCAGTTTTTAAGCAGTTTTTAAAAATTTCGATAGAAATGCTAAGATTTATTCTGGAAACATCTCATCTTATACTATCTTATTTTTTTAATCTTTTCTTTTGTGTTTGTTCTTTTTTTTCTGTTCTAATACGCTATGTCGAATCTCTTATAACTCCAGAACCATTTGACCTAGGATTAATGTTTTACAAGCTCAATGATCAACCTGTATAACGTGGCTACGTCACTGAGTTAGCATTCCTGAAGTTATCTGAAACCACGTGATTATTCAGTTTCTAGTTTGCGTTTTAAAATGTGTTTTTATAAAATTAAACTATTTAAAATGAACGGGATTGAAATTAAGAAAAATAAGTTATGTACTAGAAAGCAAAGGCAAAGTTAATGAAGAAAAGGTACTGATGCGTAAAGAAAACCATAAAAAATCGCCATACTGTTATTGATGCCATTGATACTTAATTAATTATGGTAATTGACGCTGTTTTTAATAGGTACCTACTGCGAACACTATGGTAATAGGATTTAAGTAACGGAAAAATATGCTTTATTGCAGAAAATTTTGACTATTATAAGTTGACCTCGAAAAACAGCATCGTGCTAAATGATTCTGATTGCACTTAATCTTTGTTTCGATTAAATGAACTTCGAAAAAAGTATTTTCTTTGGTCTAATAATGTAAAGTCACCGGGAAGGGCAATAAAAAATGAAAATATTTTAGCTTTAATAATTTTGTCTGTATACGTCTTTTAGTTTTGGGCACAATTTCATAATGTTGAACCAGACCTGCGGATGGTTTAAATGCTCTTATCTAACTTGGACTCCGGACTTTCTCGTGGGCTCGACTCCAATTTCGATCTCAAATTACACTGATACAAAATTTTCACCAGTTCTCAGGAGAATATTAATTGCTACAACATAATTTTTTACCTTGCAAAAAGTTTTATCGTCTTATTTATTTGAAGTTTACTATTACTTGAATTCAGACCAATGTTTTTTCTTAATATAGTATCGAATATTTTGCTAGAACTGAGCCATTTGGGTTTAAAAACAGTTTGATTCAAACGTCTGAAATTCATGTAAACTTTTTTCGTGCTAAGTTTATAAAATTCTAGGCAACGTATTTGAAACGTTTATTGAAATAAAAGATTATCGCCAATTTATTTTGTCTTCTCTGTTTTGAAAGATCAAAATGAGTTGGATTATTTGCAGATTCAATTTAATGTTCACTTTCTGTGACAATTTTAAATGATAGTGGATAAGAAAAGTTGTAAAATTGGGGATAATTCAGGAACAGAATTGATTTCATGCAGGAAATTAAAATTTTCCCATGACATAAGAGATCTTTTGCATTGTTCCTTCATAGCGGCAATCGCGCTCAATTTTAATTTCCTTGGAAGTACCTAACTTGATTTGCTCATTTTAAAGTATTTGTTCAAGTATAAGTTTTGAACTGTAACTTGCCGATTTCATTTTAATCGAAAAGCTTTTATTTTGGATGTAATTCCCATTTCTTCAAGTAAAGTAAAAGGGTGGAAAAATTACTCCCCAAAATTTTATGGTTCTTCTTATTTTTCCTTGAGTAAAGTTGCCAAATGACCAGAAAATGTTTTCTCTGAAGAAGAGTACAATAATCTCTTCTGTAACGTTTTAAATTTGTTTCATACATATACATCGGAGAAGAATCAGAAACGCGAACGTCAATATTCTTCACTTTAGCATCTAAGTTACTAAATATAAATATGGTTTTCTTTGTAAATTAAAATGTTTGATTAAATTTGCTTGTAAATAAACAAGTAAAAAATGCCAAAAAAAATAGTTTACATACATTTCTTTTTATAATATATGATGAATTTCTGCTCCCAGATTCTTAGAGGGGGAACAATATTGAAAAATTATGGAAAAATATTTTACATATAATATACACTGATGACTAAAGTCATGGGGTAGCAATATGTAAATATACAGATCGCGTACAAAATGTATATATGGGTATTGCGCTCGACTTTTATTTGTGTTGCCTGAAAATATTTCTGATGTAATTACGATCGCATGACAAAAATTATCAGACAGATTGAACTTGGAATGGTAGTTGGAGCTAGTCGCATCGGACACTACATTTCGGAAATTGTGAGGGAATTCAACATTCCAAGATCTACAGTTTCAAATATGTGCTGAGAACATCTAATTTCAGACATAACCTTCCACCATGGACAAGGTAGGGGGCAACCTCCTGCACTTAATGACCGATATCGCCGATCTGTGCATATAATTGCCAGTGTTAAGAGAGAAGCAATATTGCGAGAATTAATTGCAACCACCAATGCGGGACATGGAATGGGCGTGTTCGTTAGGACAGTGCGATGCAATTTGGCTGTAAGGGGACATGGCAGAAAAAGATCGACTCGAGTGCTTGTACTAATAGCACGACATCACGTCCAGCACCTTTCCTGGGGCTCTTGACCATATTGGTAGGACTCTTGACGACTGGAAAACTGTGCCTCTGTCAGATGAGTTATGATTTCAGCTGGTCAGAGCTAATGGGAGAGTTCGAATGTGTCACAGACCCTACGAAGTCAAGGACCCAAGCTGTCAACAAGGCACTGTGCAATCTGATGATGGCTCCATAATGGTGTGGACTGTTTTTTAACAACATGGACTGGGTTCTATGATCCGAATGAACCGATTATTGACTGGAAATGGTTATGTTCAGCTACTTAGAGACAACTTGCAACTATTCATGGAATTCATTTACTCCAACAACGATAGAACTTTTATGGATGACAATGCATCATGTCATCAAGCCTTAATTGTTCGCGACTACTTTGAAGAACATTCTGAACAATTTCAGCAAATGATTTGGCCTTGCAAATCACTCGACACGAATCTCATGAATCATTTATGGGACATAATCGAGTGGTCAATTCGTCACAAAATCCTGCACCCGCATCACTTTCACAATTATGGACATCTATTGAGGTTGGATGGCTGAATATTCTTGCAAGAGACTTTTAACAACTTATTGAATCCATGCCATGTCCAGCTTATGCACTTGGTAGAGCTGGAGGAGGTCCACCTCGATACTAAGAGGTACTTTTGTCACCTCAGATTAGATGCACATTTGAACTGCTACTGCACATTTTGTAACTTTAAAACCAAAAAAGTCTAGTTAATTTTTATATACTTTTTAATAATAACTTAAAAATTATCTTATTTTGCTCTTTTAAAAATATTTTTAAAATATTAAGTTTTGAACAGAAATTTACTAATTGCATTTTAATTGGAAAACTTTTATTTTGGATGAGCAATTCCAAATTCTTTAAGTAGAGCTGGAAAAATTAATTCTAAAAATTTTATGCATTAATAATTATAAGGTTATGTTTTCCCGATTTTCACTTGAATGGATGATGCTGGAGGAACGGAAAAAGCTTTTCCTTAAAAGAGTAGGACAGTCTCTACTTTAACTTTTAAATTAGTTTCATAGAAATCTATGGAGGAAGAATGACAAATGCAAATGCCAATATTTTATACTTAAGCAAGTGAGTAACTAAATTACTTTAAACCTAGTTTTCTTTAAAAATTAAAAAGTTGAATTAAATAGGCTCGTAAATACACGAGAAGCAAAAAAAAAAAAAAAAAAAAAATTTTTTTAAATTAAAAAAAATANAAAAAAAAAAAAAAAAAAAAATGAATAAAAGGAAAGAAAATACAGATATATATTTAAATATATCAATATTAAAAATAAAAAAATAGTTTACGCAAGTTATCTTTTTATAATATACGATGAATTTCAGCTCACAGATTCTTAGTAGGGAAACAAAATTATTTTACATATAATGCAGATAGATGCTGGGAATTTGTTATTAAAAGTTACTGCACATTTTATTGCTTTTAATATAATAGAGCCTAATTAATTTTCAATGTAAAATGCCGCTGATGTAATTTTAGTAGCATTGATAAAAAAGGATACAAAATTTAATTTCATATACTTTAGTATCTGAAAATCATTAATCTTCCTGAATATGGCAGTGAAATCTAAAACTGCATAAACTTTTTGACAAGGAAAGTACAATGAAGTTTAAACTTGATACGATAAAATGTTCCAAAGATCGAAACACAAGATCAAAAAAGCGATTATTTTATCAACAATTTTGTCTGATTTTTGTTTAAAGGAAATCAGCAAATCTTGTTAGCAAAGATGGTTGACAGCTCCAGAAATTAGCTTTACGGTTTAGAAGGCGCCCCCTTTCACCACACTCTACCCCTCATTGGCGATTAATTGCACCAGCAAAGTGAAAGACACTCACTGAAATTCCAAAAATCAACACTAATTGCAAGCCCAACCGCCGCGATATCAAAAGATACAGAAAATTAAACTAAACCCAACTACCCCTGCTGCCACTCCGCCGAAACTTAATTAACGGATTTTTAAACAGGAAAGGCTTTTCAGGTAGAGGGAGGTATTCGAGGTCTGAAACAAACAACTAATCTGAATTTCTCATCGGTGACAGATATGAACGCGCCACAATCTCTAGTTGGGTAGAAACAGTGTAGGTTTTGGTTGGGTTGGGTGAGAGGGGTACATTCTCGTGCGCTCTGATAAACCAAAATAGAAGAAGAAACAATGGGGGTACTAAGGTGTAGGCGGGGAGGGAAGTAATCGGGGTAATTTGGGCTCCCTTTAAGCGAGATAATAATTTATAATCAATAATCCGTTTCGTAGCGGAGGGCAATTAATCAAACTGCCAAAAAGGACTCTGCCCGGGTGGTGAGAGAAGATGTTGGGGGAAAGAAAACAAATAGTTTGTGTGTAGAAAAAGAAAGCTGTTCTGTTTTTCCTGGAAATATTCGGATTTTCTCTCACTCAATCTGCTTGGCAATTGCATGGCATGCAACGCAAAGAGATAATCTATTATTGATGAATGATTTTTCCTTGTTGATGAGTAGGTCAGATGGAAAAATTCGAGGGAATAAAAATGTTTTGAAAATTCTTCAAGCATAGAAGTTTTTTTTCCCTTCTTTTTTGCTGAAAAAAAAACAACCTCAGATGTGTTATAAGTTTTTAAAGTAAATAAAAAAGAAGTACCCGGCTAAAAAGAAATTATAAAAATTTTATTCTGAATTCAGTGTAAAAAACCTACAATTATAATTTGAATTAGATATGTTGTTTGTGGCTCCATGCAACAGATTTTTCTTTAGTTACAATATTGAGCGTTCGAACAGAATTGAATACAATTTTTTTAAAAAAATTTTTCACTGATTTTTGTATTTAATCACAGAATAATAGACTTGTTGCAGTATTGTATTGATCTAAATATTTGGGTATTAATTTTTGGATCAAGATTTTTTTGGATTTCTTTCCTACGACTCCCATCTAGGTGGCAGGAATAGGCCACCTAGATCGTTTTTATTTATCTCTTAACTTAAATGCAATGTTAATAAGCAGTGCTGTACTGCTTCAATTTTGTTACGGGAATTCAAATCCCTGCACCGCCGTAAAGAGAGAAAATGGAATCTAAAATTATCAAAGATAATTTTTGATAAAAAATTATTAAATCATTATAAGTAATAATAATTTTTTTTCAAATTTTAGTTTCCGTATTTAAAGTTACGAGTATAAATTATTTATTTACTGATGATAACTAAAGAAGAATTTATTGACATGCAACAACCTAACTATGAATATGTAAACACAAAATTGTGAGTAAATAAATGCTTTAATTGCTACCTCAGCATCGTTACCCACTTTTTCAAAATGATAAAAAGGCAAGAAAAAAATGAAAAGAAAAAAAACCCGATTACGATTAAATGCAATTACGATTATGTAAAACATCTTTGTCCAATCGTCTGTAATTACTGTTTTGTCATAATCTGGTGATTGATTTATACAACACGGCACCTCGATGCATTCTCCTTCTCTTTTTGTATACACTTACAACATCTTTGTCTAGTTGTTTGGTGATTAATTTTTACAACGCTGTATCTTGATGTAGTGTCCATCTTTGTTTATGAACTTGATACATTCTTTTTCTTCTTTTTAAATTCCAATTTGTTCGAAAGTTATTGCAATTTTAAGTGCTTTTTTATTAATTTTTTTATAATTAAGTGCTTTTTTATTATCTTTTTTGATTTACATTACGTTTTGTTTTGCACAAAATGTATGAGACTTAGAAATTTGAAATTACAGAGCTGAAAAAAACTGTTCTAGAAATTCAATGAAATAAAAAAAAATTAAGGTTCGATTGATTCGAGAAATTATCAGCTATTAAATTTAAAATGAAAAAAAAAATTATGTCGCAGATTTGCTACTCGTTGAAATGTAACTACAAATTTGAAATTTGACTAGCTGAAAAGGCAGTTTAAGTGTTTTTTTCTGTGAATTGTTTTAACTTTTTTTGCTTTAAATAATGATTTTTTTCCCATTGTTCTAAAAAAAACTTCATTGATGCCAAGATCATCATTTTATTAGCTCAAGTAATAGATAAGTGTAATAAAGGAAACTCGTCAGATTTTGCCAGATATAAATCATAATTTTATATTATAATTTTTTAAAAATATTAATTTTTATCTCAAAAGTGACAAAAAACCGTTGGCAAAATAAACTGTTATGTAATATAAGGTTATCGATGTAGATTTTTAACAATTAAAATTCCCTCTATTAGTTTTTTTTACTGTATCATACATTCTATATTCCTAAGTTTAAATATTTTTTTCAAGCACATTTGATTATTTTTCGAATCGACCATTTTGTTGCGATTAGCATATTAAGAAAGTTTTCTTACGATAAAGTGTAATAATCATATATTTTAAGTAACAAATGATCTTTCATTTTTGAAAAGTATGCAATATATAGTATATAGTATAAAGTATAAAGTATGTAGTATCTAGTAAAGTACTTATTTTGTTCTTTAAGGAAAAGAAAAAAAAAAACAAAGATAAATAAGAGGTTCTCACGGGGGACGGCAAATAAATCCTCGTAGTTTTTTTTATTATTTAAACAGGATTTTAAGAAATGTTAAAGAGGCAAAAATTTGCAGAATATCCTGTATATGGACATATCAATCTCTTGCAAAAAGTAAGTTAACTCATAAAAAAGATCCTAGTAACAAAAAAAATACAAAAAAACAATAGTAAGAGTGCGTGAAATTGTTTTTTCTTCTTTTTCAAAACATATATTGCTTCATTGCAGATGTTTCTGAAAAAATAGCTTCTTATCAATTTATTAAAATCAAGTTCTGGAGCAAAAAGTAATTGTATTAGAAAGAAGATGAGTAATTAAAAATATCTACAACTTTAATTAGAACGTGAGGAAAGTATTTGGTGTTTTGAGCTAAATCTTATTATCTTTTGTTTTTCTTTTTTAGATAAATGGAATTTTAAATATTCTTGAAATTTTTTTTTAAAGATTTGGCTGTCTGAGATCAAGAGTTTTTTTTAATCTTTGTTTTCCTACATTTATATTTTTTAATTTACAAGAAAGTTATTTATCAAAAGAAAAAACATTATTAACGCTTTTGAGGGGGGGAAATATTTTATTAGTATCTCTCTTCAGTATTTTTTGCTCCTTAATTAAAAATACAGATGCATTTGATCGCACTTGAAACTTTTTCTTTGAAACGTATCAATTTTTTTAAAAGATAATCTTATTTAGAATTTACGATTTTTTTTATGGGTGGAAAATGTATCGTTGTTCATGAAATAACTCGAGGGATTTTAGGTTGCAGCAAGATCATTGTTTTTTTTTCGAAACGAATAAAACTTGCCTTTGGAAATAATATTTGCTGACAAATTCTAAGCCTTACACTGAAAAACTTTTTTTCAATGGATGTTGTGAAAGACGAAGGTGAAAAAACTGCACACAGTTTGATTCAAAGCTATTTTTAACTTTCAGTAAAAAATAACCTCCTCTTTAGCTTCTTTTTAACTAAGATAATCTCACTTACCTCTAACTAAAATAATTATTTTATCTTTAAGTAAAACCTTTATCTGTAATTAAAATAGCCATTTTTAACTTAAGTGTTAAAAGTAGCTAGTTTTAACGAAAGAGCTATAGCAACAAGTTATTTATTTTTAACGCTAGCTATTTAGCTATTATTACTAATAATAATAGCTATTTTTAACGAAATAATTCCCAATAACATTTAGCAATTTTTAACTTTCGCTAAAAATAGCTAAAATAAATAAATAAATCTTCATATTTCATTTTATCTGTTATTTGAAAATTTTCCAAAATATTGTCAACATTACCTTGGTTTGATTCAAATAAATTTATTAGTTATAATGTAAACATTACTAAATTTCATATGTTATTGTATCATATATAATTTACCCTTTACAATTTATGTACAACTTTAAAGGTTCAAAAATTCAATTTTTAGAAACTAGTTTAAATGTAGGAACAGTAAAACTGAAAAGTTGCTATTTGAAGTTCGAAAGCTGCTAATTTTGCATAAAGCTGGGGTTTGCACTCAATGCCATGTAAGCTGAGACTGGCTTGCAAGCATCACTAATCCGTTCAAAGCCAGACGAAACATGCTGCGTATCTGGCCCACCAATTTGCTTTTGAACAATGTTTAAAACATGAGAAAATCTTACTAAATAATGATCAAAAACAACTTAAGTGATTCATTATGATATGCATAAAAGATTTATGATAAAAAATACTTTTTACGAAATGCTAAGTGATTCTTATACTTATAAAAAATACTAAGTGACACATTCCAGCGCCACGTGTATCACCCTCACTGGATCCTATACAAAAATTTGTCTACCGATCAAAATTACAATATGTTGGTTGGATAAGCTAACTAGTGGACAAATTAGTCAAAAACTTCTCAACATGCCACCTAGGGAAGAAGATGAGGTTCAAAATGCTTTGGAAAATTCTTAATATAATTCGGAAACTGTTAAAAATGAGCAATACTTCTAATTTTGATGATATGATTAAATATAAAGTTTCATCTCCAAAATAAGCGTTTAGAACAAAGTTGTCATTTTTTGTTTCTAATATTTATGCTATTTCATGATGGCTTTTGAAAATGCAGTAAAACGCCACCACAAAGCCCCCCAAAAGTTTCTATAGTTTGGTTTTATAAAATATTGAACTGAATCTTTCGCTTGATTCCTTTAATCTTTAATGAAGATAACACTGGAATACACATTTTTGTTGCATTTATGTAAATACTTGATATTGCGTAATTCGGGTGGGAGTATTTCAGATCAAAAATTAGCTTTGCTCCGAAGGCCACAGATTTTATTAAATGGCATTTTTAGTCTATTTTTTGCCAAAATGTACAAGTCTTAAAACGTTATGTATAACAGGGCATCGCGTAAAAGTTGTGTCAAATTACTAGGGGATTTAAGGCACATTATCAGGATTAAAATTTTAAAGAAACCCATGCCCGGAAATGTTGTCATACGAAGCTAGGGGTGCTTCCATATTATGACCTGTTCAGAAGTATGACCTACTCAGAAGTACACATAATTGGGAAGCATACCTAGTGGCGTAAAACGACATTTTCGGACATGGGGTTTTAAGCAATTTTAATTCTGGCGATGTGCTGTAACTAATCTAGAAATTAGTAGCAACGTTTATGACCCCCCCCCCGTTTAGTATAACGTTTTTAAACTTGTACATTTCGACAAAAAATCGTCTGAAAATGTAAATCGATTGCAGATTCGATTGCGGATTTGAAATCAGCGATATAACAACATCTATGATCTATTAAAAAATCTTACGCAATAGAAAACAAGAAAAAATTGTTTCCCAGTGTAATTAATCATAAATTGTTTGAACAATAAACAAATACTTAAAAATTTTTCGAACTAGTAATTTTAATCCTTCGAGAAATTTTTATTATTTTTTCCAACTAATTTTCTGCTACTTAGCATTTCTATATAGTTTCCACGGACATGAAATTTAATTTTATAAATTTAAATAAACCTCAACCGTAGGAATCATTTAGCGTTTAACAGATGTAACATTTCAAATGCATGCAGCATATTCGTTTTCGAACGACTCCGACCACAAATCGAAGAGAAATGCTGTACACGCGAACATTGGGCAGATGTCACGCAGCGATTAAATACCCATCGTTGATTAGATTTTAAATGCTTGCGCTGTTACGGCATTTAAAGAAGAAAAATTTGCATCTTCTTGAGGTCATCTCGCAAAAGAAAATCGAAATTGTGAAACTTGTCTCCAAAATACATTTATTATAACATTTTAGTGCTAATGTCTATTTGAAGATCTCCATCGCAACTTTCGGCAGAGATGTAAATATTGTGGCCAAAATTTCTATTCGATATAGAATAAGCATGATCTGTAAGCATAAGCACAGTAAGCGGTCTGAATTTGTTTATATTTATTTATATTTCTTGGGGTAATAAGTAAATTAAATTTGAAAGAATATGTATTATTTAATTTAGTTTTGATAAATGTAAGATGGCAAAAACAGCAACATTTTGACTTGGTGCCCTGTTATTCGAAAAGTAATTGATTAAGTATCACAGGCATTTATTTAGAGCAACAGACGTAAGACAGTTAAATTTTTTTTTAAAAATTATTTTGGCGAAAAAAAAATTAAAATGAAGGGAAAAAAAATTGAGAAATAAAAAATAATTTCAGGAAAAATAAGCTAAAAATTTTTAATTTATTAAAAATGTTAAAATTTTTTTTTAGCGTTTGAAAGAAAATCGAAATACTGAAATTTAACGCCTGAATGTCTTTAATCCACATTTTAGCGCTTATATCTATTTGAAATTATCTTTTGTAACCTTCTGAAGAGATATAAAAGTGGGGCTAAAATTTCTATTAGATATAAAATAAGCATGCCTATCAAATATAAGTATAGTTAGTAGTCTGAATTTGAAAATAGATACTTGTATTTGAAGGGTTAATAAGTAAACTGAACAGGAAATATATCTTTTCTTAATTTAGTTGTTATAAATACAAGAAAAGTATAAGCGGCAAGGATAGTAATAAGTGGGAACAAATAAGTGACATAAAGAATCCAGTTATTGATTAAATATATCAGACAATCATTTTAGTCTGTGGAACGCAAACAAATTGGAATTTGAAAGATATTGAAATTTTGTGGAAAAACTCAAAACGAAAATAACAAAAATTTTAAGAAACAGACAAACATTTGTAAAAAAAAATGAGCTAAGAATTTTAAATTAATTGAAAAGAAGTCAAAACCTTTTTTGAAAATATTAAGCAAAGAATGAAAATATATTTACTGTGGCCTAAATACACTTAAGCTATATTTTAGTACTAATGCTTATTTGATGGTTTTATATGTGTGCTTCTAAAATTTTAATTAGATATAAAATAAGCATGACTTACAAGTATCGGCAAAGTAAGTTGTCTGAATTCATAATGGGCTCATTTTCAAAATAAAGAGACATTTAGAAATTTTTTGAAAACGAATTAAATGTTCGTTATAATACTTATAAAAATTACAGCTGAAATTAGAATTGTTTTTTGTACGTAAAACTTAGAACAGCATGTGATTTGAAATGTAAAATAAAAAGATTAACTTTAATCTGCATTATGTTTCCCTCGGTTACCAATGTTTCCTAAAATGTTTAAATGGAAGGACAAGTTACCTAGAACAGTAAATCTCTCAGTTTTAGCACTTACATTATTGTTACCAACTAGGAGTATTGATTATTTTTCAACATTATTAGTTTTATTATTATTATATAAAATAAAAATATTTCCCTTATCTTACTTTTTAGGTAAACATTTTAAGCATTAATTAAATTAATTAAATAAGCACTTTAAATCAATTGAAATTAATTTTTGTTTCATTATAAAGTGAAATAAAGCTTGATAAATGTTGGGTAATTGAGTAGACAAAAGTAACAGTAAAAGTAACAGATCGTTCCTAGAGATAAATTTTAAATGTTCTTGAATTGCAAATTGCTCAATTTTAACGATAAAAGTATTGACACCTACCTATAGTTCTTTTAATAAACCTAATATGTAAATAAAATTATTAAATTAAAAATTAATAAATTGTTTAAAGCTGAAAAAAATCTTCGTCGTATTACTATCTAAGATCAATCTTAAAAAGAAAAACAAAATTTTCTTACAAACATTTCTTTCTTATTTTTATGGTATAAATTTAATCAGAAAGCAGTACTATAATTACAAAACACAAATTTATTAAGCTTATCTTTAACTTGTAATTGTAATTTTAACTTGTTAATTGTAATCTACATTTACAGTATAATATATAAATATATCTATAATTTTTTTTTGCTGATGATAAGAGATTTTGAATAATGAAGAATACTTTTAAAAAAATTAAACAAAAAATTTAGTGCAGAACAAATATTTAATTCTTGAAGAGAAATGTAGCCTAATAGTACACTAAATATTATTGTAAATATATTTAAGAAATACTATTTGGACTGAAAATATTAGCATATTTCCATTATGTGCGCCTATTAACTTCTCACTTATTGAGATTTTAAAAGAATAGAAAAAAAATTGGAGAGAAAATTTTATATCCGTACTTAACAGATAAAGGGATATCGTATTCTCTAAAAAGTTTCTCATTACTTGATAATTCATCAAAGATATATTATCTCAGTCAATAAGTGATTGGTGCTTAAAAGCAACTTTGACTTTTCTAAAGAATTCAGAAAAATTAAATTCTAAAATGGCAAGAGTTTTATTTCTTTTTCGATCATTTGGCGATATAAGTTACGCTAAAATACTTCATGGCATAACCGTACATCTTCAAGCTTACTGTCTGATGCCGTTTTCTTTGTTGAAATTTAAATGTCTCCTTCCTTCATTTCAAACACCGGTACCGATGGTCTCTTTTAATGAGGGTTTTAAAGACGGCCCGCTTTAATTCACGCATTTTATTGTTTCACAAAATGGCGCCTCTTAGGGACTTGATTGCCACCATTAGAGATTTAGAAGTGGTTCCCAAAATTGCTAAATCTCCTGTCTTTTTTTTTCCCCACTTCAATTTGTCCCCAGCTTTAAGAGGAAAATAGTTTTTTCATTATCTTTACTCATTTCGAAAACTCTCTAAGGTTCTTTTTAAGACTTGAAAATTTCCCCTAAGCCAAAGCAACTGTTTTAAATGGGAGTTGCATTAGCATCTAACCAGGAAATTAAATTTTTATTGGTGCCAGGAGAACAACATGGGAAATTCAATAGGATTGTTTGGATACCCGTTTCTTTGGTTCAAGAAATGTGCAAGAAAGCTATATTGCTTTGCAAAAATAATACAGAATGAGTATGTTATTTCAAGTCGTTTCAAATAGTTCCGCAAAATATGTAGAATAAAAATTTACAAGAAATTGTATTCAAAAAAAGTTTTAGTTTCTACTGAAAAAATTTGTTGGAAAAGGATAAATATCAAATATTTTTTTCTTTTTCTTTTATTTGAGTTATAAACATCTTTGTTCAAAATAACATTAGAAAAGAGCAATAGTTCGATAAAAGTTTACCTTCACTGACAAAGTTTACTCTTTTCTTTATTTGAAACATAAATAAATAAGAGTGGTATTTTTTAAACTTTGAACCTAACTTCTTCCGCTTGCTTGCTGCTAACCATAAATTTAACCATTCTATATTTGATTCAGCTCTTGCTAAACTCACTAGACCCAAATGGCCCTTTTCTTTTAATTCTTACATTGAACTTACTTTTTAACGTTTTTATCTCCCATTTTCAATAAAAAATGTTAATATCCTCTCTAATTTAGATTTAAAGTTATTTTTAGGTTTGTTAACAAAATTAAATTCAAATCTCTTAAAAATTAGTATTGAAACTCGCTGGGGCCACATATCTTGACAGCGTGACCTTGGCTACCTCAGACAAACCAGACGCACTTAAAAATATAGACTTAAGAAACTCGACAGATATGTCCATTATCAAAAATTTGATAAATCATTAATTGCTGCGTGTTGTTGGAATTTTGGGTAAAAATTCAATTTTGACAGTGCAAAATTTATTTCTACCCCAGTCACATCAGCTCATCTTGATGCCCCGGAATCTTATTTCATTTATATGAATGCTGATTCCTTTGTTAACGACATTAGTTCTTCCCCACCTCTTCATAGTACGTAAAAATTCATTTTACACTGTTTCACCCCTTTCGGCTACAGTGGTTTTTCTTGTCTTATTTTTTTATTTATTTGCTTTCTTTATTAATTTTTGTTTCACTCTCGGCTACTGCGATTTTTATAGTTTTATTTTTTCTCTTTATTTTCCATCTTTCGCAGTCATATTTACGTTTTATATTCCAAACCTCTTTTATTTCTTCTCATTCACACTTAGCAAGTCTTAAGATTGGGAACCGATGTTTGAGCTCTTGAAGCAGGACAACTTTTATTACCATTTGCATGTTTTTTGAAGCCAATGAAGTTTCTTAATCAAGAAATATCTCACTACTTCAGTTTCCTGGGATTATTTATTTGAATGCTTTTACCTCTTTAATGAACGTAAATAATTTTGGACAAATGTTATTAACTGAGCAATAATACGAAAAAAATAATTAGCTATTTTTTAGATGGAAATTTATCAGCAAATATAATTGATTTATACGGAGAAAAAATATTTGGTAAATTTACCTTACGTATAGTAATGGATGTCTCTGGTAAAAAACCTTCTCATTAATGAAATTCTTATTAATGAAACCTAAATATACTAATACCTGAATAATTAAAACCATTTGGTAATTTTTCAGTTCATACAATAACGGTTTACAGGGCATTCTGGTTTTTAAAATTATAGTTCTCATTATTACACATGTAGTAAGAAATTCGAAACTAGAAAGCAAATTTTACCGTTTTGATGCCATGCTCTAAGATATCATAATATAATAACCAAATTTTAACCACATTTACCAGATTTTATTACATAATACAAAACTATATTTTATTGTTAGTTTTAACAAAATCATTACTAAAGTGCTTTGGTAAAAATAATCGAACTTTTTGGTATTTCCATAGAGTCAGAAATGCGTAAATGTTACCAAAGTCTGGAAGTTTTCTCAGTGTAAAAATAAGTGAAGTTCAAAAATTCAAGTTCATCAGACAAATTTAGGCAATTATCAAGCAGATTAATTTGAGTGAGGATTTGTACAAGTTATAAATTCAGATTGCCTTGAGAAATATAGCTTTGAGTAAAAATACTTTTATAGTTCTATGGAAGAAGCATTCTGGCATTGTAAGGAAGTATTCTGGCAAAAAAAAAAAATTCTTGCGCTTAAGTATTTTTTTTCCTCATAAACTTTTGAGTTTGTTTTAAGACCTCTTTTAAGCAAAGAATAAAACAAAATGATTCTTAAATAATTAAAAACTTTAGCAGGTTTGAGAAATATTTTAAAATAAAATAATGTTTTACTGATTTTTTTTAATTCTTTGATATCAAAGAAAACCATGCAAACTTGATTTCTGTTACAAATAGTTCAATCATTTGTAATATTGTGAAACTCGTTTAAAACTTTTCCTTGATTAAAAACTTTAAAAAATTGTGAGCATTAAGTCAAATTTTTTGTTAATTTTTTTTAATGCTTAAAACATATCTTATTACCTTTCTTGTAGTCAAAATTTTTGAATCATCAATTTTAAACTTTAAATTATTTCTTTTTTTTTTCATTTTCAAACTCTTGTTTTTAAATGAAAAATACAAAATTCTTATTCATATTCTACGTTCGAAATTCATCCAACCTTGAGTCATTATGTTGACTATAGCTGTATTCATTTTAAACATGTTTAGAAATTGTAATTTCTTAAAAAACAAAATGGCTGTAATAATTTTTAAATTATACAATTAAAAGTCAAAAAATTACTTTATATTTATTAAATATTTATGCAATATTTATGCAATATAATAATAATTATGAGAAAAACAATGCAATTTTAAATTCAAACATTAAATTTTAATAAATTAAATTAATCTTTATCAACCTACATCGCCATTTAGCATTTTCTTAGATTTCATCTTATCAATTTTATTCTTGTCTAAAACGTAAACGAAGCTTTTTATCATATTGAAACTAAAATAAATATGCATAATTCAAAGTAAAAGTTAATGATATTAACAATTTTTACTTAGAAAAAGGAAAGAAAAAATACCTCAACGAGTTCAATCTGAAGAAGATGAATTATTCATGAAAAATACATATACGCTGCGGCCTTAACCATAAAGTATATATATAAAAAAAAGGAATATTATAACTTAGTAAATTTTTAACTCCAAACTTGTGCAATTAGACTTCCTCATTTCCCTATGACGTTGATTAATTTTTCCAATTTTTTAAAAGACATTAATGAGTGAAAGTTGTGGGGCAAATCTTAGAGATATGATTAAATTAATGCAAAAAAAAGTTCTCTGAAGTTTCAAGTTATAAGAAAAATCTGCTTAAATTAACAAACAAGTTTGTTTCGAGTTTTATCTAAAATGTAAAGTACCCTCTAATTATGTTTTTGCTTTTAGGGTTTTTGAAAATTTGAAGCGTAATATGCTTCGGCGTTTATATGTGAGTTTTCGGTGTAATGAAATTAAAAATAAATGAATAATTGTGTTCTAAAAATACTTTTAAATTTATGTAGAACATTACACTTTTGAGCTTTCCTCAAAATTATTATTCCCGCAGGAAAAAATTAGTTTATTTTATTCCAAAAACGTTTAAGTGGTCGTGAATTCTTCGCTGTTTGTTTGAGTATTACAACTGTATATAAAATGAACAATGTGTGAAATGAAGAAGTGAATGCGAGAATAATTTTTGCTTTAATCATTGGATTTTTTCAGTACTAAAATGCCCAATTAGCCATTTTCATCTCTTCATGAAATTGATTGATTTATACACTTTTTTAAAAGATACTAATGAGTAAAAGTTGGGGGAGGGGGAATTTTAGCGATGCGTTTAAATTTAAACGAAGAACATTTCTCTGAAGTTTCAAGATATATGAAAAATATGCTTAAACTAATTAACAAGTTTGTTTGAAATGTTATCAGATATGTAAAGCACCCTCTAAATATGTTCTTATTCCTGTAGTTATGTTCTTGTTTTTGAAAGTTTGGAGCAAAATATGCTCAGAATTTGGAGTTCTAGGTATAATACACGAAGAAAAAAATTATGTTACTGTATGAGATTTTGAAGATTTCCGACTATATGAGATTTTGCTGAAAAAAACATAATTCTAGCTAATAAAAACCAAAATATACATTATTTAATTGGTAATTTTTCCGTTTGTATGATAACGGTTTCGCGCAAATTATGATTTCCAAAATTATAGTTCTTATTACCACACATTTAGTAAAATTTACAATAATGAAAATTATTTTAACCAAGTAAATTGTTTTATGCGATGTTCTAAGGTTTCGTGATAAAATAACCCCATTTTACCAAATTCATCACAAATTATAAGACCGTGCTTTATTGCTAATTTTACCAATATCATTACTAAAGCGCTTTGGTAAAAATCACCGAGTTTTTCAGTGTTCTCATGGATCCAGAAGCACTTTAAACTGTACCATATACAGGTAGTTTCGATTATGCTTCTTTTTTCTCGGAGTGGAATTGAGAATAAATGAACAATTATATTCTAAAAATACTTTTTGTTAAATTTATGCAGATCATTATAATTTTGAGCTACGTTCAAAGTTATTCTTTAAGGGAAAAGATTATTAAATTAAAAAAAGACACAATCTCTTTAGATAAATGAATTTTATAATTTAGTACAAAGCGTTTTGTTTTCACTCAAAAAGTTCTTGAGAATTTTTGACTGCTCTCTTGACCAAAGTATAGGGACCATATTATAGACCCCCCTCCATAGTTTGAGCTTCAGAAATCCAAATCCGTCGAGAAACAAAGCTGTTTCCATTTAAAGAAAGCACGCATGTTGTGTTTGATTCGTAAAAGTGTCTGATTTCGTAACTTAAAATATCCTTTGTCCCAATTAATAAGCAAATTTGCTATGTGGCTATTAAACCATTACGATTGTGTCTTAGAACATGAAAATTGGATTATTAGATTAAAAGTCATTCAGGATTGTTTCTAACTCTTTCTGGATTTGGAACTCTCTCTGTATTACTATGATAGTTATAAAATCCCACTATGAGCCCGGAAAATTTTTTCGAATTCTGCAGGCAGCCAACGAATGTCTCTCTCGTATATTTCTCCCTCCATTCATATCATTTTTGAGACAAGGACTTGTTTCGAAGCTATTTTGGCACATTTTTGATAAATTTTGAAAAAACCCTTTTTACGGTGCGGGTAACACAACCCTTATAGGTTCTATTAAATTCTTTTAATGTTTGAGGAAATTGCTTCAAAAATCTAACATATGTCAACATTGCTTTTCAATTAAGTACCTTTCCTACACGGAGTTTTGGGCATATTTTATAACGAAGAAACTTTTTTAAACATTAAAATTTAGAGATTGGATAGTAGTTGACTTTAGAAAAGTCATTTTTTAATTTTGCGTCTTCGCAATTTTTCGTTCTAATCATTTAAAAAAGAGAGAAGCAATGAAAAAAACCCCATTCCAATGAAATACAGCTAGAGGTGTGGTTGTGATGTACTAGGAACCCTGAAAATAATATGTGAAATATATATCTATTTAATATGATTAATAATAATCTACACCTGCCGAAATGCATTTCTGTATTTGCTGAAAAAATTTCTGAAGCGATTTTTTAAGTCCTATTTCGGAATGCTTATTAATTGTGATATCGAAGACTTTTCTTAATGTCTCTTACATATTTAATCCTCGTCCCTTTGTCAAATTTTTTGGTATCACAAATTGTGAAAATAAGTCTTTCTCCATACTTATCAGACAAATCTCTTGCAAACCTTTTATTGTTTTTGAAGCGGAAAAATTTGCTAAAGGAACAAGGCTCAGAGATGTTGAGCTTATGCAGAATCGTTGAACATTCCAAACTAGAACTTTAAAAATTGTTTCAGAACTTTTCCTGCCGAATATAGAAATACATTGTGAATGATGAAAACAAAATTCAAGCAAAAGAAAAAAAGTGTTTGGTTTAAGAAATAAAATTAAAAATGATTAAGTGAATTATTTTTCTATTATTTAGTAACAATGACCATGCATGCCTTTTACTTTTGAGAAGTAATAAAACCTTGAATTTTTTTTTTTAATTCTAGTATTTTTAAAAATTTTATGTTCGACAGTTTTCATCTAAAAAAAGAAAAGTAACATATCTCATAGATTTGAATAAAACATAAGTAGGCATTAGTGAAAAAAGTTTAATTAGTTTGACACAATATCGCTAGTGCTTCATAAAAACTTTAAAATCCTTTTGCAAAATAAAATTTATTAAAAACATTTTTGAGCTTATTTCCTTTTTTTCGATTTTTTGTATTAAAAGATTTATTAAGCGAAAAACTAATACTCAAGATACCACATAAAACAACAAGTGAAAATACTTTGAAAATTGTTTTGAGTTTATAAAACTAAGCTTGTTTTTTCAAGTCTATAAATTTCATCTTCATATTCAATTTATTGGAAAATAATGCTACCAATCTTCTCAGCGCCTTCCCTGGAGGAACGTTTTTTTAGTTATTTTTTTTAAATATTATCCATGAAAGAAACTCAAAAGTTTTGACTTTCAACCTCTTTTTGTCATTGCTTGTATTCCTCTTCTTGTGTCAAGAAATCCAATAAATATTCAAAAAGGAAGTAACTGCAACTGCAACTGTGAGAAAAAAAACTCGTTTTCATCCTGTTGAATGCGTATTATCTGTATATTTGATTAATTTTATACAAAACTTTTATACTTCAGAATTTTCTTTGCATTGCATCTTGCTGATCTTTTTAAAGGATGCAATCTTTTATTTGTAGAGTTTTTTTCTCCAGTCAGGAGTCATAAAATCTTTTTTCTTTCCTTAAGTTTCTTACATCTCATGAAAACAGTAAAAAAAAAAAGAAAAAGCTTACACTATTGGAAAATATTTTTGTTTGATTGTTTTTCTTTTTGAATTGATAAAATTTCTAGTAAGAGCAATATTTAAATTTTTACAGAGCTGTTTCATATTACTATTCTAATGCTTGAAATGAATTTTAAATATTTAGCAGCTGCTTTATATAATGCATACTTTTGAACTATGAAGGAAATCAATGTAGGCATTTTATCTCGCTTTCTTAAATCCGTCTCTTTTAAAGTATTAATTCATCACTATTGTTTATTATTTGTTTATTATTTGTATACTATTGTTTATCATTCTAACTATTTGTTTATACGTTTCACTAATACAGAGACTTTTAGATAATATTTTGAAATTTCTCTGCAACATATTGTGCTTCATTTAAATATTAGTTAAGTGAGATAAAATAATATTTTTCTTTTACTTATAATTTTCATTATTTTCTTATAAAATAGCAATGAATCGTGGTTGTTTTTTTTAGAAATTTTACGTTTATAGTCCCTGGCCAAATTATTAAACACACTACAAGATTCTAATCGCACTTTTTTTTTCGTTTCGGGCTCAATTCGTCCTCTAACAAAAAAAATTTTCTTATGCGTCCCTCATACATAAGTCGATCGTACTTATGCGTCGTACACTAGTTTTTTTAGAAATTTTACGTTATATAGTCTCTGGCCAAGTTATTAGGCACACTATAAGATTCTAATCTCAACTTTTTTTTTTCGTTTCGGGCTCAATTCGTCCTCCGACAAAAAAATGTTTCTTATGCGTCCCTCATACATAAGTGGATCGTACTTACGCATCGTACACCAGTTTTTCTAGAAATTTCACGTTATATAGTCCCTGGCCAAATTATTAGACACACTATAACATTCTAATCGCACCTTTTTTTTCGTTTCGGGCTCAATTCGTCCTCTGACAAAAAAAAATTTCTTATGCGTCCCTCATACATAAGTGGATCGTATTTATGCGTCGTACACTAGTTTTTTCAGAAATTTTACGTTATATAGTCCCTGGCTAAATTATTAGACGCACTATAAGATTCTAATCGCACATTTTCTTTCGTTTCGGGCTCAATTCGTCCTCTGACAAATTTTTTTTTTGCTTATGCGTCTCTCATACATAAGTGGATCGTACTTATGCGTCGTACACTAGTTTCAGAAACCCTCAATCTTCGTGATATTTCGCGGATTGAAAATATTTTAGCATTCACGAGGGCCTTTACTTCAGATTTTTTAATATGGTGAAAGATCGCCTTTTTTTACACATGATGAAAATGTTTCAATTGATTATTTATACACTGCCCGCAAAATAAACAAATAACTGCGTAGTATAAAACTGCGACACAGATGAATACACCGCATAAAGTCACAGAAACACATCTGCAAGTGATGGCGAGAACGTGACTGAAACCGGTTTGCACTTGTTTACGTTCGTGTATCAATTGGTTAACATTGTAATGCATTACGCTAAAAATAAATACAAATAGAAAGTATATAAAAAATCTCCGGAATCAAAACCCATTACATGTATGTTTGAATATAAACATATTGCATATAAACTCTTGCAAAACATGTCATTATTGAAAGACTAAAGTGCATCTAATAATTTGACCAGGGACTGTACATATAAATACTTCTTACTTCCTACATTTGACTAATGTTCTTAAAATATTGTAGTTACTAATTCGAGGTTTCAGAAATCTTAATTAACTAGAAACAGGAGTAGTAGAATTGGCAATTAGATTCGCTTTGAGCCCATGTTTTTTTCCTTTTTTTTATCTCGATCATTTTAATTATTAGTCGATTTCATTTCAGAATGTTCTGTACTTCAGAGGAAATAAAGAGATGAAGGGTTATATAGAAATGGGTTACACGGCATAGAACTTTTTTCCAAAGGCGAAGCGAAATTCCATCGAAAAATTTTCAATTTAAAGGAATATGCATGTATATATTTCTTAAAATCTTAAAAATTACTATTTAATGGGAAACGAATGTAACACGCTTTTGTGTTGATTCCCTTAACACAAAATCTTAACACTCATTACCTTTCAGAATATATTAACCATTCTAAATCACTCCAAAATAAAATGTCTAAATAAAAAGATTTATGATTAATATCTAGTATCATCATACAACATTAGAGTATTTTTTAAATTTTCCACTCAAGCTTTGCCTGTGTAGTCCATAAGAATGCATCAAATTAAGTAAGTTTACATTTTTAAAATTAAAATCAAACAAAAAAGTACCCAGAAAGTACTGTATGAATAAATTTGTCTATAACTGATTTTAAAAATCAATTAAACGTAACTGCTATTTCTAAATTTTAATAAATTTGCCATTCCCACACAAATGCATAAAATGACAGACTGCTGTTGAGTGAGAAATAAGAGAAATATTCTTGAGTATTCACTTCACAAAATATACAGTCCTTGTCCGAAGTCTGAGCACCCCTATATTTTCCAGAAATTTCCAAACAGAAGATAGAGAATAATTCCGATTTTGTGGGTAAGATTGCAGAAACGAAACCATTCTTTTGACCTGCAAACAATAAAAATGTGCATCCTGGGAAAAAAAAACTCAGTAAAACTAGACAAAAACACAAAAGAAGAGGGTCCTGGAGTACGACAACTTGCAATTTCAACTTTTTGGTTCTTATTAGAGTAGCCACCACTTTCTCCTGGTCTGATCAAACTCTTGTGGGATTAATTGGACAGGGATGTCCATAAGCAGATTCTAATAAGCATAGAAGACATATGGAAGGCTCTTTAAGGTTGGTGCAGTTACACACACGGTCAGATTAGGATTAAATTGATCGAACGAATGCATCAAACGGAGTTTTTATCAAGGTGAAAGGGTGACCTCTTTGATGAATGCAAACTTCCTCAATTCCTATATTCTGTATAAATATAAATAAAGTATGTGTTTCTGTTTTGCATTAACAATGTTGTTTAATTTGAAATATGAAATCAATAAACATAATTTCTGATTGATACAGCTTCTGCTGAAATTTTTGAAAAGGCAAGTGTGTGATCAAACTTTTGACAAGGACTGTTAGTCTTTATTACTAAAAAACGTGCTTTTGTTTTTCTTGTATTAATATTAGAAATTGAGATAATAATTGGAATTGCAATTCTCTTCAATTTTCTTGAATCTCATGAACTTATGTTAAAATCACTTTTTTCATGAGGAAGNCTTCAGATTTTTTAATATGGTGAAAGATCGCCTTTTCTTACCCATGATGAAAATGTACCAATTGGTTATTTACACACTGGCCGCAAAATAAGCAAATAACTGCGTAGTATAAAACTGCGACACAGATGAAGACACCGCATAAGGCCACAGAAACACATCCGCTACTGAAGCACGCGAGAACGCGACTGAAACCGGTTTGCACTTGTTTACGTTCGTGTATCATTTGGTTAACATTGTAATGCATTACGCTAAAAATAAATACAAATAGAAAGTATATAAAAAATCTCCGGAATCAAAACCCATTACATGTATGTTTGAATATAAACATATTGCATATAAACTCTTGCAAAACATGTCATTATTGAAAGACTAAAGTGCATCTAATAATTTGACCAGGGACTGTACATATAAATACTTCTTACTTCCTACATTTCACTAATGTTCTTAAAATATTGTAGTTACTAATTTGTGGTTTCAGAAATTTTAATTAATTAGAAACTAAGGAGTAGTTGAATTGGGAGATAGATTCGCTTTGAGCCCGAGTATATTTTTTCAAACCTCAGGCGTTTTAATTATTAGTCGTTTTTTATTTCCGAATGTTCTGTGTTTTTCAGGAAATAAAGAGATGAGGGTTTATTCAGAAATGGGTTACACAGCATAGAATTTTTTTCCTCAGAATCTATCGAAATTCTATCTAAAAATTTTCAATTTAAAGGAACATATATATATTTCTTAAAACCTTTAAATATATATAATTAATATTTCTTAAAATTACTAAAAGTAAAACGAATGTAGCACGCTTTTGTGTTTGATTCCTCCAGCACAAAATCTTAACACTCATTACCTTTAAGAATATATTAACCATTCTAAATCACTCCAAAATCAAATCTCTAAATAAAAAGATAAATGATTTACAACTAGCATCATCAAAAAAATTACAGTATATCTTTTATTTTTAACTCAAGCTTTGCTTGTGTAGTCCATAAAAATGCATCAAATCAAGTAAGTTTACATTTATAATTAACTTACGTCTTTTTTAAAAATTAAAATCAAACAAAAAAGTACCCAGTAAGTGAATTATTATAAGTTATTTTAGTGTATGAATAAATTTTTGGCTATAACTGATTTTAAAAATCAATTAAGCGTAACTGCTATTTTTAAATTTTAATAAATTTGTCATTCCCTCACAAACGCATAAAATGACAGATTGCTGTTGAGAGACAAATAAGAGAAAGATTCTTGAGTATTAACTTCACAAAATATGTAGTCCTTGTCTAAAGTCTGAGCACATCTATATTTTCCAGAAATTTCTAAACTGAAGCGATTTTGTGGGTAAGATTGCAGAAAAGAAACCATTCTTTTGACCTGCAAGAATTAAAAAAAGTGCATCTGGGAAAAAAACCCAGTAAAACTAGACAAAAACACAATAGAAGAGGGTCCTCCAGTACGACAACTTTCAATTTCAGCTTTTTTGGTTCTTATTAGAGTAGCCACCACTTTCTCCTGATCTGATTAAACTCTTGTGGGATTAATTGGACAGGGATGTCCATAAACAGATTCTAAAAAAGCATAGAAGACCTATGGAATGCTCTTTAAAGTTGGTGTAGTTACAGACACGGTCAGATTAGGATTAAATTGATCAAGCAAATGTATCAAACGGAGTTTTTATCAAGATCAAAGGGTGACCCTCTTTGATGAATGCTAACTTCCTCAATTCTACTATTCTGTATAAATATAAATAAAGTATGTATTTTTGTTTCACATTAACAGTGCTGTTTAATTTGAAAATGAGACCAATAAACATAATTTCGGATTGATACAGCTTCTTCTGAAATTTCTGAAAAGGCAAGTATGTGATCAAACTTTTGACAAGGACTGTTAGTCTTTATTACTAAAAAACGTGTTTTTATTTTTCTTGTCTTAATATTAGAAATTCAGCTTTGAAAAGTTGGAGAAATGTAAGTTCTTCTTTAATTCCCGACAAACCAATGCAGTTGCAGCCTTCCGCTTATATACAGGCCACGATAGTCTTTCTGCTCACTTATACCGCATAGGCCTTTCCACCACGCCTTTTTGTCCACTTTGTAAATCTGGAGAGAAATTGGGCAGGGACCACCTACTTCTATGTGGGGCCCTTCATGGACACACTGAGTCCTCAAGATATTGGGAAGCAAGAGAACTTTTAAGGCAATGACTTCGGTCTTCTTTCTTTGTTATCCTACGTACATTTGCATTCGTTATTTATTTCATCTTTCTATTTGTACCTTTTGCCTTGCCATTAGAAATAAAAAAAAAATATATATATATATATATTGGAAATTGAGATAATAATAGGAATTGCAATTCTCTTTAATTTTCTTGAATCTCATGAACTTATGTTAAAATCACTTTTTTCATCAGGAAGACCCGTGTATTTTTTCTAAAAAATATTTTTTTCTATCTTAAGTACGAATTTTGCACTTTACACAAATTGGAATTTGATAAATCTATAAATAGGTAATCAAAATATGATAATGATTCAAAATATCTTTTAATATTCTTAAACTCAAGCAGTTTCTCGTATTTTTAATAAGTAATGGTTTGCAAATAAAAAATTCGTAAAACATTTAAAAATTTATATTTGCATTAAGTGTGTTAAACAACATTAAGCCTACATAGTTTTTGTCTTTAAGTTTTACTATTTTCTAAAAGAATTCTTGGAATGATAATTATTTTTTTTATATTTATTTTCCATTATTAGAATTCGTCTAAATATTTTCAGAATAATTTATGATATTTAAGATGCTTTAAAAGACACACACGAGAAATTAGAACTCATTTTTTAGCATTGTTAATTTATTTATTATTAATTCATTCACTTTTTTATTTTAAAATATGTAGCCGCAAAATAAACTGAAGAATTTTTAAAAAATTTGAACTTATGATACAGCAGGTAGATAGTTTAGTTCTTCTCTAGTTGCTCTTAAAATTAATAGATGGCACTGCGAGTTCAGAAATCGAATATAACAAACAGAACATATATCAATAAATCTTGGGTTGAGAGAAAGATTTTATTTCGGAGGTGGCTTAAAGTTTTAGGTAATTTTAGATAGATCAGGAGTGACCATTGAAAGGCAAGTCGACCTTGCCATTCTTTGGGTGCTATATTTTAAAAATCATGTAATTTTGTAGTTTTAAATCTGTCAAATCGATTCAAGAATGATTTTTGATTAACCTTTAAAAACCTTTTCTTAGTATCATCAATGCACAAATTTACAATCACATAAAATAGCAAATTCGAAAAGGGCAACTATTGGCTTAAATTGAGTGAAACTTTCTTTTTTTCTTTTTTTTCTTTTTTTTTTTTTTCTATGGTGGGTTATACTTTAATATTTTTTTCTTGCGTGGGACAATTTTTGTATCTCTTTTTTATTTTTTTATTTTACGCATTTAGTTACTTTTAGAAAAGATAATTCTTTCCGGTCAAGTTCATTATATCTTCAACTCAAAGTTTACATAATATATTTTACAAAATATATCGAACAGTGAATCTATTTTATAAGCGAGGTTAAACAGCCGACCCAATTTCGGATTTATGACTGCAAATGTTCAACTCCATAGCCTTGTAATTTTGAACCCAATTGTCACATGATAAAAATAACACAACTCAACAGAGCAAAGATATAAAAATTAAAAACGGCCATTTTCCATATTCACCACCATGCTTTCCAGTATTTAACAGTGGTAGTTGCTCCTTGGAGAACACTTCAAAGGAGAACATGGTGGCCATTCATTACAAATTGGCCTCGACATAGTGAGCAATATGGATCAGAAATCAGCTGGAATCTATATGAGCAAGAGGTAAGACAGTCATGTTCTATAAAGAGCCGGAATTGAGCCATGGCCTCGTGGGGCTGCCAGTCGGAAATGCCATTTGGATTGAGATCCTTCCACCTTTTGTAAGAATTTGTTTCAATTCTTTGCCCTGAAAATAGCGCCATGAGAATCGCAACCTTTAAAAAAACCCGAGGGGTCACGTCTCAGAGGTAGACCCATACTAGATGGCTCAACGACATCGAAATGATCTGAAAACTCTGAAGATTAGAAATTGGAAGGGAGCTGTCATGGATAGGACGTGCTGCAAGGGGCTGTGGTGCTGACAAAGAAGAAGAAAATTTGATTGTGGATATTAGTGAAGATTTTTCTTTTGATAACTCGCTCAAAGGTTGAAAATTGTTGTATGGAGGTGCCTTTTTTGGCCGAATCATCAGCCATTTCATTGAGAGTGGATCCATTGCAGAGCGACAGATTTTCCTAGTTATTCCAATTTATTAATCGAGATTTGACATTTTAATATATTCCCAGATGAGGATATATTCCCAGATGAGTATTTAATATATTCCCAGATGAGATCCACAGATTTTATTGAGGTTGGATAATATATGAATCGATAAAAAATTTATTAACTATAAGGAAAACGTCTTTCATTTTCATAAAAAAACGAAACTACTTTCCGAACAACATAATACAATATTTTAGATTAATATTTTTTTTATCAAAGTCCAATTACATTATTAAATAAAATAATTAAAATTTAATTAGCAGCAAATTAATTAGTTCTCTTTTCTAATGTCAAAACTTTCTTTTGTTCTGATAAAATGTTTAATTCAATAAAAGCACCCAGACTAGTTGGAATGATAAAAACAATAATAAAAACAATAATAAAATTTAGTTTTAGAAGTATGCAATTGCAAAAAAGATCAAAAGGAAAAAAAATATATTGATTAGTGTATACATTAATCGAAAATACACTTTCCAAAAGAAAACGAAATGCTTAAAATGTCACTTTTTCTCCAACTGTTAAGCAACATGAAGCGGGCAAAAGTTAATTACGTTTTCCATTTCACAATAAATCTCTTTCATTTTTTTTCCAGAGAATATAATACTCAAAGATGAATAGATTGTGGTATATTTACCCTCAACTATCTTAAGCTTCGTTTCTCTCTGCATCCCAAGTTGAATACGTTCTACCACGATATTATCTTGTACCTGTTTTACCCCACACCCCTTTAGCAGACCCCTTATTTTTAGCCTCTGAATAAACTCATTAAGGAATACATGACTCTGATGGTATTCCAAATCCAATTACGAAACTGTCACATAGAGTTAAATATGCGAAACGCCATATTGATTTACAAGTTAAGAATGGGAGAAAAAAATGGCTTGTAGACCCTGGCGAAAAGAAACAAGGCCAAACGGACGTTATCGCCAACATTGTCCAACCTAATGGAGATTAATACGTAACACAACCCTAGATACACGGCGAAGGATAATTAATTAGCGGAGATACTAGATGTAATATTAATTAATGTTCGGAGCTTCTTCGCATGTTTAATTAAGCGACTGACGTTTGAATTTCATATGCTGCGAAGGGGTAGATATTCATGGAGATTAATTTTTTTTTTCAGTTAAAAAAGGTAATTTGCATTAGGTTTTTTGATACACGGAGAATTTTAGATCAGAAACAGAATTTTATTTAAAAAAAGCAGATATATGTAAAGGCGAAAGAATATTATCATTTAATTTCATTTGTGTAGCCAAATGAGCTTAATGACTTTCTCAATAATAAATAAATAAAAGTTTATTATGTATTTTTTGTATTGATAAGTTGGTAAGCAAAACTTATCCATCTCTTGTGTTCCTAAATGTACAATTACCTGAACATATTCTGTGTATGCATGGTCTTTCACAATGACCACCTTTTAATTTAGTATCCTTGTCCAAAATGAAGAAAAAAAAGTATGCACATCGTTTATTAGTATTCAAGCGAGAAAGGAACAAATATGTTATCAAAATCTGTGAAATCATTAGTGAGGAAGGCGAGGTGGGAAATTTCAAAACCTTTAGGAATGCCGGAGAAAGAAGAGACGAGTTGAAAGACAAGTTATAAGAAATATCTTAAAGTTTCATAGGGTAAAAAATAAGTTGATTAACGATGCATTTAAGGGGGCAAAAACTGTTATCTTTATTGATTTCCTTTTCCTTAAATGCTCATTTCATCGCATTCACAGATACAAATAAAAAATTCCTCCCTCTCTTTTTTTGGAAAAGTTCCTATAAAACATTGTGCAATTTTTATAATGTACACAATATGATATGCCCTATGGAGGAAGAGTGGAAATTTCTTATACATTAGTGTTTGCAGTGAAGGAGGGATTACTGCAGAGATTTCGAAACAAAAAAAATATTTATTACCGAGTTTTTTAAAGTTAAAAAAAATGTGACCATATCAACGAAACAAAGTACTAAGCCGCATCTCCCTTTATACAGACGAAGAGAAAAAAAAAAAAAACAATTCTTTAAATGAGATTTTTTTTTGTTGTAAATATTAACGATCGGACTGAGGGTCATCGAACATCCAAACTCCTAGTCCTAACTCCAAGAATTTTAAATTGTCACAATAATTACGATTTGAAAAAGATCATCAACTGGACAACAATGCAAACCAGAACCAGAGGCCACCCAAGGAAAAGTCAGAAGGACGACGTTATTGACGACTTGGAAATAAAAAAGATCCGTAGTTGGAGGGGGAAGTCGAAACTGAGAATTGTATGGAATAGAATCGTGCAACAAACCATTGCTAATCAAGGGCTGTAGAGCTATAGAAGAAGAAGAAGTGAATGAATAGTTACTAACGGACGCTTAGGAGTACTAGAAGAGATCCAAAGTTGGCGAGTTATCGATAGATAATGTAGCAAAAAACAAATCCAACTTTTGCTTTATTAATATTAAATTTTAAATAATATGGCTTCAGCTTAATCGCCAAAAAGACGGTGAAAATAAAATACAACTAGGTAATTGTAACATTTTTGCGGTTAGAGAAATAAAGATGCTTAGGGAAAATAGAGATACAAATATATTTTTTTATTCGAATAGTCGCGACAGTGAATTAATGCTTTATACACTTAAATCGAATTAAAAGTTAACCGTTATACTGATTATTAAAAAAATAGTATTTATATTCACTTTTTGTAAACTGTGATAAAATTGAATAATTGAATTAATTTAATTATAATTCATGAATATAAGAATGATTAAAAAATTAAATTACGAAATTAAAGAAATTTTAAAAGCTAGGAAATATGTAATGCCTATAAGGACGTCACAAGTCCATTTCTATTATTTAGGGATCAATTTTAAATCCCAAATATTTTGTAGACTAAATTTCTGCCTCTATTAAAATGTCTGGGATGCTTTTTTTCTGCATTGGTCGAAATCAAAAGGCTTTCTGTCGTTTTGTGAAAGTTCCGAGGGTTAAAAAAAAACGTCACGATGGTTATCGTATATACTCGTAAATATTAGATACTCAAAATTTGATTTCTGATTTAAATCTCAGGATTTCTTTAATCTTAAAGATTAACTCACATTTCAAGTTTGAATTTAGAATTAAATTTTTGTTTTTCATTATCTTCATGCAGTTTCTTTTCGATCCCTTTTTGAAAAAGGATTCTAAATATAAACATGATCGGTTGCGCTCCAAGATTGCCATATTTGTTTGCTATAAACTACCTGAATGGCTTTTGTGCACCGATATTAAAGTACAGAAAGCAAAATTATTATAAATAATAAAGGTATAACATATAAATTAAAAGAAATGTTTTCATATATGCTTATTTCAATTTTTTTTAAAATTCTGGATTGAAAATCGCATGAAATGATACAATGATAGAAAAAGTCAGTAAACAAACTTATTTAACTGGTTTATAGTAATTTGAAATGAATGAAAAATAATCAAAATTTTTCAAGACTATTTGATTCTTATTTTCACCGAACTGTATTTTCATGGAAACTTTTATTTAAAAAAATAGTATGTTTTATGTATTTTACAACTTTTACATTAAGTTCTAATACTACAACATCAAATGCAATCTATAGATCTAAAATTCAACAAGAATCAAGGAAAAAAAAACACTCAGCAATATTGCTCATAGATGAAAATAAGCGAAAAAACAAGGTAAACACTTCGAGAGCAAATGTTGATAAATGACTTTCGCTATCATTGTATTTTGTTCCAACTGTTCAACCGATGTTACACAAAAAGAGGCACAAACCAACACAACTACAGCGATTCATAAAAAATTCACCCGTGTCTGTGTTCCCCGAAGACCTCTAGTAAAAATTTACTCTGATTTTTCGCCGTACTTCAGAGTTTGGAACAATTCATCATAGTTTAGCAAGGTCTTCCCAGAAAGCACTTGATCTCTTGTTGATAGTGAAGGGCCAGAATAGGAGGGGGGAGAAATAAAAAGGCTAACAAGACCAGAACAACATAAAATGGAACTTTTCCATTCTTGATACAAAATTTTCGACATGTTTCATGTTCTATTGCATCTTTTTTTCTTTTTGTTCTATCTCGTTCGGGGTTGTAAGTGTTTGAAACAAATTGTTTCCCAACGATTTTCAACACTTTCGCTCCTGTGAAATCTCTGAAAAATGAATTGTTTTCCATTTCCCCGGTGTCACTTGTTCTTTTAAAGAAAATTCGAATGTCGATTGGTTGTAGCTGACCCCCAAGGAATTCCGGTGAAAGATATTGCAGTGATGGGGGATTTAAGGAGAAATATCAAACGCCGATATTGGATTTGCAAAACTATTTTATACCAGTTGGATACATGGAAATATACAAAGGGTTATATTCTGTGCAGTTATTTGCTCGAAGTTCATAGGATTAGATTATTGATTGGTTCTGGTTGGAATGTTTTTTTTTTAGAAAACACCTTTATCAAGCCTACTAGGAAAATTTATTGCCTGTATTATAAGCATTGTGATATAAACCTTTTTTAAAACCACATTTAAGATTCTTCTCTTTGAGATTCTTTTTCTTTATTGATATATCAGTTGCTTATTTACTTATTTCGGGTTAACAATTTTTTCTAAACACACCTCTTATTTTCAGTAAAAGTATTTTTGAGTGCGATTTTAATGTGAAATTTAGCTGAAACTAAAGCATTATTTGAATTCTTGCTTACATGATGTGTGTTTGTTCTTTATTGATATATTTGTTACTTAGTTATAAATTTTGGGGTTAAAATTTTTTTGAATGCAATCTTATTGCGAAATTTAGCTGAAACTAAAGCATTATTTGAATTCTTGCATACATTGATATGTGTTTGTTCTTTATTGATATATTTGTTACTTAGTTATTTATTTTGGGTTAACAATTTTTTTTAAACACATCTCCTATTTTTAGTAAAAGTATTTTTGAGTGCAATTTTATTGTGAAATTTAGCTGAAGCTAAAGCATTATTTGAATTCTTGCTCACATTAATATGTATTTGTTCTTTATTGATATATTTGTTACTTAGTTATATATTTTGGAGTTAAAATTCTTTTTTTAAACGCATCTCTTATTTTCAGTTAAAGTATTTTTGAATGTAATTTTAGTGCGAAATTTAGCTTAATCTTAAGCATTATTTGAATTCTTGCTTACGTTTGATACATGTTTGTTCTTTATTGATATATCTGCTTACTATGTTGACTGGTTTGCTATGGTGAGGGAGCATAGGGGAGAGGATATGATGATCGCCAGGGCTGGTGGTTCCAAATTTTACATCAGGTGTACATCAAAGATGTTGCGCAAAAGCTTTCCCTAAGGTTGATCTTCTGGTCAGGAACTTTAAGTTGTTACACGTGGAAGACATCTCTCGGGACTTCATGGCTAAGTGATTCACAGGACGCAATGTACAAATATCTTATCCTTTATTAATTTCGTTAGCAGTCAAAATTCAAATATAGCAAGAATTCATGACATCTTATCACCAATCAAAATCCAACCCGTGGATTTTTTTTAGTCCTCCCTGTGTGCTCCAGGGAGTATAAATTTTAATTAAGTAATTAGCATAACTGTGATTGCCGCAACAAGATTTACGAAATAAATGAATTACAAATTGTTAAATTAATGAAGTTGAAAAGGAATAAAATTTCGACAAATTATTACAAACTTGGAACACACAGGGGGAAAAGCATCCAGCATGTATCGAAAAAGTAATCAATCGCTCTTGAGCGTCCTACGTGGAATACAGGTCTATTTCCTTAGCGGTTGCGAAAATCTCCAAAGACGAGCTAGGAACCGAGCCCTAGAGATCTCGCAAAGGCAACAAAGAGGGCGCTTCAGTTGGAGACAGCCCATTAGGTATTTAGAAAAAGTAAACATTGTGATGATCCCATGATCACAACACACTGCTACTTAATTATTTATTGTGGGGTTAAAAATTTGTTATTAAACGCATCTCTTATTTTCAGTAAAAGATTTTTTTGGATGCAATTTTATTGTGCAATTTAGCTTAAACTTATGCATTATTTGAATTCTTGATTGTGCTGACATGCTTGCAAAGGTTTAAAAACCTTTGAAGAGTAAAAATTTAAGTTTTGTGACCAATGTGAGCTACGGATTCAGAATTCAAAGAGTTAATGCAATTCTCTAAAATTTATTTTGTTATGTTTTTTTTTCTTCCAAAACATTACTTGTTCATTTAATTGAGTCTGTACTTTTAAAATGGAAAAAATGCGAGAACAGTAAATTTTGAATGTTTTCTTAGCTAATAGTTCACGTTTGACGCAAAATCAATTTTCTTCTTAATTATTATGCAATAACTCTACATTTTGCTTTCAACCGATTGTATACTTTCGACCGATTGAATTTGCTTTCGATTTGCATTCTTCAGGTAAACACAGGTCTGAAGATCAGGGGATGCACAAGTGATTTTTTTCTTATTATTATTTTTATATTTGTTGCTGTTATTATTTTTTTCTACAGCACCACTTGATGGTCACTTAGTTTGGTGGTTTAGATAAAGTAATAAACGTTTGGAGTGATATTTGAGAGCCTAGTTGTTACGCAACTAAACTCGATGTAATTAAATTAAATTAAATTAAATTAAATTAAATTAAATTGAAAATAATTCACTTCACTTCAATTCTATTCTTTTTTTATCAGAAAGAAGTAGAGTTCGTAGATGAGCTACACTTGAGTAATTCATACGCATTCTTGCATTGATTATTCAGTTTATTTCATACAATTAGCGGCTAAGCAGTTAAATTTTTCAAAAACTAAAAGGTAATTTTTTTTAAGCATTCTCAGAAATTAAACTTTCATTTTTTATGCTTCAGTTTTACTTGAGCTATATTTTTTAACAATAATGTCACCACGAAATCACGTGATTTTGCCAGAACGCGTTCTCTCAAACAATTTTTGAAACCACTTTCTCATTTTGTTCATTCTGTTCTAAAGTTCTAAATACTTTGTTTTTATTTGATTTTACGATCTTTAGCACTTAAAGATTTGATAGAATAATAATTAGTACTTGTCAAGCACGTTTCAAGGGTTCAAATCCTGTAATGTCTGAGAAGTTATTAATTAGTGCTTCTTTTATTTCATGCTTTATATCCTAACCGATTGAGTTAATCCGAATGTATTTAATTTAATTTTGATATGTTTATATTTTATACATCGATTGAGTAAATTCACCAATTGTAGACAGTAATTTCCCGAGTTTGATGAACTGTTCATTTGGAACTTTTCGTATTAGTAACTTTGAGAATTCATTTTAAGAAGTGAAATCTTACAATTTTCCAATTAATGATTTATTTGAAAATAATTTCTTTTGAAAGATGAATTAACCTGTATCCACTTATATTTAAATAAACATTTCTTTGACGCATTACTCAATATTACTAACAAGTACCTCGTTTTCGTACCCAATGGGGATAAACATAACTCAGTTGAATAATTGATTAAATTTTCTTGATGTGAATATGGTTAATTTCTGGGAAAAATATGTGTTATCTGAGCTTTAGACCAAAGAATCTCACTGTTCAGAGGGTTCCATTCTAGCGTGCTTTCTATAATTTTGTGGCCTAAACAAACCGCGTACAAAGTCACGGAAGAAGTTGACGTTTACGTGATGGATGAGGCCTCGGAAAATTCCCTTTTCCGGATGCTATTCCCTCCTCTCTCATCAAACTTTTCCCTTTGCCTCCTTATCAACTTTTCCAACTCTTTTCTTGTTATCCTGTATATGATTTTCGGCTCCTCCTTCTCCTGCTTGCCTGGCGAGTTTTCAGAGATAATGCATTTGCGTTACGAAGAAAGATAAAAAGAAACAGATAGGAAAAGAATTGCTTGTTAAAAGTAATTAAATACAAAGAATTGCTGCTAATGTAATTGCTTCTTAAAATATCTTTTTTTTTCTCTCCCCAATTCAAAATAAAATGCAATTAGTTTGAAATGTTTTTGATTTATTTAAAAATGAAGTTTATTCCACCCATAGTTTGTGATAAAGAATATGGTCAGAGGGTATATTTTTAAAAATATTAAAGTTTGCTTTGTAGACAATAACACCGATTAGAAAGAAAAATATATAAGAATGCATGAAACTTTAATAGATTATTAAAGGCAAAGACTTCTTGTAGAATCACAATATTGCACGAACCATTATACTAAACATGATAGATTGTAATTAGTTACTAAAACTGCAATGTATGATAACGGTACACGAATTATTTAAAGTTTTAAAGGTAGATAACTCTTAAAAAAGTACTGCCCTTCACAAATATTTTTATTTATTTTAAAACATTGCATATTCTTTTTATAATTTTCGAAGAGCAATATATTTAAAAGTAAATCTTTGAGATTTATTTTCAAAAAAGCATTTCTAAGTGAAAAAAAAGGAAACATAAAAGACTGCATAAAGGACAGGTGCATTATTAAAACTGTATAATTGCAGTAAATTGCATCCTTCACATTTGCCATAAGGCACATTCATTTGAACTATTTCCAAGCATAAATCATTTTCAACAGAACAGATTGCATTAAAAATTTTAAGAAATGTTACAGTCACAAGTTCGAGTTCGATTGCTCATATCTTTTCGTGATTTGGTGAGTTTTAAATTCTATTCGAAAAGGGTGCTGAGGGCTTATCATTTCACAATGTTAGAAAAATGACGCATAAGGGTGTCATATCTTGTGAAAATACCAAGTTAAATCAAACTTTGCAACCTTTGGTTGATTTAGGAGGAAATCTGAAAAGTTTTTAACTTGTATTTAAACCTAGTACCTACATTTTAAGACAAAATAATGTTTCGAAACTAATTTTCAAGTACAGTCTCTGACATATTTTTCACCTGTCATGTGATTCTTATCGACAGATCCTGATTGAAGCATGGTTGAAGGCGTGTAGGTCGAGTTATATCACATGAAAAAGTTTTTTATTTATTTATTTTTTTAAGGGCGGGCATTTGGAACTATTGTCCATTGGCCACAGAAAGTGCCAGAACTGCTAACTCTCTTTTCGTTACCCAGTGGGCACACACTCATNACAGCGTCGCCCACGTCACACTACCACAACCCGTTTATAGGGCGAGTCACATTCGCACACAAAGGAGAAAGGACATAGAACACAGATAGTGAGAAAGAAACATCCATACCTTGCCCGGGATTCGAACCCAGAACCTTTCTGATGCAAGGACAGTTCCCTGCCCCCTACACAGGCCGGTCGGCACATGAAAAAATACATCATCTCATTGATTTCTCATCCCTTCTTGAGACTCGGGAATCTTTTATAGAAATACTCGAATAGTACTCGAATGGATACCAGAAGGTTGTAATTGTTGATATTTTTAAAAATTCAGATAATTGTGTACAATGCGTGAAAAAAACTGACCACCTTGAATAACTTTCGATTTAAAATGATTAGATTATCAAGTTCTAGGACTCTAACTTAATGGTTTGAAGGGGTGATCTCGAATATAATAACTAATTATTGCAGAAGACATATTAAGTTATGAAATCAGACACAAAAGCATACTTTTTCTGAATAAACAAAACCTTTTTTAGACGGATTCGAGTTTCTGACCCCCCCTCCCCAAAATAGCCTCAGTTCTGGGAAATATATCCCCAATATTTTGGTCAGAAAATCGGTCCAAAATATGCCCCCCACCCCTGCATGTAATTTTACTTTTTGCACACTTCTCCATATCTCTAGAACTTTTTAAGCGAATTGAAAATTTTTTGCAAGCAATTATAAAATTCGTTTATTTAAAGAAATTTCCTTGCAAAAAATTCTTCTAGTAAACATTTATTATTTTAATCTTTAATTGTCAAATAAATTTTGAAATTTGTAATAAGTACAATTCTTAAAATAATTTTAAAGAATGTAAGTTTACATCCCAAGTAGAAAAATTTGGTTGAAATCTGTCAATTAGTTCCTGAGAAATCGAATTTTAAAAATAGGAAATATCGTCGACACTAATAAGTTAGCATATCTCCCGGAATAATTTGATCATCTCCTCGAATCAGTAAGATTGAGTCCTAGTACGTGATGATCCGATCATTAAATCAAAAGTTATTCAAAGTTCTCCGGTTTTTTTTACGCACTGCCCATTGTTAAACATTGCTACTGACTATGTTTTTTTCGATGAAATTTTAAATTTATTCAATGCAATTAATTTTATTACCTTTGGTTAAGGATTTAACCAGACACGACGTGAAAAGTGTCGATTCGCAAGCTGCTACATTTTTCTTTATTCTTTATTTAAATTATAGGAGAGATAAAAGAAAAATAAATAAAAATTGGTATTAAATTTTTTTTTATTTTCTAATTCATTTTAATATTTGATAACCGTTTCAGGGTTTCAACTGTTTCAGGGTTTTCTTCGGGAAATTTTTTTGATTTTACTTTCTCCATGTTACAGCTTATGCAAGTAATATATATATATATATATATATATATTACTTGCAGCTTATGCGCAATAAATGAAACTTATTGTTTTTCTTAATTTTCTTCGTGTTTT
>NC_092205.1:33562035-33575115 GCF_043381705.1 Parasteatoda tepidariorum
TATATATATATATATATTAAAGAAGCATATTTGTGTTATTTCTTCCATGTGTAAGAGATTTTTCAACTTATTCCACAATCTTTATCTTGTAGTTTTATTCTGTTTAGAACATTTAAGGAAGAACAACGCAGTTGAAACCTGTAAAAAAGAAGGATTTTTTAATAAATTTTGCAACGATTGTGATGCATCTAACGCAATTTTTTTTTTAAAAATCTTATTGTACATATTTTAAGTTTTATTTTATCGTGTTACAAATACAAAAATTTAAAAAATTAGCATTCTCATAATACAATGTTTGTAACTTATTTTTTTCAAAATACGCGTAACTTGCTGCACTCATAAATTGAAAAAAAAACATCCAAATTTGATTCCTTTCTGATTTTTTTTAAAGTTACACGAATGTAGTTTTCGTTCCAAGTAGGATTTTTAAAAAGTAGTTTTTGTTCCTCACAAAATGGTGGTTATTTGGAAAAAAAATTAAAAACAATATAAAATAAGTTACATTTTCGTGAATTACACGAAACTAGTCAAACCCAATTTAAAAATCCTAACGCTCAGCGAAAAATATTTATTTTGAACATTGTGCCAAGTTTTGAAGTAAAGCAGTCAAAAATTAAGCTTTTCAGAGATAAAAAAATTAAGAAAAACTTTGTTTCGTGTAAATTACGTTTAAAGTTTTGTGATCAATAATCTATATAAATATACAAAATTTTGCTACTAACTATGATGCATCAATACCAGGTCCATAAGATGCAAAAGCTCCATCATTTTCAACAGTCTCAAGAGCTAGTATAGCCCTTTTTCTTGTAGATCTATCCTCCTATGTTTTTAGATGACGCCTCATATGTTTTTAGAGTAGCAGCTGAATCCCTGCGGTCATCCTCATTTGGAGCATATACTTTTCCGGGCGTGCATTTGTTTTGAATTGTTCCAAAACTGTCAATTAACCTTTGCAACCTTCATTAAAATTATTTGCAGTTAAATAAGTTGAAATTTAAACTATTTACATGAAACGTACCATGAATCATTTTTATTCGAATATTTAATTATTTTCAGTAAAATGGTTAAAAGGATTTTATTTTGCTGAAATGTTTTGAGAAGAGTGAGCAAATCCATCAACTGAGTGTACAAGTTTATTTGTTCATACATGTCCCAGCGAGTCACGCGTTACCCTCGACTTATGTTCTAACTTTTACATTTTTAAGAAAATAAATTCAATATTTTGGTTCAGTAATCTGGCAAAGACAGAATATCAAAATATCTCATTTGTTTTTCTTTTAATTTTTGAAAATTTTATAGTGTTAAGGCAGAAAATTTCTGTCAAATATTTTCTTCGCGTAAATCTCCTACCCTGAAAGGGCTGCCACACATGTCTTTAGCAGAACAACGCATGTTTACTAGCCCATACAGGGAATTCATTCACTTAAAAGAAAAGGGGGGATCCTTACCAATAATCAAAGCAGTATTGCGCGCAATTGTATCCGGATGTCCGTTAGAGCAGTTCGCAATTATTACGTCAAGATCTAAGACCACCGCCCATAGACCGTACTCTTAGGAAAACAATATATTGGTAAACGGAGTTACTGTGGAGTTGCAATGGAAGCAATTTTCTGCCTCGTGGGATGGACAGCTGACAGAGCAAGACCTCCTCCACACTGTTTCCGCGACCCCCTTCCTCAACAGATCTGTCACGCACGTGTCACATGTGATGTGTGACAGAGCTCGCGTGATGTTCCATGTGCAGTCTTTTGTTCCCATGTCATCCTCTACTTCTATGGGAGGGAGGGGTAGCTTTTGACTGTCTATTGGTACTGCCCATTGCGCGTGTTTAATTCCCGAAATCACGTTACATATGAGGTAAATTAAATTAATTTCCATGGGAAGTTTATGTTATGGGCTCAAGGTGTAACCCCAAATTGAAGTTTATATATTTATTTAGTTAATTAATTTCTTATTACTAATTATTAATTAAATTATAAGATAACCGAATTATCAGTAATTAAATAATTATATTTAGATTTTTATTTTTCTTCAAATTAACGCTGTTTCTGGAAGACTCCATGTCATATAAAATAACGCTTTTCAGTGTAATATTTATAATTGTTTGTTTAGCATTTATTAATGACTTTTGGGTAAAATTATGTCTGTCTTCAACCTCTTGACTCTGATAGGACACCGGTGTCCCTTTTGTATATTTTCTAAAGCTCTAATTACAACAAAAATGCATTTTGCTATTTTCTAATTATAAAGAACAGTCTAGCAGTTAGTTAGAAAATCTGTTAGATTATCGGAATTACATTTGTACCCAAAATATTGTAATTCAAAAAATGTAGTTAGAAATTTTTTTTTCGTTCATATTCAGAAATTTATCAATACTTACTTGATGTTGTAAATTAAATTTCAGAGATGAATAACTGTTTCTCTTAGATCTAAATAGCTGCAAATAAGTGCAAATTTGAATACTTAATTTTTGGAAATGAGCTGTGTTTGGAAGGTTTTACCGTTGACGCAGAAAAAGACACCGGTGTTTCATGCTGTATTCCATAACCATAAATAGTTAAAATGCTAATTATAATATTTAAACTTATTTTGATTTAAAGTAATTCAAAATAATGAAAAAAGCATGTGAAGTATAGTTAATAAAAATTCTTCTTCAAAGGGTTTAACAGCTGGTAAGGAGAACTAGTAAGGAGAATGACGAACAATGCGAAGAAAAGACCCAATTTTGGGAAAATAAAAAACGCTAATGAGATAATTTTTTTAATTTTTTGAAAAGATGCTGCAGTTCGGCATTGTTTGAGCTCTTAAAAAGCATTAAAAAGTGAGAATTATTCTTTGGTTTTAATCATTGACATCTAGGTGAAAAAAATCTTACCAAATGGACGTTTTTTTGAAGTTGAGTATTTTTTTAAAAATATTTAAGCTATTTTTCCTCTTTAAAATCTAAACTGATCAGCCGTATAGTATATATAGTTTGAAATTAAAGCATTGCTTCGAGGATAAGGCTGTCAATCTGTGTATATTTTATTTTCCTTGTCGAAAAAGCTTCGAAGGACACTCGTAAGTGACAATTTGAAAAGCAAAATATGTCGGTATTACATTCTTAAAAAACCTCAATAGGTATAGATAATTATTTTAATCTATTTATTTCTTTATTTCATATTTCATGGAAAAAAACGAACTCCTTCTTTTAAAATATCTATTTAGTAAATACGTTCCATGAATTCTAATTAAAAATTACAATTTTTCTCAACCCTTTCTTATGATTATGCAAGCAGTTGCATTGCTTAATAAATAAGAAATATTTTGAAGACTTTCAGAAAATATATATTCGAAATATTTTTGAACGAATATTCAGTTTTTATTTGCCTTCAACTCTGTATAAAATAAATTACAGAACCGAGTTTTTTTTTTTCTGTAAGTATGTTTTAAAAATGAAATTTAATATGGGTGGGCTTTGTTAAAATTTGTTTTGGTGAAAGACGCACAAATAAGCACACTGGGGAAGAAAAGAGCCGTAATTTTATTCCGTTTTCTAACAAAAAAAATTTATTTCGTTTTTTAAGTTTATGATTTAATAATTATTCTAATTTGATAAAGTTTTTCGAATAAAGAATTAGAAATGATGCTAATGCTAAAACAGGCAAAAATTTTTTTTACTAACTATACAATGAAAAATCCATAAATTATGAAACATTCAGATTCAGAAAATTTTTGATTCATTCCATTCCAAACAATAAATGAACAGTTTTATATAAATTTATTTTCTTGCATTATGGTTTGAAAAAATGCTCAATAGCATGAAAAAAATGAGTATTATTTCGCCTCTAATTTAAAAGTCTGTCTCCATTTTTAAGAACTTATTTATGGTTGGCTAAATTATGCATACAGCAGCCCTACGTCGAATGCTAAAGAACTTTTATCGATCACATAATATTCGAAGGTATTTTTTTATTTGTTTTGTAAAATATTCCCTCTTCTACTTTTTTTCTTTTTAAATCTTTCGAAAAAGACACTTATAGAAGAAGTCATTTCCAAGTTAGATCCCCAAGATTGTTCATACTCCTAAGGGAACAATTCATTACAAGATCCCTCCTCATTTATGATATCTGACAATACACAAGTTTCTTTATCTCTTCCTTTTTCCCCATTTTTTTGTTCTTTTCCCTCCCCTCGAGGGATTATTATACCTTTTCCAGAACTATGGAATAACGATCTCTCTTCGCAAACAAAAGATATAATCGGCGTATTAATGTCAATATTCGAACGGAAAATGTCGTCTGCCGGGAAAAAATGGTCGCATGTAATTCAGCTATTGGCAGAGACGTGCTTTTGAGTTTAAATGGTAAAAAAGGCAAAACAATTTCGCTTTATTTCACATTATTTTTTGAGTGGGTACGTGACTGTTTGTTGGGGGTCGTCTTCAGTGTGAAATAGAACGATAAATGCGATTCCATCAGCAATTATGTTCTGTAAGGGAGGTGATGCGATCTTAAAATTTTTTGTTTTGTTTTGGGAAGCTTGGTTTCAAACTATAATGAACCAAAGTTTGAAAATCTGATAGATTGTGTTAGTGCGCCTTTAGTTCGATTTTGTTTTAGATTTTGAATTATTCGACTATTTTTTTTTTTGTCATAAAGATCTGGTTATTTATTTATTGCTTGTTTTCTTTTGGTTTTTTCTCATACATGCTGAAGTTACAATGTACTACAAAAAGTTTAAAACTGAAAAAATCAACCCGAGCACTTGAAGAATATATACTGTTCGCTACGTTTAGCAAAAAATACCTTCTTTCTCAGTACAGAACTTAACTGTAAAATTGTTGGTGACTGTCGGCAACATATTCAAAATATGCAAATAAAATTTTTATTATTTTTATTTAATTTCCATAATTAAACTGATGTTGGACAGGCACTTTATTTAGAAGAATTATTTCAATTATGTAAATTACAAAACCGTTACCCGATCAAAATGTGAGAAATATAACGCACAATATTTTAGATTTTCTATTGATACTTTTTGACAAAATTATACTAACCCAACTCTGTAATCAAAGCATTTTGAAGGGTAGTTTAATATAATGCATTTCTTTGTTTTTGAAGTTTTAATAAATATCTTTGTCATTATGTAATTTATTTAAAAATATTTTTCAGCGCCATCTAGATTTGATTTTCACCACCAATTTAAACATAAACAAAAGTAAAAGTCTAATGTCGGAATGTAATACTAATCTATCCAAAATTAATACACCCTCTATTAATACTTTCTGACAAAATTTTAGATTTTTCGAAAAAACTGTTTATCATGATTTGTTTGACATCAAGTATAAGATAATATACTTGATGTCTATGTAAGATAATATACTTGATGTCTATGTAAGATAATATATTTGATGTCTTAGTAAGATAATATACTTGAAGTCTATGTAAGATAATATACTTGATGTCTATGTAAGATAATATACTTGATGTAACTTTAATTCCCAGTTACAGCAAAAGTACTGTCCTATACCTATTAAGTCAAAACTTGATAATTGGTTTGAGCGTAGCATGAAGCATGCATTCATCCTAGCACTAGACTATTTTTTTCCTTGTCAAAAAAAATTTTTTTTTTGTAAAAATTCAAAAAATTGAGTTTTTTTAATTTAAAAAAATAATTTTTATTTTTCAATTTCTTTTCGCTTGAATGATTTTAAAAAGAGCATATTTGACTGCGTGCAGAAGACGTCGTAGTATCTTTTTTTCTTTAAATTTTGGCTCTAAAGAAAAGTAAATTATAAAAATTCCTTGCATTGTCATTTAAAATGTTTTGCATTTAAATAAAGTCTGTACTTATGCCAAACTTCTGTAAAAGAATAAGAATCCTAAGTTTCGTTTTCGATAAGTTATGGAATGGAGAAAAAAAATGTACATCTATGTCTCTCTATGAAATGAAAATCAGACCCATTAGAGAAAAAGAATAAGGAAACGAAAATCAAGAAGTTAGTCTTTAATTCTAAGATGGAGACGAAAGAGACTATTTAAGATAGTTTCTAGTTTCTGATTCAATAGTACTTAACAAATAATGAATCATTGATTTTTAAATATGAAATATTTTAAATCTAATTAGCATAAAAACTAAGGCTGGCTCTTAACTGAGGAACACGTGCATTACTTTCGTGCATAGGAAGGTGAACTACAATTGCAAGCTGTTGTTCTACTTACGTACTGGCAAGTTAAAACAGCACTCTCTCTACACTGAAATGCCAATGCCATTTTACTGAATAAAAATATGCGTTAAAGTAAAAGGTACAGAAAATTGCTAACAAAGAAAGTTTAATGAAGAAGTACAATTATGGAGAAAGACCACAATAGAATCAGAAATTTTTTAAAATAAGTTTATATATTTCGACATGGAAACATTTACGCGAAAATTTTTTTCTGAATTTTATATCGAAATTCCTGTAAATAACGAAGCTGTAGAACTTCTTCCCATTGACAGTTAAACTTTTTCCTTGAATCAATTTTTTCTCAAATTCGCGATCATAATTACTCCTTTAATTTCTTATCCACTATTCTTTAAATTCCTGAATGTTTAGACAACTAATGTGATGTCTGTTTCAGTTAAGAATTTTTAAAATAAATTTATAATAAAATCAGAATTTATAGTAAATTTTATTTCATTTATCGTTCAATATACCATTGCAATATATTAATGTAGTGGAAAATATATTTAAACTGATAAATTTTGAAATATATGGTTTAAAAATAGATGAAATAATTAAGTCTCGTCTTTTTCAGACCTATCTTAGTGAAAGTCTCTCGCTATCAGTTATACTGACATCTACTTTCTTGTTATTTATTTTACTAAAAGGTATGCGTTAATTTTACTCATTATTTTATTGTTTATTATACCCATATCATAAAATCAAAGTGTAAAAGGGGAGATAATGTTTTTCTATTTAAGATAGTATTAGAGAAAGTTTCACACCATCAGCCATACCGACATCTAGTTTCAAATTATTTATTTTACTAATTTTTTTCATTACTTTATATCCAATCATATACTCTAGGTGTGAAATGGTAGATACTTTTTTTTCTCGACATAAGATAGTATTACAGTATTTAAAAAATATTATCTTTAATGTTTTTCATGATTTTATTATTTTTTTTTTTGCAAAGTGTATTTGAGATATTTTATCTTTTAGGATTATTTATTTCACCCTATCTTGAATTATGAACTAAGGCTCATTTTTGTAATTTTGAGCCAGAAACTGATCGAAGTGTTTTGAGCCCAAGTCCATACTGGTTTTTTTTCTCAACTTATTTCGATTCAATTTTTTTAATAATTATTTTCCACTTTATTTTTTTTTGTTGCAATGTGTATTTCTTGAGATATTTTATCTTTTAGAATTATTTATTTTTCTTTACTATGAACGATGAGCTAAGGCTCGTTTTTGTAATTCTGAGCCCAAACTTGNCTTTAAATTTTGGCTCTAAAGAAAAGTAAATTATAAAAATTCCTTGCATTGTCATTTAAAATGTTTTGCATTTAAATAAAGTCTGTACTTATGCCAAACTCCTGTAAAAGAATAAGAATCCTAAGTTTCGTTTTCGATAAGTTATAGAATGGAGAAAAAACATGTACATCTATTTCTCTCTATGAAATGAAAATCAGGCCCATTAGAGAAAAAGAATAAGGAAACGAAAATCAAGAATTTAGGTTTTAATTCCAAGATGGAGACGAAAGAGACTATTTAAGATAGTTTCTAGTTTCTGATTCAATAGTACTTAATAAATAATGAATTATTGATTTTTAAATATGAAATATTTTAAATCTAATTAGCATAAAAACTAAGGATGGCTCTTAACTGAGGAACACGTGCATTACTTTCGTGCATAGGAAAAATGACTCTTTAAGTGGTGAACTACAATTGCAAGCTGTTGTTCTACTTACGTACTGGCAAGTTAAAACAGCACTCTCTCTACACTGAAATGCCAATGCTATTTTACTGCATAAAAATATGTGTTAAAGTAAAAGGTACAGAAAATTGCTGACAAACAAAATTTAATGAAGAAGTATTAAGGAGAAAGGCCACAATAGAATCAGAAATTTTTTAAAAAAAGTTTATATATTTCGACATGGAAACATTTACGAGAAAATTTTTTTCTGAATTTTACATCGAAATTCCTGCACATAACGAAGCTATAGAACTTTTTCCCATTGACAATTAAACTTTCGCAAACTTTTTCTTCGAATAAATTTTTTTTCAAATTTGCCAGCATAATTACTCCTTTGATTTTTTATCCACTTTTCTTAAAATTCCAGAATGTTTAGACAGCCAATGTGATTTCTGGTTCAGTTAAGAATTTTTTTAAATAAACGTATTATAAAATCAGAATTTATAGTGGATTTTATTTCATTTATCATTAAATATACCATTGCAGTGGATCAATGAAGTGGAAAAAAATTTAAACTATTAAATTTTGAAATGTATGGCATAAAAATAGATGAAATAATGGAGCCTCGCCTTCTTCAGACCTCTTGTAGTGAAAATCTCACCCTATCAGTCATACTAACATTTAATTTCTTGTTATTTATTTTACTAATAGGTTTAAGTTAATTTTACTCACTATTTTATTGTTTATTATTACCATATCATATAATCAAATTGTAAAAGGGCATATTATGTTTTTCGAAGATAATATTGGAGAAAGTTTCACACCATCATCCATACCGACATCTTGTTTCATATTATTTCTTTTACTGAAAGGTTTAAGTTAATTTTACTTATTATTTTATTGTTTATTATACGCATATCATAAAATCAACGCGTAAGAAGGGAGATAATGTTTTTCTATTTAAGATAGTATTAGAGAAAGTTTCACACTATCAGCCTTACTGACATCTTGTTTCACATTATTTAATTTACTATTTTTTCTCATTATTTTATAGTTTATATATCCAATCATATACTCTAGGTGTAAAAAGGTAGATAGTTTTTTTCGATATAAGATGGTATTATAATATTAAAAAAATATTATCTTTAATGTTTTTTTAACGATTTTATTTATTTTTTGTTGCAAAGTGTATTTCTTGAGATATTTTATCTTTTACAATTATTTATTTCACCCTATAGTGAACGATGAGCTAAGGCTCAAGCCCGAGACTGATCGAAGTGCTTTGAGCCCAAGCCCATACTAGTTTTTTTTTTCAAATTATTTCGATTCAATTTTTCAATTTTCAGTTTTTTTCAAGCTTTAATTCAATTTTTTTTATAATTCCTTCCATTTTATTATTTTTTTGCATCAAAGTGTATTTCTTGAGATATTTTATCTTTTAGAATGAGTTATTTTCCCTTATTATGAACAATGAGTTAAGGCTCACTTTTGTAATTCTGAGCCCGAGACTGATCGAAGTGTTTTGAGCCCAAGCCGACACGAGTCTGGGGTTTATCGAAGCATATGAAGATCATAATTCTAAAAAGATATAAAGCCGACATTTTCAAATTTATAAGATACATTATTTGAGATTAAAACATCTAATACTTCCCAGTTGTTAAAATTTTTACTCACAAATATTTATGCATTTGATTAGTTTTAAGCTATTTAGAAAGTGTAAGTATGGAAAGTATAAGAATCCGAAAACTTTCTACTGTAACGAAACCAAGTTCATCTGATCTCTAGAATGAAAAATCATAATGAATAAAATTTCACAAAATGCTAATGATTTATTTACTAGAAAAGTGCTTTTGCTTTGATGTAGAAATGATAATTTATTCATAAGCGTAGTGATTTTTATTTGTTCAAGTTCAGAAAAAACGAGATCGAAAGTAACAAAATATCATGTAAATTTGCGTATGAATACAGAAACAAGAAAAGTTGTCAAGATTGATTATTATTCTAATTTCTCACAATTTATAATTGATCTTGTTACAGTTATTGATTGATTTATGACATCCTATACATCGATTTACCATACTTCCATGCTGGTACTATTTCATGACATCTTTATGATAAATCAACTGATAAATTTTGATTAAAATCACCATTTATAAGCTAAAGTGGTGAAAAATGACACACTTCAACTTTGATCATTATTTAAATTATGAGGAAGAGATATAAATTTTTCTTAGTAACTGTGACATACCAATAAATCATTTACGAGCTTGTCGGAAACTTTAAAGTTTCAAAATGAAGAAAATGCCATATCTTAATTTAGAAAAGTTTATGAAGCTGGGGAAAAACAATTAATCTTCATTTTGTATTCAAAACTTTTCCCATACCTTTCATCACGTTTAAACTTTAAAGACCCCTTTTTGTATAAGATTTGCGATTGTCAAAAGCGACAACATTTCTTTTTTTTTTCTTCAGTTGTCAGTCCTAATCTGCATCTTCACACGAGGCATTTAATACGAGATGAATTCATCTCTAAGAATTATTCCAAGCGTTTATCTCATAGACTTAAATGTAATTTTTTTCTGATGAAAATTAACGTCATTTACGGTTATAGTTAAATTTCTTCTAAGAGAAGATTTTGCCGACAGCTATTGTGATGTATTTATCTTTTAGAATCTCAGAGAAACGCGGATGTCTTTGTTATTCATGAGATCGTTTGACGAATAAAATTAAATGAAATTTTTATTATTTCATCCCTGACTTTTCCTTTTATAATTTAAACTAATTAAAATTTTTCTTTTAACTTTCACGAGATTTCTATTTATGTTTGATCTATGTACATAAAATTGTCGACAGGGAAAAAGGAGAAATGGTAAAATTTGGGTTTCGTTAAGTATTTAGAGCAGAATTAATTGCTTTGAATCTTTTATTGTCAAGTATATGTTACTTTTGAGGAAAGTTAACATTAAAAATAATTTTAAAATTAAAATCTGACTCTGCAGACGCAATTAAGGAGCCATGTTAACTTTTAGTAAAATATTCATATGGTTACTTTTATTATAAATTATAATTTCGAATAACCTTATACCAAGTGTTTTAAAAACACACGTTAAAAAAACTGTTTATTGGGAATATTAATACATTTTGTTGTAGATTTTAATTCTTAATCTACCTCCTTTCAATTTTAGAACTAGTTTCACCCGTTTTAGTTCACATTTCACCTTTTTTTTAAGTTTCACTTTCCAAAATTTTTTCATCCCTATACCATAACTTTATCCAATGAAAAAATGAGGCTATTTTTTATTCTGCAATCTATTTTAGCAAGTTTTAGCTTGCAGACGCCTGAAAAATTTTCTACACTGAGAAAAAAAGATGATAAGAACTGCTAAAATTTGTCAAAATTTTCTATGTTTCTGGTTCTGTGAGAACATCAAAAAATCTCGGTAATTTTCTTCCGAAACGCTTTGGTAAGGAGTTTGGTTAAAATAACAACAAAATATGGTTTTAAAATGTGAGATAAAATTTGATGAATGTGGTAAAATTCAGTAATGTTATCTTAATACTTTAGAGCACGGTATAAAATCCATTTATCTGGTAAAATTTACGCTACAATTTTATATTTTTTACTAAATGTGCGGTAACTAAAACTATAATTTTGAAAACCAAAATTTCCGGTAAGAAGTTACCATATGAACTTTACCACAATCAAGGTCAGAGACTGGAAAGCCATGGCAGGCAGAAGAAAGGATTGGTACAGTCTTCTTGAGAAAGCCAGGGTCCACCCAGGACTGTCGAGCTACTGATGATGATGATTAGTTACCATATGAAAGAAAAATTACCAAATGAATGGTTTAAATAACGTGGTATTTGGTTTTATTAATCAGAACTATGATTTTTTTTAAACCAGAAATGTCAAAACCGAAATGAAACTTAGTACAGAAATTTTACTAGATTTTTTTCTTCGTGTAAATAGTTAAGATTCGTAGAGTTTCTAGGCTACACTAAAACAACTAGCTATTATTTTGAGAAAATGGCTTGAAACTTTTTAAATCAAACTTTACATTCAAATCAAACTTTCTTCGTTAGTTGCCAAATACGATTCACTACAAAATAAAGAAATGTTTTGAAATTTTTTCCCCTTGTGTTTGCGCAGTATACCAAAAAAAAAAAAAATGAAAATAATAAAATAATGCAGAACTACCTTAAAAACTTGTAACTTGAGCAGTTTTCAACAATTTGTTAAAAATTTAAAATAAATAATTTGGTAATTAATTTTAAATTGCTCCATAAATTTTATTTTGTTTGATTCCACTGAATATTTATTAAGTTAAAGCAAAAAAATTAGTTTTATTTCATAAAAATGTCCATATCTCCATAAATATTTACTCTTGGTTTACGAAATTTTATGCGGTTATTACAAATAATAACTAAAGTAATCTATACAAGTTACGAGCTTATTGCTTGATTTTCTAGCAAAGGGTGTTCAAAAACACTTGTACTCCTTCGTCATTAATTGTCGACCCCACAAACTCTGAAAGCACTCAAAGTGTCTCTTCCATCATTGTTGGGTAGTGTATTTACAAAAACTATACTAAAACATTTAAATAAGATGGACAGTAATTCAAATTTAAGAAAGATAAAAAACAGGAGTGTAAAACCAATTGAAAGAAAATTTGAATCGGAACTTTAAATATATCCTGCTATATTCTGCTATACCCTGCTTCTTTAAATATATCATGCTATATATAACAGGATTATTAAATTATATCCTGTTATATTGCTTTAAATATATCCTGTTGTATTCGATAGAACTTCGTATTCATGTGATGCAAATGCTCAACTGATTTCATTTGAATTTCAAGAAGTCTTTCGTATTTAAATGATACAAATGGCTGGGTGGCGCAGTTGGTTTGTCGTCGGCCTTCTGAGCCCAAGTCTGCGGGTTCGATCCCCGGCCCAGACACCGGATTTTCGGGATGCAGAAAATCCTCAGCGGCCATGTCGTATGATTATGCGGCATATAAAAGATCCCTGGAGTGCCTTATTGGCTCTTGGCATTTCCGGCAAAATTAAATTCCTAGTGCACTTTAGCATCCAAATAGAGTCTCGGTGCTGCCATCTAGTGTGGCAGAAACTAGACGTCCAAATTAACATGACCAACGGTATCTCACCCATTGTGGTGGTCCTGAAAGAGTGGATACCA
>NC_092205.1:33575294-33633011 GCF_043381705.1 Parasteatoda tepidariorum
TGCTACTACGTATATTAAACATCAATTCACTGGTATATAAGACATGCTAACTTGATTCAGTCATGAGGTACCTTTTGATAGATGAAGGTTGGCATGGTCGATAACTCCGCCCCCACAAAACTATAATTTTGAAAACAAAAATTTCCGGTAAGCAGTTACCATATGAAAGAAAAATTACCAAATGAATGGTTTAAATAACGTGGTTTTTGGTTTTATTAACCAGAACTATGATTTTTTTTTAACCAGAAACGTCAAAACCATACAGTACAGAAATTTTACTAGAGAGAAATTTTACTTCTTCGCGTATAAAGTTAAGATTCGGAGAGTTTGCAGGATACATTAAAACAACTAGTTATTTTTTTGAGAAAATTGTTTGAAACTTTTTAAATCAAACTTTACATTCAAATCAAACTTTCTTCGTTAGTTGCCAAATACGATTCATTACAAAGTAAAGCAATTTTTTACATTTTTTTCCCCGTATTTGCGCAGTATAATTAAAGAAAAAAAAAATAAAAATAATAAAATAATGCGGATATTAAGATATAATAATGTTTAAAAACTTGTAACTTGAGCAGTTTTTAACGAATTTTTTAAAAATTTTAAATAAATAATTTTGTAATTAATTTTGAATTGCTCCATAAATTTTATTTTGCTTGATTCCACTGAATATTTATTAAGTTAAAGCAAAAGAATTAGTTTTATTTCATAAAAATGTCCATATCTCCATAAATATTTACTCTAGGTTTACGAAATTTTATGCGGTTATTACAAATAATAACTAAAGTAATCTATACAAGTTACGAGCTTATTGTTTGATTTTCTAGCAAAGGGTGTTCAAAAACACTTGTTTTTTTTTCTTCATTAATTGTAGGCCCCCCAAACTCTGAACACTAAAATATTTAAATAAGATGGGAAAAAAAATGCAAATTTAAGAATGAAAGAGAGGATAACCGATTAAAAGAAAATTAGAATCGGAACTTTAAACATATCCTGCTACTTGTGAAATAAATTGACAATTCTAGGATGTAACCATAAGACTTAGTTAATAACTGTTTTAACTGTCAATTTTTAATATGGTTATTTTATTTCACTTAATATTACTTCGTATTCTATTTCATTCTCTTTATGGTATTTTTACTCACCAGTGTTTTAATTGACAACAAATACTATGCAACAATATAGTCATACAATTTTTATATATATTCCACTAAATTTATATAATTTCTATTACATTTAATATATCAAAACACCTTTGACAGCCAGTTGGCCTGCCTTTCAAGGGTATTTGCAGCTGGAGGCTCAACTGATTTCGGCTGCAGTTCTTGAAGTGCTTTGCTTCGTACTCATGGGTGTACGTTTCGTTTCAAATGTGCCTACTGGTGGGAGCCGTGTTGTATTCGGCAGAACTTCGTTTTCATGAAATGCAAAGGCTCAACTGATTTCGTCTGAATTTCTTGAAGTGTTTCGTATCTATATAATGCAAGTCGACTTCAAATGTGTCTACTGGTAGGAGCTCAGTTGGTTTTGGTAGATTAGTTCTGCGTGTGCCACACGCATTCATACACAGCAACTCATTTTTCAAAAGAACATACTAATATAAATTTCTTCAACCACAAAGTCTATGGAAACAATTCTATGCCTCCCAAAAGTGGTTGTAAATAGAGGAAGTCGCTACACAGTGGTGGTCTTTCCAGGAGGTTTCACTGTACTTTTTTCACCGTGTGGTAGGCGTGGTGCTGTTTAGTGGTTTCCCCTTCCTTCTATTCCAAAATGGTCTCCAGGCAAGGTGAATTTAAATCTACGTTTGACTTAAGTCTTTTTTTTTTTTTTTTTTTACTGAAATATGCTTTGAGTGACGAATACAGGATGTTCTGTAATAATCACTTTTTAAGAACCTAGGAAAATAAAATAAGACATAAGAAATGCAAATAAATATTTCAACCAAGAAAATTTGAAAATGCTATGGAAATCTAAGGAATCACTGATATGGAACCCTTGACAGAAAGCTTCAAAACCTGTTTGGTGACCCCAAGAAACGAAGTGGAAAGACGATTATATGAAAAAGCTTAAATTTTTTCATGAAATCAAACTAGTTTTGATGTTCTCGCCTCTAATGATGCGAGTGTTTTCAATAGCGTTTTTGTTAATTAATTGTTTTAATATTAATTAGACATTCCAAATGTGCACGCCTCTTTGATAGGCCATTTTTGACAAGGATTCTAAGAATACACATTCAGGGCCTGAAATACGAGTTTAAGTTTATTTATTCGTTTAGTTAGGTATTAATTCCTAATTAAATATTTCTCATGAATCACGTTAGCAATGGAGTATTTGTCTATGTCTTTTATTCTTTTTTAGGAATTGGAAGGAGAAAAAAAGCCTGATCAACCCAAAGAAAGAGTCCACGAATTATAGATTTATATCTATTCACGTTTTTTTTCTTTCCAGAAAAAGAACGGATCTCTAATTTAGGTTACTTTTTTCACCTCTTCAATCAGGGAAATGGTACATCCTCGATTAGGTTAGGTACGGCTGATGAGAAAATGACAGAGATTTTGAGGGGCCTTGATTAAGTTTGTTGTTGGGGGATCACGAATGGTTGCCTTCATCAATCAAGATCAGGACTCCCTGACGTCATTGCTCCAAAGGGGTGGAGTCACGTCGTGCTGGACAAATAAAATTTCTACCTCCATCTCTAAAAATGGAGAGCTACTTAATTCTGGAAAATAAGGAAACTTTTATTTTAGGTTAAAAAAAATTCTTTTTTTAAACATTATCAATTTTTTTTTTCTTGAAAAAGAAGAAGATGTAGAGTTTAATGAGCTCTGTAGAGAGTAGCTGATGATGATTTTAAAATAGGATAATTTAAAACTTGTATGTTTAGATTTATGATTATCAATCATTTGTTATCTGATGAGAGTGACATATCAGTACTTTCAAAATATTTAAAATTATAAAACACGAACTCAATTTCTTAACTGATGCATCAATCATATCAAAGTCTCGAAGTTATAACAGAAATGTAGAAGGAAACTTAGTTTTTATGATATTATGCTTGTTTCCTTATTTCATTTATCCATTAGAAGTTTTCAACTTAACCTTTATATTATTAGAAAAATAACTATGTAATCGAAATATGGATTTGGCTTGGGCATAGACTCCAATAAGATGTATCATTTACAAATGTATCTCTCTTTTCTCTTTCTTTTACATTTTCTGATCTTTCAATCTTTTATTTTGGCCTCTTCCGTTTTACAAATGTAGCAATTTCAGTGAAATGTAAAAAAACATTAGGTTTGAACAAAAATTTCTTCCAAAACAGGTTTATTTTAAATCTTTTTTGGGGGAGCTTTGTGTCACTCTCTCTTCTCTATGGTATTAAACGATATTTGTCAAAAATTCTCTGTTCTCTCCCTTATAATATCGTTTTTAATCGCGCTTTTACATTTTTATTAAGTTTAAATTTTCTTCTACTTTTTTCCTGAAATTGTTTAAAATTAAGTTGCTGCAAGTAGCAGACCGGCCTGTATAGGTGTCAGATAACTGGCCTTGTATTAGAAAGGTTCTGGGTTCGAATCCCGGGAAAGGCATGGATGTTCTTTCTTTCCCAATCATATCTGTCTTTACTGTGGGAGCAACGTTGGCCCACCTAATATGGTGCCCCTGAAAGAGAGGTCATCAAATCTGCCCTTCAGATGCCTGTGTGACTAATGGTCATTCTCCAGGTGACCATTGGGGGAAAAAAATGCTGCCGTAAGTTGTTTTGATTGAATCAAAATGCATTTTCACAATTATTTTATTATTTATTAAACTTCTTTTTTCTCCAATGCGCACCTTATTAGAATGACCCACCTGGGCATCATGCAGGCATCTGAAGGGCAGATTTGTTGCGCCACTCTTTCAAGGGCACCATAAAAGGTGGGCCAACGTTGCTCCCACAGTAAGGACAGATAGTACAGGGAAGGAAAGAACATCCTTGCCTTACTCGCGATTCGAACCCAGAACCTTTCTGATGCAAGGGCAGTTCCTTAGCCCCTATACAGGCCGGTCAGCTTATTTATTAAACTATATACTCTTTATTTCATAACTAATACAACAATTTTCTTTAGATTTAAACTGATATCACTATTTATTCTCTGTTCGAGATCGAATGATATCTACGTACGTTATAGACAATTTAGGTATATCGATATTTTGGAGTAGGTTTGTAATGATAATTTCTTTTATTTAGAGTGTTAATTTTTTTTCACTGGTTCGTAAATCCTAAATTTTTATTGCACCAAGCTCAACTATACGCGTATCTCCGAAATTAAAGTGGTTAATTTCCTTTTTTTGAATAAATTTCTAAATTTTTGGAAATATTGATTAAATAAAGTTTTTTTTATAGTTATTAAAAGGTTNCCTCTTTGATAGGCCATTTTTGACAAGGATTCTAAGAATACACATTCAGGGCCTGAAATACGAGTTTAAGTTTATTTATTCGTTTAGTTAGGTATTAACTCCTAATTAAATATTTCTCATGAATCACGTTAGCAATAGAGTATTTGTCCATATCTTTTATTCTTTTTTAAGAATTGGAAGGAGAAAAAAAACCTGATCAACCCAAAGAAAGAGTCCACGAATTACAGATTTATATCTATTCACGTTTTTTTTCCTTTCCAGAAAAGGAAGGGATCTCTAATTTAGGTTACTTTTTTCACCTCTTCAATCAGGGAAATGGTACATCCTCGATTAGGTTAGGTACGGCTGATGAGAAAATGACAGAGATTTTGAGGGGCCTTGATTAAGTTTGTTGTTGGGGGATCACGAATGGTTGCCTTCATCAATCAAGATCAGGACTCCGTGACGTCATTGCTCCAAAGGGGTGGAGTCACGTCGTGCTGGACAAATAAAATTTCTACCTCCATCTCTAAAAATGGAGAGCTACTTAATTCTGGAAAATAAGGAAACTTTTATTTTAGGTTAAAAAAAATTCTTTTTTTAAACATTATCAATTTTTTTTTTCTTGAAAAAGAAGAAGATGTAGAGTTTAATGAGCTCTGTAGAGAGTAGCTGATGATGATTTTAAAATAGGATAATTTAAAACTTGCATGTTTAGATTTATGATTATCAATCATTTGTTATCTGATGAGAGTGACATATCAGTGCTTTCAAAATATTTAAAATTATAAAACACGAACTCAGTTTCTTAACTGATGCATCAATCATATCAAAGTCTCGAAGTTATAACTGAAATGTAGAAGGAAACTTAGTTTTTATGATATTATGCTTGTTTCCTTATTTCATTTATCCATTAGAAGTTTTCAACTTAACCTTTATATTATTAAAAAAATAACTATATGTAATCGAAATATGGATTTGGCTTGGGCATAGACTCTAGTACGATGTATCATTTAAAAATGTATCTCTCTTTTCTCCTTCTTTCACATTTTCTTATCTTTCTTTATTTTATTTTGGCCTCTTCCGTTTTACAAATGTAACAATTTCAGTGAAATGTAAAAAACATTAGATCTGAGCAAAAATTTCTTCAAAACAAGTTTTTTTTAAATTTTTTTGGGGGAGTTTTGTGTCACTCTCTCTTCTTTATGGTATTAAAGGAGAATACTTGTCAAAACTTCTCTGTTCTCCCCCTTATAATATCGTTTTTAATCGCGTTTTTACATTTTTATTAAGTTAAAATTTTCTTCTACTTTTTTCCTGAAACTGTTTAAAATTAAATTGCTGCAAGTAGCCGATCGGCCTGTGTAGGCGTCATGGAACTGGCCTTGCGTTAAAAAGGTTCTGGGTACGAATTCCGGTCAAGGCATGGACTTGTCTTAGGATTTCTCAGTACTATCTGTCCTTATTGTGGGAGCAACGTTGGCCCACTTAATATGATGCCCCTGAAAGAGTGGCCAACAAATCAGTCCGTCAGATGCCTGTGTGACGAAAGGTCATTCTCCAGGTGGGCATAGGGGCAAAAAGTTTCTGTAAGTTGTTTTGATTGAATCAAAATGCGTTTTTACTATTTTTTCATTATTTATATTTATTAAACTATATGCTCTTTATTTCATAACTAATACAACACTTTTCTTTTGATTTGAACTGATATCGGTATCAATTCCGGTTCGAGATCGAATGATATCTACGACAAAATTCATAGACAGAGCAGCTTCAACAGACAATTTAGGAATAGCGATATTTTGGAGTAGATTTGTAATGATTTCTTTTATTTAGAGTGTTAATTTTTTTTACTGGTTCCTGAATTTTTATTGCACCAAGCTCAACTATACGCGTATCTCCGAAACTAAAGCGGTTAACTTCATTTTTATAAATAAATTTCTAATTTTTTGGAAATATTGATTAAATAAAGATTTTTTTATAGTTATTAAACGATTTACACGTGATTCGACTGGTTTTGATCAATTTTCTTTTTCGTGAAGTTTTATGGTAAAAACGGATTTCACAGTAAAAAGATCTCGTATTTTTTTTAATGTAAGCATACTTTTTACTTCATTCTTGACAAATATTCTAAAAATATATATTAAAGGCTCTGATTACAAAATACCATTCAGAAGCATGTAGCATTTAATTAATTTATCGATTGAATACTTTTTATAATTGATATTCACCATTCGTTGTTCGTTAGAATAGTTATTGTATTGTTTTTACCTCTATGATAATTGTTCACATACCGAAATTCTGAAATTAAAATAAAAAAATCTTTTTATCCGAAAATATTGTTTTTATAATGTGATTTAATTTGTTTAAATTTTTTTAAAAATCTAAAATCGTATTTCTTTTGTATTACTCTTTCAATAAACAAAAAAATAAACGGATCATTTTCCAAAAAAAAAAAACGATTTTTTTTTAAGACATTCGGCAATGCAATTATTTTTCAAAGTAATTAAATTTATTATTCTTTTTAAACTAAAACTCCTTGTAATAAATTGTGTGATGTGTTAAGTAAAGTAAAAAAAAATTTTTTTTAGACCTGAAAAAAAATTTTTTTTTTGACCTAGTGTTAAACATTTTATTTCTGTCAACTAGAAAATATTTAGAATGCTAGCTAAAATTATTCTGGAATAAATTAAAAGAAGAATTACTGAAGAAAGATAGCACATTGCTGAAAAGAAGCTATTTTTTATTTCTTAGGTATTCACATGTAATTCTATTTATCTCAACCTTTGATAGTAACGAGGAAATGGCAGTAACGAAGTCTGTGATTGGTTAATTCTCTTATGGACGAGAGGAAAGTAATAAAATTATTGGTCTACCATGGCAATGGGTATTAGGGTTTGGATTCATAGATATAAATAAGTATGTACGCGGGGGCTGATAGATTTATTTTTAGCTGAATGAAATGTGCAAATATTACTTTAAGGGATTATTATAACATTTAAAGTATTTTACTTTTTAGTTTTATTTCAATATTAATTTTTAGAGAATTTTTTAAAATTTAATACATAATTATTTTTTTATCAAAATATTATTTGCTATTAATATGGCTATTGTTTTAATCAAAGAAAACTTAAAACTCTGTAAAAAATTTCATTAAAACATTTTATTATATCGTTTTGCAGAATTATTAAAAGATTCAATTACGACATTATTTTACTGAAGTAGATCATAACAAGTGATGATAAGGGCATTAAATGTATCATATTGGAAAACATAAACATATGAAGCCACGGTAGCTGGTAGTAGAAACCCTAAAGCCAGGCAGAGGGAGCTGTTGGCTATAACAGCATCGGCAGGTCATTTGACATCTTAGTTCATTTTGATTTTTAAGAAGCCATCAAACATATCAATGGAACAAGTTGAGATTTCTTATTAGAGCATCTATAAACTTTTTTCGAAAAAAAAGTCTGAATTGAAAAAGCACCGCAAAAAACAAAAAGAAGATAATTTTTTTCCAGTTAGTTATTTTATAACAGACTTGACTGTATAGGGATTTATTCCATTTTCTTTAATATTACAGTGCAACACTCAACTTAATTTAAACAACATAAAGTTTTTTTGTTTTAAGGGCCTTTTATTTGCAAATTTTGCTGTATGTATAATAGATTGAACCGAATTTTTACAACAATAATATTTTTTACTTGGTCCTACTGCATTGAAATCGCTGATGAATTGGGATTTTTGAAGATGGAACTGTAGACTCAGGGCGTAAATTTTACTACCGATATATTATACTATATTATAACCGTTGTTGAACAGCCGACATAATTATAGGGTTTACGACAACTTATGTTCAACTACGTAGCCTTGTAGTTTTGAACCTAATCCAGAAGACAAGGGAACCCCTGAATCAAGTGATAGAAGAAATTTGATTTCGTGGAGGACATTTTGATGGAACTAACCCGCATTTGCGCATTCTAACCCATGATCCATCTATCACTGAGGATATATCACGTCAACACTGTGGTCAGTGCAAGCCTGATGCGGAATTCATATCGAACAGCCATCGCTGGGATTCGAACCCGGTTCACCTCATTGGAAGGCGAACATTCTATCCCCTGATCCATCGTTGCTCTGCTACCGGGTATAAAACTATAATCGGATAAAACCTTTATTTCATACAATATGATTAGTTAGTATGATTAGGGAAATTAAAAGAGGACGAAATTAAAAGGCTGATGCAATGGCTCAGTGTTTAAGGCACTTAGCTGTCATGGTAAAAGACCGGAGTTTTATATCCAGTGCCGGCTTGAAGCTCATCCAGGTTAAATAGATGGGTTCCAACTTGTCTGGGAAATAAAAATGCAATGCTGGCAACATACAGTGATCTAGAATTTGCTCAACTTTAACCTCTTTGACCATCACCCTCTTGGCTGATGATACTTGATTGATAATTGTAGGAGTGCTTTACTTAATTTATTTAAGAAATGATAATTCATTTAGAAAGAGAAAGGCATAATAAGAAGAATATGACAAGAAAATGAAATTAAATGTATCACATTGAAGAATATATTAAAACTATGATCGAACAAAACTATTTTATTTTCTAGCATTTTAAGTATTTAAATAGGGATTTAAAAGGAAATGAAACTATACGAGAGATGAAGAGGAGGAAAGAAAAGGATGGCGAGGGTAATAATCATAATGAAAAGTATCTTAAAACTATTATTGAATATTTTAAATTAGAGCCGCTGTGGATCTGGGTATAGAGCGTTTCCCTCCCAATGAGGTGACCCAGGTTCGAACCCCATTGGTGACTGGTTGGTACAAATTCTGCTCTCGGCTCACGCCAACCACAGAGCTGACATAAATATTCTCATCAGTAGACAGATAATTTGTTAGAGTCCCAATGTAGTTGGGTTAACCGGAAAATATTTTTGTGGTTTTCCATTCCATGTAAAACAAATGCTGGTTAGTTCCATCAAAAAGTCTTCATCAGAGGCTTGCTTGTCACAATGCTTGATCCAGGAGTTCTTTTGTCTTTTGGGGTGGATTCAAAATTACAAGGCTGTGGCGTTTAACATTGATAGTCTGACAATCCGGTCGGCTGTTCAACACCGATTATTAAATAAAATTGAATATAATCATTATATGTTACAGAATTTAATTTGTGAGTTAAGGCGAGAAAAAAAAAAAGAGATTAAGAGATGGAGAGGAGAAAAGGAAAGAGAAGATAAGGGCGTCATCAGGTTATCATGTTTAAATATATGTTAAAACTTTAATTGAATAATATCATTTCATTTCTTAGAATTTGATTTGAGTTGAGATGAGGCATAAGTGAGCGAGAAATGTAAAGGAGTAAAAGAAAGATATAATAAGAAGATTTAAATATGGGTATCATATTGAAAGTTATATTAAAACTATAATTGAATATAATTATAGCATTAGAATTTGATAGTGAGTTGGATAAGATGTAAGTGATCCAGAGATAAAGAGGAGAAAGAGAGACTAAGGTGATTAAAATAAAGGCATTAGAACTCATTAAATATTAAACATAAGCAGTACTCTAAAAGATAGATTGTTGTGTTTCTTAAATGAATTTAAAAGCAGTAAATATAATTTTGTAAAAACCCCACAGCGTTACTATTTTAAAAAATATCTTCTTACTTTGACGACAAATGTATTTACATACCCAGGACGAAATCTACAAAACTATTTTTATAAATACAGTGACAACTATTTAATGCATACTTTATAATTCATATTAAAAAGAAGTAAAAAAATAAATTTATACAGGGAAGAAATGGCACAGGAAAAAAAATCTAATGAATTGCAACTGAGCATCTAATGAATGAAAGCGAGACCAAAAATACTTAAACCTGTTTATTAGCAGCAGGAAAAAAAAGTTGAAAGTGATTATAAGAAACGAGATTTGATGTTTTCAGCCCCACCTTCCTTTGAGGAGATTCATTACATTTCTTCTGCGGCCTTATGTTCTCCTAGTTTATGTATTACATTTTTTGAGTCTTCACATCTTTCTGTTTTAATAAATGTATAGATTTGGGGGTATCACGAATTGAAATTATGTGTTTTTAGTAAGTTCATAAATTATACGAAATATCATTAACTTGTCCAACAAATAGTGATATTACAGGACTTTTTTCAAATTTATTCAAATATTTTGATATAAATATTATATAAACTACGTTATTGCAACTAATACGAACAAGATAAAATGTTGTAATCTGAAAAAGGAATAGTAAAATTTGCATTTCACAACTTCGAACATTTATAAACGGTTTTGTTTGAAGAGCAGGAATATTATCTATGTAAAGTTTTTTGATGAAAATATTGTATAAAATGCGTTATCGTAATCAAAATGAACAAGATAAAATTTATGTAATCTGAATAAAAAATAGTAAAACTTGCATTTTCACATCCTCTAACTAGTACATAACTAGTTTAATTTGAAGAACAGTAATTTTAGCTAGTTTGTTGTTGAAACATTTATAACTTGCATAAAATGGAATTTTTAATTTATGTAAAACGAAGGTATCTGCATTTTTCTTGAAATAAACCATGTAAGAATAAGCATTTTTATTCCTAAACAAGTTTAACTCCTGATTCCTTATTATCCTAAATAAAATAAAACGTAATTATATCATTAAAAACTCTCATCTTTATAATTTAAAATAATTATTTAAGGAGAGTAATTGACTCTTAATGAATAAATGTCTGAAAAAAATAGAACAAAATGCAAATGAAAAAAAAGTGCTCCCTGAGGAGTGCTTCTCTAAGATCCCTGATTCCCTTCTGTAGATGATTATTGAAGAATAAATGCATTTAAATCTCGTACCAGTTGATTTGATTCTCTAAAAGAATTGGAAAACTAATTAAGAAAAGTACAGATAGGGGTTGGAAAGATCTAGAAAGGACGAAAACTGTTACACGAAAAAAAATTGTTTTAAATCATCATCAGTATAAAATATGGAAAATCTTCCAAATCTCCTTTAGAGAGGGTTCGGAAACAAAAGAAGAAAAAACTGAAAAAATGAAAATGGGGCTAAAAAACTTTTAATTTAATGTATTTTTTTTTCTCCTACAACAAAGAAGTTAATGAATAGCTATTTTTTCCCCGTTTTCTTTATGAATAATTTATATCCTCTCTCGGGGAGAAAATTAATTTACTTGTTTATTTGGGCCATACTTATTTAAAAACTTTTTAATTTGCGTTATTTTATCTTAAAACACTCATAATTCTAAATAAAGCTATAGCATATTTGCATGCAATTTGCATAGTTTGAACATATTGACATAGCTAATTACTACGGTTTGCTGCGTGTATTGTCATAATATAAATTTAAAAATTATCTTAATATAATATAAACCATAAATCGACTTTTATTTGAGTGAAAATCTAATTAAAATGGTATTTTGCTCATTAGATATATAGTTAATACATTGGTTTGTGAATTATGAAAGTAATTGAATTAAATATATTATTTTTTTCGGAAAATATTCAGAGTTTAAATAGTAAAAAATGGAGTGTCTCTTTGAATTTAGTAATTATGTGTTTGCTTTTCAAAACATTAGTACGTTTGTTTATCTCGCAGTAAAAAATCGCAAGGGTCGCTGCCGCTTTTTTGAGTGTTGAACTTAACTTATAAATTTTTTTTTTAATAATCGTCGTTGAACGGCTGACCCAATTTTATAGGTTTACGATTACGAATGTTCAACTCCGAACCATGTAATTTTGAACCCAATCCAGAAGACAAGGGAACTCCTGGATCGAGTATTGGAAGAAATTTGCGTTCGTAGAGGACTCTTTGATGGAGCTAACCCGCATTTGTGTTACATGGAGAAGAAGACCACGAACTTATAAGATTTATAAAATTCAAAGCGTTCAATAATTTGTTCGATAATTATTAACTGTGACACTTGCTGGAAAAAACATCACATACCATACTGGCAGCTCCACAGGCTGAAGAAATGCAACCATAGAGTTGAAATTTGACATGTAAAAGGTAATCTTTGTTCAGGAACTTAACACGTAATTATTTTTCGAAATTCCAATTTGTTCGAAAGTTATTTCTATTTCAAGTGCTTTTTTTTTGCAGATTCCCCCCTTTTTTTGCTTTACATTACTTTGTGCTATGCAGCTGAAAACTTATTAAACTTAGAAACGTGGAATTACGAAAGTTTGTATAAGTAAAATGCGCAAGAAGTACGATGAAATAAAAAAATAGGATTCGATAATTAGTTCAAGAATTATTAACTGTTAAACTTGTAGTAAAAAACATGTAGGCTTAAATTTTATTCCTGCTTTATCGGTTTCTTACATTTATTGTTGCAATTTTTTGAACTAATGTGACATCAGAAACCGCTGCTCTCTCAGAAAAATTGGTTATTTGTTGAACCATATTATTGGTACCTTCAACAATAATAGACATAAAACCGTGGACATAGCATTTGGTTGAAGCGCCTTTTATGAGTATTGTTCTTTTTTTAAAGAACAAACTAATAAATCCAAATAAATTCGTTATGTGATATTGTTCATTTGCATAAATCACTTATTGAACTTATTGAAAGTTAATAGTTAATTTCTATAAAGTTGCTACGGGTATTATAAATTTACAATAACAGTAGTAAGTTTAAGTTGTAGGAACGTAGAGTTTCAAAACTAACTTTAATTGTTTAGATTTCTGAATGCAAAGGCATCGTCTGAAAAGTTGCACCCGAAATATACATAACCCACCCCAACTTCGAAGTTCAAGAATTTGCCCCGTAATAATTATATTCAGTGTTCTAATACGTTAGAAAAAGTAGGCGAGTAATTATTCGTTTTGTTAAATTTGAATTGAAAACTGAAAAGGCGCATTTTTCTGTTGTATCCACGTTCATAAACACGCTTTTTTTGCTGTATCCATTTTCGAAAACACGCATTTCGAGTAGTATCCATTTTCGTAAACACGCATTTCGAGTTATGTCCGGTTCCGTAAACACGTATTTTGAATTGTGTCCATTTTCGTAAACCTGCATTCTGAGCTGCTTCCCTTTTTGTAAACACGCATTTTGGGTTGTCCATATTCATTAACACGCAGTTTGATTTGTAGCCATTTTTTTAAACACGCATTTCAAGTTGCGTTTATTTTCGTAAACACGCATTTTGAGCTGTGCCTAGATTTAAAAACTCGCCGACGCATTGTTTTACAAAAATTTACGGTTTGCATTAAGGGCACACAGTATAACACTTCTACGAAATCTTTTTAAATAAATATACTTATAAAAATCGGAATTTATATTCAGAAAGGCATATTCTTTCACAGACTAAAAGATATTTCACCGAAACTAGTATTTCATTAAAATAGTTAGGGAATATTTCAAGTCCATTAACTGGAAATTTTCGCATGAATAGTTTCATCGTAATTAGGTATCAGACTAATGTTATGAAGGAAAATTTATTAGCATTTTGTAAAATGAAAATCATGAGATTTTTGCAATTATGTTACATTTTAAAAGAAGTCATTATTCGTTGTTTCGTTATGAACATTAAAGTTTATGTATGAAAATAGCAAATGAAGCATTTCTATAATTTATTATTTGAATTATATACATTTTAAAGAGTTATTTTCCTTAAAAAAAATTATTAAAAAACTCCAATGATAAAATTTTTTTGCCAAACATATATTTTTATAATAATAGTTTTTATATGAATACTATCTCAAAGTAGTTTTTTATTGTCGCATTCATAATTTCTATAGTTGTTTTGAAAATTTATCATTAATTATTAACAAAGCACTTAAATTGAAAACGTTAATTTTTAAAAAAAAGGTCATTTCCGAATATAGTGATAAATTGTAAAACTTCATAATTTCATATTTGATTGCGAATCTTCAGAAAATTCATGAATAATTTTTTTTTAATAAAAAATACTTCGATTCTATTTAATAGAATGAAGTTATTTCAAAATATGAGTGTCAAAATTTTACTTCGAGTTTATGTATTTTTATAAATGCTTTTGAAAACTTTTCCATGGATTTTCTCTTTAAAGAAAAAAAAGTCATTGAAAAACTACTGTAGAAAAAGGAATCCTTAGTAGTTAAATACTATAAAGATGATATAAGTAAGAATTTAAGACCTTTCTAATGTTATAGGTAATGTCAACAACAATAATAATAATAATAATTTTATAATATATAGGCCAACAGTTGTAATTTTTGTGCCATTCATTTTTTAGGAGAAATAGTAATTCAGATACTTAAAAAATATTTTTCATTTTCGTTAAAAGACATGAAAAACAAATAGTTTTATTTTTCATACCTCAACTTCTACGTTTTTCTGATATATTTTTTTTTATTGCTGATGCTGTTTTGAAAAATGTAATAAAATATATTATAGCTGCTGAATCTTAAGGTATCTAAAAAGCAAAATTCCGATATCAAACGTTGATAGAGTGTTACGTTAAACAGTAAACAATTTGCAAATGCACTGTAAAAAATTCCGTATTAAATTACGGTAAAAATTTGATACTGAGTACTGACACTCAAGGTATCGGTACTTTTTATCGGAAAGTATTGGTCGAAACAAAAATATCTATTTTACTGCGATTTTTGCAGTAATAATTACAGTAAAATCACTTAATCAGTCTAATTAAATAAATAATAATTTAAAACTTATGGTATAATATTTTACAGTAAATATGGATTTTATAAAAAAAATGGATTTATATATAATGCATTCAAAGTGCCTGTTCTTTATACCGTAATTTGATCCGGAATTTTTTACAGTGTGACTAAAGAGAATTTTTTTTAAATTTTAAACTTGGCTAGTAGTGATCAACAAGATATCTTTTACAAAAGGAACCTTGAAACCATAGATATGCATTCGCTTTTCTAGTTTTTAAAATTTATTTTAAATTATTCAATATATCATTTCTACGCAAGAAAAATGTTAAATATCCTTAGATTTTGGGAATCAGTTCTATTGGAACTATTATTGGTATACTTGGCAAACTAGGTAAAGAACCAAACGACCAGAACATTTACCGTGTTTCTGGCTCAATGGCAACATCAAAAAGCTTGGTAATTCTTTTCGAAGCCCACTGGTAATGATTTCGGTAAAATGAACAAAAAATAAGGTTTTATAATACGAGATAAAATTTGGTAAATGTTGTAAAATTTAGTAATTTTATTACACCTTAGAACCTGAAACAAACTTTTGAAAACTAGATTTTATTGTAAACCGCTTCCATATGAATTGAAACATTATCAAATGAATGATATAAATTAATGATTTATTAGTATATTTTCGTATCATTAACCGAAGTTATGTTTTTTTTTAAGTTTTTAATGAAGGATATTATTATACAGGTCGATCATTGTACTAGTTTTTTTTTCTCCGTGCAACTATTTCGATAACTTTATCCAGTAATTATGCTATTACTTTAAATTTTCTTTTCTTTCTTTAAAATAACATAAAATATTGAATACCTTGCAATTCGAAAAATTATCAACCATTATTCAATAAAACATTAAAAAAAATAGTTTTAGCAGAGAGTTATTTTTGGATAAACTATTATAGTAATTGTGTGCAAAACCTTTCCTTTCGTTTCTCGAAATATTGCGAAATAAGTAGAAAGTAAAATTTTTTTTAAGGAGTCAAAATGTTCGACAGTTTTCGTGATCAAGCTATTGGGGTCATATTTTCAAGATTGCGACTATCCTCATATTTTGAGGGTCAAAAATCCGAATCCATCAAAAAAAAGATATGTTTATTCAGAGAAAGTGCGTTTTTGTGTTTGATTTCGCAACTTAATTATTGTACTTGATAATTAATTAGCATGTTTGAGGCTGGGTCCTCGAACCATTAAGATTGTGTTCTAGTACTTGAAAATCCCATGATCAGATGAGTTATTCAGGATGTTCATTTTCTCATTTTGCGCAATGTACTTTCTTAACATTAATGAACTCTCGATTGTAGTATAGAGTTACGTCAATTTGTTGCACCCGAAATGTTCGAATAAAAGTTTTTTATAATAAGTAAATGATTAAAAAATTAAATATCTCTGCATTATTTTCATAAAATAACTTTTTTACTAAAATAAAGAGGAAAAAGGAAAAAAAAATCTTGAAAATCCATGAATAATTCTAGTAAAGTTACTGTAATTGTATGGCAATGATATTTCTGGTAAAAAGAAAAGCATAATTCTAATAATAAAACCAAAATATAAGGTATTTATACCATTCATTTGGTATTTTTCAGTTTGAATGGCAACGGTTTACCACAAATTCTGGTTTTCAAAACTATACATTCAGTAAAAATACTATACATTTAGTAAAAATATAAGTAAATTTAATAATGGTTTTATGCCATGCTGTAAGGTATCATGATAAAGTTATCAAAGTTTACCTCATTCACTACTAAAAGACATGGCAATAAAACCGTATTTTATTGTTAATTTTACTAAAAGTCTTTAGAAAAGCATTTCGGTAATTTTTACCGTGTTTTTTGTTGTTCTCATAGAGTGGAAATACAGTTAATTTCATTATATTCAGGTTGTTTTGATCATACTTTTTTATTCAGTATTGATTTCTATCTGGAGTTAAATAAGTTTTAGATAAATAAATGAATCCAAAAGAATCATCTTTGAAGAACAAATATTCCGCCTTAAAAACAACAACTATTTTTCATAGATACCTTGCAAGACAAAATTATTTTTATAACGCCAAGCTCTAGCATTTAAATAACTTTCATGTGGAATTCTTTTTAAGCGAATTTCCATTTAATTCTAAAAATGTGTTTCAATTTAATGTACTTTCATTATTGAAACATCAAACAAGCTTTATATTCTTATACAGATATTTCCCAAACCAGCATTTCTGGAATACTTCTTTTGAATTTTTAGAGACATAGAGAAAGTTCTTCGTATAAAATCATCTCTAAAAAGAACAACAACACGTTGCCTACAAAATCGGCTTTACAATTAATACGCTTTCAACTTACCTGTAATTATTAAGTTTTCCTTCGCTGAGAAATTATATAAAGTAACTTCTAAAAATATCTGTTTCCTTGTGAGGGAAACCCGAAACTTTGGTGGTATTATGTTTTTGGCGAAAATTATTGAAGAATATATCGGTTTCCGATCCTACTTTCTCCCGTTCAGATGAAAGAGCTACTTTAATGGACTATTAAGCTTTTTAAGTTCAGTAACAGATAATGGGTAAAGCGAGATGAGATATTTTCGAACTATTTTCTTTCAGACATAATAATGGCGGACGTAGTCCTATTAATCGTCTGCTCTTCTTGAGTGTAGGATTTTATGCATTGGAAAACAAGCTCTTTATTTTAGAAAGGTTTATGTTAACTATATACTTTTAGATGTGTTTTAATTGAGAATATTTCGTAACTTCTTTTCTGATGATTCGATCATCAATATTTGATCCTGTAACGTATCAGGAAAAATGCTGTAGCAAAATTGTTTGTTAGATTAGAGTAAAGTGAAGAGGTTAGATATTTAGTTCAGGTATTTAATGTTAAGGTATACGCAAATTTTGCACTAATGTTTTCTAAAATTCTATATTAAAATTAACTTTATAACTTTTTCTAAACATATGAAGTATCGATGTTTAATGCTACAAGTTACAGTATTAAATTATAAAATATTTAGTTCAATATCTTGAATTTTAAAACTTCAATTTAAGCAATTATGGCAGCTATAGTTTTGAAAGTAAATGCATAAAAGTTACTTTAAAAACTTAGCAGCCTTCTTGAAGCTTTTCTATGAATAACCGATGTTTACTGTTTCGTGCTGCAAGAATAGTTTTGATTAAGTATCTTTTTAAGAAATATATTTTTATTTTAAAGCGAGAAATAAATAAATTTCTTTATACAATCTTGTTATATCTGGCGGAGTTTTATAACACTTCTCTTGAAATAAATCTAAAATGTTTGTTTCTGAACAAACAAAGACACACATGAGGGTTGTATGGAAAAAATGCTACTTTAATCTAAAGACGTCAGCAAGAATGACCCTAAGCAGAACTTTTTTGGTATCTTTTGGTAACTCCCAACAAAAAGCTTAGCTATTTCGAAAATGAATTCGTTATTTCATATTTATTTTTGTGAGTTGATGTGACTGTTTTTGCAAAAATAATAAAAAATTGAGCATAAAGTCATCGTATTAAGTACTTGTTTTTGAAATGTTGTACGCTTACACAAAGTAAAAAAGAAGTTGGACACTATGTACTGCAACTTTGCACCGACATTTTGTAAAATTATGGAATACTGAATTTAAACCAGGCCGCACCTGCTTGTCCAATGATGAAAGTCCACGGCAAACAAAAACTGCAATCACAAACAAAAATAATGTTAAAATTCATAAAATTGTGGTGCTGGACGACCACGAAATCTAGATTAGAGAAATAGTAGGAGCTATAAGCATGTTCAAAGAAACAGTTTGTTACAAGTAAGACTTAAGTATTTGCAAGATGAGTGTCGCGTTTGGACTCTGAAGGAACATTTGGGAGTTCAAAATCAAGTTACGTGCATCAAGCTAAGTACCGTTTGCTTTTTTACAAACCAAAGGCTTTAACGCGCCAAACTTACTTCTTCAAAGTAACGTAAATTGCTTATTAACTGATTAATCCATTAATTGCATCCTTCTCACTATTGTTAAAACAGTGGAGTGAAAGTCGCCTTTTCATCTTGTGCTCGTGATATTTCCGGGATGAAGTGTTCAAAAGTAACGTGTGTGAGAGTTGGCGTGCCAGTCTTGGCGAGTGGTGTCATTTGACGATGAGATGGAAGTTCTATCCGAGAACTGGAAGTGAAAAAACTGCTTTGAACATTTTCTTTCTCGGAATTAATTTTTATATTATTTTTTATTTTGTCTGATTGTTATAATTGTTTGTGATGTTTGTGTTGTGGAAATATGAAAAGATATAATAAATAAAAGTTATTTTCATCCTGAATAACTTATTTACAACACATTACACGTGCTAAAGAAATTAAAACAATCTATTTCTTATGCTCATAATCATGTTTATTTCCAAATTTATTCAACAGATGACAGTACCAGCCTAATTGTAATGTGCTTGGAAATAGTTAATTTATTTTATACTAGGTGTCAGCACTCATCAAAAATGTATGTTAGCGATTAGCTCAGAAATTCAAAATAAATGCATTTATTGCACATGCACTTGCCTTTATATAATTTTCTTTAATAAAAAATTGGCACTTTTATAACCATTTTTTCAAATTATGTGACCATAGAGAGGTAAAATATGAAAATGTACCTTTATTTTTATAGTTTTTTCAAAATACTTTTATACGAGAAATAATTTTTTACCAGGGAAGTAAGCGTTTTATCAAAAATCTAACTCTTTATTTGGCGTACAATAGCAGAAATAACTTTCTAAATATGGAGAGTTTGGCTATCATAATTTTTGGAAGCTAATTAACAAATTATATAATTGCTCAATTTATCAAATATTATAATAAATATTCTGAATAGCGGAAATTACTTTAAAAAACAAGAGCAATGAATACATGCTTATAGTTACGAGATTCCATTATAAGCATGCTAAAAAAATTCAGTTTCGTTTCTTTTCGTCTAGTTTTTGCTCCCAGTAAGTTTGCCGTTACAAAACAACTTTGTCGGACACGGGGACTTTAATTTAAGTTTTTCTATTATCTTTTTCTATATGTTCTTAGGCATTTCTGTCAACTTACATTGAATGTGGAAAAAATTGTCGACTTGAACAAAAAATATTTATTTCCAGTACTTAATACAATAAAATAAATAAATAATTAGAGAGCATTATTATCAGTTAATAAAGTGCAAATGATTTTTTTCAAAACTGTAAAAGTCAATCAACTTGATTAAAGTACATAAAATTTCATTCAATTTACAGGAATTTGATTTTTGAAGGGTTCTGTACAAGGTTATGCCTGTCACGTAATGCAATGCGTTAGCACACTCTAAAATCATTTGCTAGCAGAGAACGGGGATAATCACAAGTTTCCATTTACAAATGAATATTCGTATAATTAATTGGAAATCTGAGAGGAGAATCAGAGTAGATCGAAGTTTCATTAATCAGGTAATTTGAGCACAATAAACTTTAACGTAGAATTAAATATACATCAAGGAAAGCTATTTTAATCAGATTTCATTTCTAATATTTGCCAATTTATTCAAAAATTACTATACAAATTATAAACACTGCATTTTTTAACATTGATATATTTTTGAATTGTTAGCAGGCGTTATTAAATACAGGAACTATAAGTATAAGGTATATTGTTATAATGGCCCTGGATATGTATTTTTGTATTACACTTGTCTTAAAAATTAGAAATAATTTTGCTCAGTAGGGACATAAATTAATATTTAAGAAAAGATGTTTCCTGAAACTTTTGCATAACTATTAGGAAAGGCGAGGCTGAAAATATCAAAATCAGTTCAATTGACTGTGGAAACGCCAAATTGTGAAATAAACAATGATAAAAAAGAGTAAAGTCAAGAACAATAATGATAAATTTATGCTAGAATAATAATGATGAATTAATTATAATTCTTTCCGAGCAAAATTAATTTATAACTATAAAAAAGAGTAAAGTAAAGAATAATAATGATGAATTTATGCTAGAATAATAATGATGAATTAATTATAGTTCTTTCCGAACAAAATAATCTATAACTGGTGTAGCAAAATGGCACTTGTAGAGAGTTTAATATTCGGTAAGATCCTTCCACAAATTAATGTTAAGAAGGGGAAAAGAAATGAAAAAGAAAAATGAAAAAGAAAAACGCTAACATTCTAATACACAATTAGGTAATCAAACTGGTTTGATATTCTTTCCCTCCACTTATCTCAGCAGTGAGTCGACAAATTTTGAATGTGTTTCTGTGCATATTCTTTGCTTTAAAATTAATTAATGACCTTGAATGTACAGCGTGACAAAAATATCACCCTGAATAGCTTTTGATCGATTGATTGGATCTTAACGTTCTAGGACTCAACTTTAATGGTTCGGAGGTAGTCCTCAAATATGCTGATTAATAAAGTGCATACTATATTTTAACTTGCGAAAGCAGACATAAAAACTTAGGTACTTTCTCTGAATTGACATACGGCAGATTTGGATTTCTGACCTGGAAATATAGGGGGTAGCCGCAATCCGGGAAATATGATTCCAGTAGTTCGGTCAGAATAAGGAGTAGCATAACTGGGGGTCAAAATAGGGGGAGAGGCCTAAAGTTTATAATACCCTTAACTTTAATTTTGCTTTTTGCGTAATTCAAAGATAATTCAATGCAAAAAATAAGTTTTAATAAATATTTAGTATTTTCTAGTATTTTAATTAGTAATAGTTAATAGTTTAGTATAAAAGTAATAGTTAATGCTTAGTAATAGTTAATTGTTTAGTATAAAACTTTAAATTGTAAGGTATACTATTTTGTGTATAATTGTAAAGAATGCTAATGAACATGACAAAATACAAAATTTAAACGAAATTGGAGAAGTAATTCCCGTGAAATCGAATATTAAAAGTTCGAATTTTTACAAAATTTGATTTCTCAGGAACTATCCCCGACTGACCAATATTCTCCGTGTAGTATATGGTGACTGGTGCATGTTAAATCTGTTGTGTCACAAAGTCCTCCATGTTCCTATAACAAATTATGCCTCGGAGCTACTGAATTGGAGATTGATCGTTCTCTGGTTCAGGTCAAAATTGAGATCGGTGAATGAATGATTGGATGTATGAATGGGTACCCCCTATAAACGGGTTGTGAAGTGTGTGTCTGAAGTCATATTCTCTGCCATAAATAGCACCACTAAAAGACAAGATATGCACCATCTGCGCTAAGTTTTCTTGTTTTTTCCAAAACAGACTTGCTAATGTTGGCAAGTTGCATTAGAACAATAGCAACAACATCTGAAATTTTTCTTTTGGTCTGAGAAGTGGTCTGTAAATTGGACTAAATAGAATGATCACAAAAGAAGACCTGTAGTTTTATTGATCTTGCCAATACTGTTTTTGACAGTACTGAGCTCTCGTAAATATAAAAATAGCAGTTTAAACCATTTACCAATCCTTTAGTTGCATTTCGTTGTTTTTTGCAATGATTTCGCTATGAAATCACGTCAATTTTAATATAACGGATAATTTTCGAATATTTGACGAAACTGCTTCCTTTCTCTTATCTCGTATTATTGCATTCTGGAATCTCTGAAATTTACTTTTATCAGATTTTAAAATTATTCACACGGTACAACAGAGAGGTACAGGGTTTAGTGCCATTGTTTGTAAAGCAGGTTTTACAGGTTCGATTCCGGGTAAATGCAAAGTACTCATTCTCGCATAATTTTTTTTTTACCTTATATAGTATTTCTTGATCCATTGCATTAATCAAAATATTATATTAGACTTAATACTTTTACAAAATTCGCATACTTAAACAAGTAAAGGTAGTAGTTTTCTCTTTTACTTCTTTAGGAAACTTTTGTTGTTTACTTTTTTAGGGTTAAAAGTAGTTATTTTCTAAATTTGTAGAACTTTTCGCTCGGAGCATTCCCAAAGAAACGTTACGTCGAATTCCTGAATTTTAAGTATCCATTTTTACAATGATAAATTAAACGAAATATTAAAGAATAGAAATGAAATTGTATTTGGCTTGGAATTCACTTTACTCAAGCTAATGTTATAACAATGCAAAACTTATATTACAATAGAATATAAATTCCGTAAATAAATTTTTCTAAAGAAATCGATGGAAAAATTCTGAAAAAGAATTTCATAGAAATAAAATGAGAACGGTTATTTTAAAGACCCACCATCTCAAGCCACTTTAATGTTTAGAAGAAAATACATCTTCCTTTCCAATAACCGTAGAAGAGACATAGTTAAGGAAAGGAATTGAGACATGTTAAGAAAACTATTCTTCGTAAATAACAGGCATAAAAAACTTTGAGTACCCTTAGAATAAAAATTTAGTATTATCCTCTTAAACTCGGCTTTTATTTTCAGCAATCTTTTGTGATAGTCCCATGGCTAGAAACACTATACAAGGAAATAGTTATTTGGAACTGTTATTTTATACTTAAAGAATAGATGGAGAACATATACCAACATGAATGTTCATTCTTGCGTATTTTTAATCGTTACGTGGGGACTTGGTTTAAAATTGAATCGAAGTCATTAGAAAAGGTCGGAGAGATTCTGTTAAACGTTATACGTTCTGTGAGAGGAGTTTGAAACAAGATTTAAAGAGGAAACATAAGAGCCCATTTCCCTCGCTGATTTTAGGTAAAATTTTTGATTTGGTTTTTCCTATACCTTTTATTTTTAATACATTTTAGATCATAGAGAATAATTTTAAAACATAATATCGTAGAGTGAAAATCTGAAAGTTTTTGTTTTTTTATATTTTTAAAAAAATAAGAGAACTTTAATAACTCGGAACCCTACTAAGAAATGTAACTCAAAAATTTAAAACACTAAAATTATGCGTTTATTAAATAAATAATCCCAAGAAACTGAACCGATAAAATGCCTCTCCACAACGCAATGATTTGCTCCTCTCGGCCACTGTAGTTTTTCCAGTTTTGTTTCTCTCTTTTATTTTTCCATTTTTAGTGGGCAGCTGTTCATTTTATATTTCAAATCACTTTTGTTTTTTCTCATTCACCTTTGATAAGTCTTGAAAATGGGAGCCTGTTTTTGTACACTTGAAACATGTTGATTGTTATTTCCTAATCACATATTTTTATGATTTTTAATATTATAAGCCGACCAGGTGCCCGAGTGGTTAGCGTGTCTGACTGCGGAGCCATTGGCCGCGGGTTCGAATCCTGCTCAGGGAATAGACGTTTCTTTCTCTCTTTGTGTACAATGCCCTTTCTCCTTGTATGAATATGACCCGCCCTATAAACGGGTTTGTGGTTGTGTGACGTGGGCGACGCTGCTCCAGCGCCGTGGCTTCTCCACAGGTGCCCACTGGGTAACGAGAAGAGAGTAGCAGTTCTTGCATTTCTGTGATCAATGGGACAAACCCCAAGTGCCCGCCATTAAATATATATATATATATATATTATATGTTTTCCTAATTTGTATATTTATATCTTCGTCCGGCCGGTTTCAAATTCTCGTTCTGGCGAACACGAGTGCAACACCCTACCAACGAGGATATCCCGGCTTACTGAATTATCATTCTGAAAAACCATAGTTTTATCCCGGGAATCACTTGGTACTAGCTTGTATACGAACTAAAGACGTTCGATGCGCAATGCTGCTCGCATTGTCACCTTCATACATTTTGTCATTTAATAGTGGCGTTGTAACAACGGATAGTTATAGGAATGCTATGCATAGTCTAAGACGAGCAAAGAAACAAACTCGGATATGAAAGCCTTTTTTCGAACAAATTTTAAAAATTCAATTGCTATAAAAATTATTATTGCTATTTCAAAAAGATGCTTTTAATTAGAATCAGTTAAAAAGGACAAATAACGGAAATCAGGTTTGTTCTGAACGAAAAAAAAACAATAGTGTATGAATAACTATACACCGAAGAGCCATTACATTATGACCACCCTCCATCTATAACAATGGGCTCGCCCAGGCTTTCATGGTTTCTCGCCCAGGAACAATGTTTTCATGGGACACATTAGGATCCATAATCCTCATAGAACAATCCCTGACGTCTGTAAGCTACTTGAACATAGTTGCAGACCAAGTTCACCCATTCATGGCAACAGTTTTTCCTACGGGGGATGGTGTTTACCAACAGGATAATGCACCATGTCAAAAAGGTCGAATCGTCGAGGAACATTCCAGTGACTTTCAAGTCATATCTTAGCCCACAAATTCACCTGACCTTAATCCAATAGAGCATTTGTGGTCCTACTTGGAAAACCAAATTCGTGCTGCCACTCTACCCCCTCGCAATGTGAGGGAATTGCAGGACCAGTTGATGAGCGCTTGGTACCAGATACCTCAGACTGCCTAGTGGAATCAATGCCATGGCGGGTGCTAGCAATTTTGAGGGCTAAAGGTGGTCCTACATGTTATTAGCAGGGTGGTCATAATGTAGTGACTCTTCGGTGTACATTCGTCATAATTTCAGAAATCTTCAGAGCTTATCTTAAACACTGTAAAGATTCAGGATCAAATTATGGTATCTACTGCCGGCGTAAAATCCAAATGCTATACCGTAATTTTTACAGTAATATTTTTTAATTAGAGTTATTCAATGATTTTAAGGTAATTATTATTGTAAAATTAAGGTCTATCAGATATTTTGCTCCGTAACATGTTCCAGTAAAAATAGATTTTACAGTAAAGAGTAATGGTACTCCGAATGCCGGTACTTTATCGAGCTTTTTATCGTAATTTGATATAAATGTTTTACAGTGTATACATTTGTAATGTTTTTTCTACTGTTTTGTAAATATTAAATTTGATAATTCGCTACGGAGACTATCTTTGAGAAAGAGACTATATTGAGAAAGACATTTTTTATAAACAAGTAAAAGATTACCTGTACTAGCAGATAAACGTTTTCACCGTAAAATTTAAAAATAACTTTCATTTATTGAATTTAATGTATTTTGAACTACCGCTTTTCAAGCTCTAATAAATTATTTATTAATTCCGGAGCTTTCATATTTATTTGCAGTGACTCTAAAGCTCCTATAAAGCTCGATAACTTATTCAATATTTCTAGTCTGTGGTTTGCAGTATGTGGAAATAGTATAGCTCCTTCACTATTCAACATTTCAAAAGTTCTTGAAAAAAATGGATTAAATTAATCTCTTATATCGTTATTTAAGTGTATTCTTTCTTATATTTTTTCTTTCTCAAAAATAGTCTGACATAACTTTAAGAACATTATGGTCTTCTTACTTCCTTAAAGTACAATAGTTTAAAAAAGTTCATGGCTATAATAGCCATTGTAAAATAATGATTTTTATCATATTTTCAGCTCCATAAAATCTATTCAACTGACAAAGCACATTTTCCTCCTTTTTGAAACTGATATTTCAGTATGGATTACTTTTGAAGAAATAAATTGGTCCTATGATGTCAAAAACTAAATGAAATTTTTGTACTTAGAAGAAATATTATGGAATTACATAACAAGATTGAAAAAAATAAGCCATTATAAAGCTGTTCATATTTTTAGCTGTAGCGATTTTCGATTTGCAGTTGTTATAAAAATTTAGTAAGTTTCGTTAAGGCTGTTTTTCGAAGTCTCCGTCGTAACATGAAATGATGTTTTATTGCGAATAATAAGTTATATTTATAATTGCTGTGAAATTGCAACTGTTATTCATGACTGACAAGCTTAGGCTTCCAAAGCCAACACTAATCTTCTTAAGCCAGCACTGGAAATAGTGCAAAACGTCAATATGGAGAAAAGCCACAGTTTTGTGAAAATGAAAAGCGCTTGTAGTCTCATTTTTTAATATTTCAAAACTTACTCCAATGCTGCATTACTTCGTCTCATAAAAATTTGCAAAAACTGAGAATAAGCAGTGATTTTGATAATTTTCATCTAGGCGGAAAAATATCGGTAAATTGTCGCTTTTTCAAAAAAATTTAATAACATTTAAGAGTAGTTTTAAACTTGAATTGTTGAAACCCTTAAAAATTATTGCAGTTTTAAACTTAAACTGATAAGACCTTTATAGTTTAAAAATCTCTAGTAGTTTTAGATTTCGTAAAAACTCATAAAATAATAGTAGTTTTAAACTTTAAACGTTATAAACCTATTAAAATAATTATAATTTCAAATTAGAATTGCTATAAACCTTTAACGGTTAGTAAAGACAGGGGATATCATTGCATAGGAAAATTAAACACTAACATTTCATTCAATCCACTTAACCTTCAACTGTTTTTATGAAGTTTTATTTTTATCAATAATTAATGAAAGTATTGAAAGGTTTTAATGAATTTTCATTTTTGTCAATAATTAATAAAGATATTGATGCAAAACTCATACAAAATATTTAAAGTGTCCTTTTAATTAAAAACTATTACACATTTTTTAATTATGATACATTATTACTGTATGTAGCTATTGATTGAAATTTCGGAAAAAAAAAATTCCCCTTATCATTATCATTCATAGATTAATTACATAAAACGTTTTAACCTGGGACCAATCACACAAATTGTTTTCTTTTCTTTTATAATCAGGCTTAATTAAATTTCTCCAAATTAGATGCAAACATTTCGCTTTCTAACGTTTTAAAAATAATTCCAGAAATTAAAATAGAAAACCAACGTAATTTTACCGATCGTCACTCTCATCTCTAGAAGATTCCAAAAATTTTCTAATCGATAATTTAATTTCGTATATCTAATGTAATCAACTGTAATGCGGCACGAATAGCTGTCGCTCGTAGAACATTCGAATTTTTTTCTCCTGCCATGGTGTAATGTCTTTTTAATGGATATTAAAGTGAAAGTATTCAAATTCTGCAAAGGAACGTCGTTAGAATACAAATTACTAAGTTTGTCGATTTTTTATTTGTCGGAAGTCCTTTTATTTCCGCTTTGTTCTAACGACAGTAGTGATATGGATTGTAATTTGTTTCTAAAAGAATTATCTCTGAACTATTGTGATAGTTAAAATAATTTTTTTTGTATAAATATAACTTATTACAAAACTATTATGTCTCTATGTTCCGTTCGAGTAATTTTATGCAATGCGGTGTAAGACATGTAATTTTATTTTATATTATAACTGGCATTGAACAGCCAACCCAATTTTGAGCCTACTACTATCAATAATCAACTGCATAGCCTTGAAATTTAAAACTAATCCAGAAGACAAGGGAGCTCCTGGATCTAGCATTAGGAGAAATTTGTCTTCGTGGAGGACTTTTTGATGTAACTAACCCGCATTTGCGTTACATGGAGAGGAAAACTATATGAACCTCCCACGGTTAGCTTGACGGTAAGGGGACTCTAACCAATGTTCCGTCAGCCACTGGAGATATTTTACGTCAGCACTGTGATCGGTGCGAGCAGCGTGCAGAATTCATATCGACAAGCCATTGCTGGGATTAATTATTGGTAGGTGATCGCTCTATCCCCTGAGCCACCAGGGCTTGGATCAAGTATTGGGACAAACTAGCTTTCGTTGAGAACCTTTTCTTGACGGAACTAACTTGCATAGAGAGGAAAACCACATGGAAATCTACCACGATTAGCTCGAAGACAAAGGATTCTAATCCATGATCCGTCTACCACTGAGGAGGATAATTTACGCCAGCACTATGGGCAATGCAAGCCGGGAGTGAAACTCTTATTAATCAGCCACCGTTGGGATTCGAACTTTGTTCACTTCATCGGGATGCTCTATATTCTGAGCCACCTCGGCTCTAGAATTATAATTTTATTTTATTTCAAAACCATTGTTTAGCAGCAAACCAAAGTTTAGAGTTTATGACTGAAAAAGTTCAACTCCATAGCCATGTAATTTTGAGCCCAATTCAAAAGACAAGGGAACTCTAGAATTATTATTTTAAAAGACTAAATTAATTTTCCTTAATTAATTAGGACTTAATTAATAGAATTAAATTTCCGTTCTAAAAATACTTGTCGATCTAAAATTTTTGTTTAATTCGTTTTGTTAAATTTTGCTTAATTTTAATTAATTCCATGATTTGCTACACTAAGGCCTAATAATCTATGACCATATAGTTTAGTTTAAATCTCATTTTTTGAAAGAAGGAATTTATTCGCCATTATTAAATAGTTTATAGCCAATGGTGAGTGGATCTTGCATTAATTAATAATTTTTTGCTTATGTCATAATTTTTTTACGACAATTATAATCAGTTGCGTTTTAATTTTCATTAAAAGTAATTTTCCGCATTTGTATTTTCTTGTTCTTCAAAACCAGCATCAAGGTGCACTTTAAACATGCAAAAGTAGCACCAGTTTTAAAAGTAGCATCAAGCTACATTTAAAAAAGAAAAAGTAGCATTTTTTGCTAAAAAGTCGCGTCGTATCAAAATGTGGTATATAATCAGCTTTGTATAATAATGGAGTCGCATATACGTGATACCAATATTGTGGTATCATGATTAAAATTTTAGATCTAATTTTCTGAATAATTCATTTGTAGACTAACTATTTTTTAAAAATTGAAGGCAATGAAAGTTTCTTGTTATTCTTTTGCTTCTATGGAATATTTCTTCAGACTAGAAATATAGCTTTGTTAGTTAGTTCTTATTAGGAGTTATTATCTAAGGAAGTTGGTCAAAAAGTTCATAGTCCTTCAACATAAAAAGTTTGTATACCTATAAAATCCAATTGCTGATAAAATATGCTGACACAAGGCTTGAATTTAGCTGTTTAATTTTTTTAATTCCTGTAAATAAACAATGTGCTGCAATCATCTTGACATTCAGGTCAGTTTGTAAATATCTTGGAACATAAGATAAATTGTTCCATAAATTCAGAGCAATGAGCTTCAAGTCTAATAATAATGGCATGATCACGCCCATGATTGATGTATATGTCCCATGAGTGATATGTCTATTAAGTTTCTGATTGGTATATCTCATGATGACAGTTTGACAAACTGGTCTATTCTCTGACCAATCGGAAAAAAGTTAGTGGAAGTTAGAAGGATATAAAACACTTAAAGCATGCTAGGAATTTTATATGCATTACATTTTTCAGATGCTCATCACTAAAAAAATTTTTATCCCTGTATAAATTATAGGAGTTTCAAATAAAAAAATTTATCGCTATATCGAGTTAAATTTTTCTATCGCTACTTAAATTATCGCTATATATATATAATTACTGTATTTTTGAATAAATTATTGGAGTAAGAGATTATCACTGTAAGATCTCATGAGTACTTTGACTTTTTCTTTTATTAAAAGTTAGAAAAAATGTACTAGTAGAAAATTGAGTCATCCATAAACTTTTGTGATGCAAAAGTGTAAAAGTTGAAGGTGATATGTAAACATGAATTTATATATATAGGAGTGAGTATAATTATTGGAGCAAGAGATTATCGCAATAAGATCCCATGAGTACTTTGACTTTTTCTTTTATTAAAAGTTAGAAAAAATGTACTAGTAGAAAATTAAGTCATCCGTAAACTTTTGTGATACAAAAGTGTAAAAGTTGAAGGTGATATGTAAGTTCATGTTCATTCAAAGATCTGGTGGTTTAATTATTTCTAAATTTTACAAATGTTCATTTGAAAACCTAATCACAATCTTGAATGATAAATAGTTTTTTTTTATATATACAATAGGATAATTTTATGTTTAAGGATAATTTCATGTTTTCCAAATGTAATGACTATCACTGAAAACTAATCTTTTTTTTTAATACTCGCATTATATTTAGGCTTTTCTTACTAGATAATAATATTTTCTAAGGTTTATATGTATTTCAAGAGTGAGGATTTAAACTTGAACTTTTACCCTGTTTTAAACTGTGCAGTAGCTTTGCACTGCATTCGCTATACATGCCCTTTTCAGAGAAAGTAGTGTAGGAAGTAGTTAACTAAGGAAGTAGGGAGTAGTTAACTAAAGAGAATCGTTATGCTTTTAGCCCATTTGCTGCCAGTTTTGATCCACAAAACGATTTACTGTTCAAATATCGCGAGAACTGCTCCCCCCTGAAAGTCTGAGGTAGTTTGCTGCTTTGTAAACGAAACTAAAATAATTTCTAATGAAGGAGAATTGAGGAATGATTGACTCTCCTAATATAAAGAAATGTAAATCGGTTGACTGTACACTTCTATTCATAGTGACCTATCTTTGTTACCCCAGTAACTGCTAGCACGTGAGTTTGATATCTGGAGCAAGTCTCGTGATAGTAGCACAATAGCTAGAATGTGGCTAAGATTGAGTTCTCATAACTCTCCTAGCTCTCTCCTATGAGGAGGGCTGAAGTGTGGGTACTGGAGATTGAACTTGGAAAGTGTATACCCAGTTTTGAACAGCTTTGTCTTTTTTTTGAGAATTTCGCGTAACGAGATTAGTACCGGGTACATCTGAAAATAATTTAAGCACTCTAAACGTTTTACTGGTTATACAGTCACATAGATGATATGGATAATAATTATCAAGCACATTGTAAGCTTTAATTTAATATATTTTTTTATTTATACTAACTCCATGCGCTAAGCAAGTTCAGACAAGATACAATTAAGATGCATGCTAATACTTTAAATCATCTTCTTACACTTTAAACAACATACCTTTTCTCCTGTTTTTTGACAGCTTTATGAGTATAACAGGTGCCACAAAGCGAAGCAGATTTAAATTTAACAGTGAAATTGACCCACATTTAGTAAAAACTAATTTTAACGTCAAAAATTATAATAAATACCAAAAGGGAAGATAGCCAGGCACCAGTTGCAACTTTAACTTTGCTTGGATATTTAAATTTTAAATTAAGGACATTTATTTTATATTCATCTATATATCTATATCTATCTATCTATCTATCTATCTATCTATCTATATATCTATCTANACCCAACATCCCATTAAGTGCTTCCCATCCATTACTTCGAATTTCCTACTGAGTGGGCAATTCGGACTCGTAAAAATACCAATGCGTTGGAGGTGATGCGCAAGACAGTCATGACCAACCGCAAGTCCAAATTCTGCCGCAGCCTTTTCACGGGATCTGTCTGAAATGCCCCGCTCTAAAATGTTCCCTCAACGTTTCAGGGATATACGGGAAGAAAGGGACACTTTCCAATTTTTCCACATTAAATATTTTAAAACTTTATTCTCACAAAAACTCGTAAAATGTATAAAAAGCGTAAAATAAAGACAGCAAAGCAATCAGTGATAAAACGATAATCTGTTTCGAATAAATTTTGAAGCATCATTAAAACTAAAACATAGCTCTAAAATATGTTACCTTCCTTAATTAATAACCATAATTAAAGCAAAAATATAGCTCAGTATGTTTATTTAATTATTTTATTATTTATGAACTTTTAATTTTTACCCAACTTATAACTCAGTATATTTCAGCTCCTTGTTGCCCGCGCGAGATGAGGTACTTCGATCAAACTGTCTGAAATCTTAATTTTTTGAAAAATTTAGACAAGTCTGATAAGTTGATTAAAATAGATAAGGTGTTGGAGTTTTATAGCTCCGAAACAAAAACAAGCAACATCCTGTGTCAATCTTATTTATTAGAGAAAATTTGCATAGCGTTTGTCTTAAGTTACCTTAAACAATACATTACACTTTAAAGATCAAACAGTGTTAACGCGGAAGCTATTCTAAAAGTATCCCTATGAAAAAAGCAAAATTATTTTCCAAGAAATACAATCATTTGACAATAATATAAGAATTTTTATTACTATTGTTTTTTCACTAAAAAGGATCAATATGACTCATCTTTCTGTAGTTTTTAAAAATGACACTCCATGCAATTAAAAATTACTTCAAAAATATAAACTATAACTTTGACTACACAAATAAATCGGTTGTAAAACTATTATATTGCAATATTGTTGTCTGATATATATATATATATATATATATCCGCCGTCGCTGTTTTAATTAACTTAACATTCATTTCAACTTACAATTACATTTTGTTTTCGGTGTAAAAACTATAAAATTTAGAAACTAGAAATTACTAATGTGTGCAGAAAAGTGTACAAAAATTACGATTGAATAATAAAATTGAACATTGATAATTGTTTCGGGAATTATTAAGTGTTATACTTGCTGGAAAAAAAACTTATCACGTTACAAGCTGCAAGAAATGCAAATGCTGAATTGAAATTTGGCATGCTGAAAGAGCCACATTTGTTCATGAATTTTTATGAGTTTATTTTTTAAAATTCTAATTTGTGTTTGATAGTCATTGCAATCTTAAGTGCTTTATTAGCGTATTTTTTTCTCCCTTCTTTTGATTTGCATTGCATTTTGCTTTACTGCTCAAAATCTATAAGATATAGCAACTTGAAATCCTAAAAGTATATAGAAAAATGTGCATGGAGTTCGATGGAATAAAAAAACTTATGACTCGATTATTAGTTCGAGAATTATTAACCGTTAAAATTGCAGTAAAAATCATGTTGGTCCATCTATTGTCAGCTGAAATGCAACTATTGAGTTAAAGTTTGACTTGAAGGACTATTTTGTACTATAATCTTAACTATAGTTTTTTTTGTAAAATTCCTAGTTGTTCGAAAGTTACAGTAAATTTAAGCTTTTATTTTGTTCTTTTTTCCAGCTGCTTTGCATTAAATATTGACTATTTATTCATTGCTGTTGAAAATTTATTTTTCACTTACGAGATCTTTATTTCTTTATTTATAATCTTCCGCTTGAGTAGATGTCAATCAACTGCAATAGAGCGAGAGAGAAAGAAATTGCATGTTGCCAGATATAAATCGTAACATTCATAGTAAAACTTAATAACTATCGATAAATAGCGTTCCCTATTTGAATTGTTAAAAGTTTCGTCTACGAGTTACATTACTTTGCATTTATTTCTCTATATTAATTCTCAAAATCTGTATTCCTTAGGTTAATTTTTTTGAAGTACAGATTATTATTTTTAACTTCTGTATAATCGTCTATTTTGTTACAATTAGAAGAATAACAAATGATCTTACATAATGCTACAGTAAGTGCTAATTTTGAAGAAAAAAAAATTGCATTTTGGAAGAAATAATGGCTAATAAAAAGCATACATGGCAATACTTTTATTACATTTTGTATTCATTACTTGTACTTGTTTTTTCGTTACTTTTTGGAAAAAAATTCAGAAAGTCAGAAAAGAAAAACAAATCAGAAATTAAATTTTTTTGAATTTATAAATTTAATAAATGATGAATGAGAAGTGAGAAGCAATTACGGGGGTTGGTGAGCTGAGCGAGAAGAAAATGGAGTCTCCTTCTCACTGAAGGTTTCCACTGGGACTTGAATTTTAATAATATTCAAGATGAACAAATAACTGAGTTGCAAACATAACTATAGTTTTGGGTCAAAACTGCTTTCCAGTTTGGCTTTGAACTTAATTAAAATTCAAGAAAAACAAAGAACTGAGATGTGCAAATCATTTAAGGGATTTGATTTTAAGTGAAAATCCCCGCTTTGGCTTCAGTCAGGGAATCAAAGCCTCGTTTCTTCAACTGGTTTTCAATAATAGTTGCCATTAAATTCGAAAAATGATACAATTTCTCCAAGAAGTGGAATTCACATTTATTTTATTTTTTCTGTTGAAAGTTTTCAATCATGTGGTTTATATCGTGACACAATGTGAGAATTTTCCAAGGTGGAAGAATGGAATGGAAAAAAGAATGGGAGTGTTGAAAAAGAATTTTTCAAAGTATTATTCCACTAAGTGAATAAACTATTGGTTTTGAGTAGAAGCCAGTGGTCTTGTAAAAACAGAAGAAATCTTTCGGAAGAAAAATATTTCTTTTTTGATTGTGGGTGGAAGAAATGTGTTTAAGGTTTGAGACTATAGAAAACTCGAAACCTTGGAAACAAAAGAATAGTTCAAAAGTATAGAAGAAATTATATGGTAAATTTTTTCCACCAAGAAAATATTTGATAGAAAAAAGCTTATATAAGTTTTGATGCAACGGTTCTTTTTTAGCAGAATTTGTTAAAAAAGTTTTTTTATTTTTTATTAAAGGAATGAATTTAAACTAAGAGACCAATAAAAATTTAATTGCATGCGTTCGGACTCGAAGGAAAATTATAAACTAAATGCTTTTATCCAAGAAGAAGGAATTAAAATTGAAAAAAAATGCAGCAAAAGTTTAATAGCTTTTGATTCACTTTAGTAGATAATTATTTCTTTAGAAAATAATTGATATAAAAGAAAGGAAAAAATATCATATTAATATTAAATATACTGGTGTTTGAGAAAATTTAATTTTAAAAAAATTTACACTTTCAGAAATAAAACTCTCACTTTTGACGATTCAGCAATTCGTGAACATTATTTCGTTACTTTTGAGAATTATTTCTCCCCGAAATCACGTGATTTATGACGAAAGGGGAACTTGCATGACGAAAATGTTTCTAGGATAACTATTTTTATTATTATTATTTCTATTATACACTAAAGCTCTCTGGCATTTAAATCTGAAGAACTGTAAGTATATGTTGTTTCAATTCAGTAAAATTTTGATTAATGTTTTCCGCAAAAATATTAACATTAATACCCGTGAGAATTTCTACCTGAATGTGACTTTTTCTGTTATAAGTTACAAATTTTATTTTTAACTTTTACAGAAGACTTTCTTTCCAATAATTACATAAAGTTTCAGTTATAAACAAATTTATGCAGAAAAATAAGTAGCAACATTATTTTGAAATCCTATAGTTGAATTTTAATGTTTTTTCTCAGACTGAAAAACAAAAGATCTATTTCCTGCATCAAAGGCTATTTTACTCAAAAAATTGAAAATAATAGTCCATTTGTTAATATTTTTAAATTTATTTTCATTAGTATAATACTCACATAAATTATTATAATTTTAATTAAAATTTTTTAGATGGATAATTATTTAGATCTCGATTATTTTTACTTCGATGGATAATTATTTTTAGTATTAGGCATTTCGATTATAATTTTTCGACCAAAGGGTTAAAACCAAAACTTATGACGTATTTATAAAAAGAAACTTTTTCAAGCATGTAAAAATGTGTAGTGAGTTTTTATTTAACAGTAAATAATATTTTCTACCAAATAAATGTCATATTTAAGCATAAACGTAATATTTTTTGGTTTGTATTCTATGAATAATACATTAAGGTAGCGTTATTGAAAATCAAAAGAAATTTATTATTTTTAAAAATAAAGAATCAATTCTGGTTAAACAAGAAACAAAAGAAAAAAAACCTTTTTGGAGCATTTTTTAACTATCGAATAAGGAATTCTTTGAGAATACCATTTTCTCCTTCAAGCGAAGGTCTCTTTTAGAGAAGCGAATATGGAATTTGTGTCTTTATTTGTGAAATGTTCTGAAATTGGCACCCAAGAATGGTATCGTCAATGGTTTTGAGAGACAGGCTCTTAAATATTCTTTGAGGTTGAATTTCACTTGACGCATCGAAAAAATTCGAAAAGAAATTTCTGCTTTACTTGTCAAGTGAGATTTGAGAAATTGCGATAAAAATCTGTCATCATTTCTTCACCGTTGAAATGCAGATGCATTTCCGAGCTTTTTTAAGTGCTAGAAACTATGGATAATTTTTCAGGTTTATGAAACTTGATAATGATACTAGTTTTTTTTCTTCAAAACCATTACATTAAAATTAGATAGTTTCAAACTACTTTGCATTAAAGTTTAATAAAAAAATACTGCATTTGTATTTGAGTGGAGCTAATGTTTAGAATATTTTAGTTTGAAAAAAAGAGTCTAAAAGGAAAAATGCTTTCATTTATTCCCCAGCGGAGATTACGTGTTATGCACGTTATTAAAAATGTTGGCTGTTGCTGAACTGTAATAGTTTCAAAACTAACCGAAACAATATTAAAGTGTCAAACTGAACCACATTACAGTGCAAGTTAATTTGTTATGCACAAGATCACTCCACATTATTATTCTATTTGGAAAAAAATACATTTCAACTTAACTTTTTATTAAGATTGATCCAAGTATTGATATCAAGATTCAACTTAAACAGAAATACGCTTAATCCTGTGAAATTAGGTTGTATTTAATTAAGGCTGCTGAAAATTTGCACAATATACTGATATACGTTTTGGAATGCCTTGGACCATAATATCGTTTGAATTTGCTAGTACGATGATAGGTTCAACTATATTATAACCCATATTAATGGAGCTTATTACGATTACAAGTTGCTATGATACAATTCGAAGGAATACAGGATTCAACTTAAAACTTTATTACTTGAAGCAAGCTATTATGATACTTTGGTTTGGAATTTTTCTGAGAAAGTATCATAAATAATAGTAAAGATATTATTATTTTACCTTATCCGACTTTTTGAGAGTTTAGAGTGCCGAAAAAAGAGTTTTTATTATTATATCAGTAACAAAAACTTAATGACGCATTTGTAACAAAAGAAAACGTCAGGAGAATTTAGTTTGCTATAAAAATTCTAGTTAATGGAGTATAGCTACAGAGTATGATAATCTATTTAAGAGGGTTGCCAAGAAGAAAAAAACCCAGATATAATAACTTTCATGGCAAGGGAGAATGTATGGTACACCATAATATTGAATGAGTCTGCGGCTTTGTTCAGTTGCCCCAGATTTGTTCAATATTATAATTCATAGCTCCGACATTATGGTTTAACCTATGAAAAGATTTTTTTAAGACTGCGAAGTGTGCCAATATCTTTATGATTTTAAGCATTGACAGCAAAAAAAGTTAAAAATATAGTTAAAATTATCACAATATTCCAGTTGCAGCAGGTTTGTATATTATGGTAAACCTAATCTAGATATTATAGTTCAAAACTAAACCGATTCTTTTGAAATTGGGGAGTGCTTGAGAAAGATTATCTCAGAAGAAAAAGATTAAATCAAGTTTATCTTGTGACAAAACATTTAATTATTCGAACATAATCGAAGATAATGCACTTCAGTGGTATCGAATTAAGACAGGAACTGACGATGAAAATTATTGTGAAATATTTTGGTGTATAGTTGTCACCATTTTTGGTGCCGAGGTAAACTAAATACATTTTTAAGTCGAGAACTGAAGTTCACGTGCAAAAAAAATTATAAAATAATAATGTTTTGAAGGAATCAGCACGAATTTATTACTAAAACGAGATAGTTGTTTTTAAATCGAAATTTTCTTGCCAGGAAGCCAGTAAATTTATACTAATTCGCATGAAATATGTGTAGTCAGTAAATAAACAAAAAAAAAAAAAAAAAAAAAAAAAAAAAAAAAAAAAAAAAAAAAAAANAAAAAAAAAAAAGAAAAGGAAAGAATAAATAAAACTATAACATTAAGAAAGTAAACTAAAAATATGAAAAAGCGCACTGAAATTTTTTTTAGTTTACCACAATACAAAAATTGGGGGAAAGTATACGGCAAAGATTTTTACTGCGTAAGTTGTAACCACTCTTATGACAAATAACTACCTGTATAGTTCACTTGCATTTTGCTACAACTCAGGCGAAAATATAGCTGAACTTATAGAAGATATACACAATATTATGGTCAATTTCAAAAAAACTTTTTTTTTGAGACTACGGACTTTTCGAGCATCATTTCACCATTGATTATTTAAAAAAAAGTGAATGGTTTAGTTTAGAACAAAATAATATCTAAGAGAAGTACTTTAGCAATACGAAAAGTGAATTATTGGAATCAAATTCGGGGATTGTCAAGAAAAACTAAATTGTAATTTACTTTTCAGGCTAAGGAAATCTATTTACTTTTTATTTCTCTTTTCTGAACATTATATATTTTGATAGTTTTTATAATCACATTATAAGAATACCCCTGTAATTAGTTTCATTTTTGACTGTTCATGTAATTTCTTTCTATTTAATGCCACCTTCGTCATGCAGTATTTCCCCCCAAAAAAATTTTCATGCAATTCTTGATACGATTGAACTTTTACTGCAATTCTTTTAGGTTTAGATGAAACAATTTATTATAATATAAAGTTTATGATTATTTATTTTCGAAAATATTAGCTTTGTATTTATCTTTTGTAACTTTGGTTAAAGATATTATTTTTCTAGGAAGAACTGAAGAAAAATTTTAAGGATTATAAAATTTTACTTTTCAAACTTCATTCCTTTGGTGCTAAAATATTACTATAGTTTGGATATTTTCTTATGTACTTTATTTTGTGAAATACTATATCTTGTGGGAATATATATTTTTACTAAACTTGAACTCACTCTTACGCTCCAGAGACCAGAAAAGCTAAAAGTTTTTCAAAACTAAAGAAATATAATTCTAAACTCTTCAACTAAATACTATTATAAATTTTAATCCAATTCTAGATTATTGTCTACCATGGCAACAAACATCTAAGAAATTCATATTTTATTTGAAAATGTGATTTTAAGAACGGTGATAGAATTATTAACGAATCATGTTCATTGGCGATTAAACTAGTATACTATTTAGGTTTCTGAAACTAATAGTATCTATATATTACTGTTAATAACTTACGTTACAGTTACTTACATTTTCCTGCTTTAGAATAAAGTTTTTTTATTTTATTTATTAATGATTTAAAAAGCATTAAGAACTGGCACTTTATTTGAGCTAACAAGTGTGCCCAAAGTTTAAGCAAGGTTTGCATTGAATAGAAAATTTATCAATTTACTGTTAACAACCAAGAAAATATAGTTTGACTGCTGACAGATTAGGGTTAATAAAAATGTAGCACCTCACTACAGAACAACGCGTTTTTAATGTTAAACAAGATTTTTTTCTAAAAAAATAAATAAATAAAGTTTGGCTCACAAATTTTGTCCATAATAAGGTTGGAGGGATTTAACTTCGTCAACTCTGAAGACAATTAATGAAAAATTGAAATAGACTGGCTCTATGTTGGGGGGGGGGTGATAAATACATTGGCAGTCAAATGCATACGTGTTTCAACGTGTGTGTTGGACAACATGTGGTTTCAACAAGACGGAGCAACATGTCATATAGCCAGTGAATCAAACCAATTACTTCTTGAAGCATTAATTGGTCATGTATTCTTTCGTTTTGGGAATTAGAATTGGCTCCCCAGATCATGTGACTTGAGACTGGCTTTCTATTTATGGGTATAATATGTATTTATTGATGTACAGATTAATGCGCTAAGTCTGTTAACACGTTCTTTCGTTTGAAATTAAAAATACATTTTTATGATACCAATGATTAAAAAACGAGAATTAATCAAAACTAATACTTTACTTGAGCTAATAAGTTGTAAGTGTAATTTGGAAAATAGTATCTTAATTTTATAAAAAAATTTGTTGTTCTTAAGACAATCGAAATAATTAAATAAATCGAATAAATTATAGAACATTTTATGAAATAGGCTCAAAAATAGTTGTTTTGTCTCAGTTTAATGATTTGGCAAACAACGTAGCGAGCGTGTCATTAATTTATTTTAAAACACCAAATCATTAAAATATTTTAAAACAGCAATATTTGAGCCAATTTTATTAAAATTTTCGATTGCAATAATAGAGAACAAAACATTAGCATAAAATTATGATAATTTAGATAGTTTGCAACGTTTAAAAAGCGCTTGAGAATGAAATTTATTCGAGAGAAGCACCTCTAGCGGCTTACGATGACATTTTCGGTCAAGAATTGATATGCATTTCTCTATCCTTCCAAATTGCCCTGCCTCTTCACCAAGTAAGTAGACGCGTTTTTGAATCACTCTGTATAGAACTGATGGAAAGTGTTTATGTGATCAGAAATAGAACAAAGGGCAAATATACAAAAAAAAAAAACGCTCCCTCAATTTAAAAAATAACAAACAAAAAAAACATACACGAAATATATAGAGTCATCAATTGGTATCTGTAACAGCAAAGAACAATTAAGGTAGGAAAGAGAATGTATTTACATCGTAATAGACTCATAAAATGCACATTCTTTCCGTCACCTAAAAAAGGGTTGAAATTGCGATTGACGACTGCATAAATAAATTCTGCTTGTTGTGTCTGAAGACGATTGAAACTTGTTTTAAGACACAGACGTGCAGTTGAAATTTGAGCTTTCAGCTATTTGGAAAATGATTGAAATTTTAATTATGATAAGCTCCATTTGACGATAAAATGAGTAATATTTGTTTATGAAATTACGATAAATTCAGTTTGTAGCGTTCAAGACGCAATTGAGACTTAGCAATTAAGTCTTAAGGCACTGAGTTGTCTCTTGAACTGTAAACCATCTAGATATTAAGAAGTTTTTCGGAATTTCAATTGACAATAAATTCAATTTCACGATAAAGTGACGATAAAATCTAGATATGTAGCTTCAATTGCTGTTTTCCTCGTTATCTGAGTGCAATTTTCTGATTCAATTGCTTATAATTGAAACTTGCATTTTAATCAGATATACACGTGCAATTGAAATTGAAATTTGAGTATCCTAGATGCTTGGAAAAAAAGGAGGAAACTCGATTGAATGATTCCATCGTTAGAAATATGAAAGCGAGTTAAGTAGTTGAAACTAATATTCCTTTTGTCACTCACAGTTAGAAAAGATTTTGAGTGCATTGAGTCATCAATATCGTGCAAAATTTTTGAATCGATAATTACATCATAGTACGCGTTTTAGTTATATTCTAATGGAACTTATACCTCTTAAACTTCACTACACGATACAAGTGGTTGCATTTTAAAGAAAATATGGTTTAATGCAGCATTTCATTAAAGTTACATTAAATTTTCACAATATTATGGTTAAACGTTTGTGATGGTCTTTGAAGAAAGCGTCAACTATTTTTATTAAAAATTATTTTTTGTTCTGACTTCGTTTAGTATGAGGTGTCACACGAAATGGCTAGCAAAGAGTTAATAAATAAAGAAATAATTTTAATTCTAAAAGCTAACTCATTCTATCATGCGCCTATTCTTGGACACTATAGGAAAAGAAAGTAGTTTCCTTTTGTGGGCAGTACTTTCCCATGATTCGAAGAAAAAAAAAAGACACAGTGAAAGAAAGTTTTCAGACATGGAAAAAAAAATGTTTCACAAAACCTGAGAGACAGAAGAAAAAGTTTGCACCAAAATGACACGGTTTGTGTTTGAAGTTGAAGTCCTTACCGTGACAAGATCTTCGCTATGGCGTCAAAGAATCACGCCTATTCGGAAACTTCCTTCTTTTCCTTGGCAACGAACGAAAAAAAAAAGCTTTCAAAGACTTCTTAATGCCTTGATAACTATAATTGTTGAGCATTGAGGTATGAAAGTGCTTGACTATTTGATTCAACTCTACTGGAAATAGATTTTTATTGCTTATAAAGAGGACTGCTCACAGTTTTTTCTGCTCCGTTGCAAAATAGAAAAAGTGCTTCATAGAATTAGAGTAGAGAAAATTGTTTGTATTTTCAGAGATTTATATGTTTTAATATAATTAGGTACTTGCACTTCAAGAAGAAGATCGCAGATATCCGCACATCTGACCTCTGACGTCAGCGTCAACTGGCAGTTTAAAAGCAAAATGGCGTGTTAAAATTGAACAAAGTTTCTTCAAATAAGTTAGAATGCTAATTAGTATAAAAATAATCAAATACAGCGTCGTATAGCTCATTGAATTTGTTGAAACATAATATTTTCTTCACTACATCTTTTACTTAACTTAGATTTATTATTTGTTTATGTATTTTATTGTAACCGTTATATAGTTTCATTTAGTGTTCCTGCCAATTTCGATGCATAATAAGCTTTTTTATGTTCTTCATGGCTTTGAGCCTAGTGAGGGGTCGGCAACGCTACGTTATTTTTGCAGTTTACTACAAATACAACTTTGTTACAAAAGTAGTAAACTATAACTACACATACTTTTTTTTAAATGTAGTGACAACAAACTACTTTGGAAATTAGTATCTATTTCCCTACTTTAAGAAGACAAACTTTCACTAAATGTAAGGTAATATTTAAGAAATATTTATTCTTGTTTACATGAGCCAGTTTATTATTCCGATTTTTTTTTTAATTTATTCATTTAACCTTCAACTTTCTATACCTTTCTCGACAGCGAAAATTTATTTTAAGAAATGCGAAAATTTTAAATAATTGAAATCTTTTAATTGCTTAATGTTCTTTTATTTCTTCTAAAAAATTAAGTACCTCGAAAATACGTTTCTTTCTTTTGAAATAACATCAATGTTTCATTCGCAGGTGAAAGTGTCCCGCAGTGACCTGATCGTTGAGACACGGTTTCCAGCAGATCACCGAAGTCAAGCATCACTGGCTGCGGTCAGTGTGCGGGTGGGTGACCACTTGGATCAGTCTGCGTAGGGACCGAGGGTGTGCGGTATTGGTCCTCGTTAAACCGTTCTACCGTTAAATGTTCGACTTCGCGCGCAGGTCGTCGGGCTACCGAAGATGGGGTGCCATCTCCTCTGCAGATGATTAAATTGAGATGGCGTGTCTTCGGATCATCCTCAGGGATGTTTCCCAGACCGACGCCAATATCCCATTGTGCAGCTCTAGCTCGACTTAAATGAACTACAACAGCAACGACAACAAATAAATAATGGAAATAAACAATGGTGTTCGAATTCAGCCGTAACCCTGGGTGTATTTTTGTCATGTCCTTCTTTAACTTGTTTTTAGGGCAAGGGCTTTTAAGTCGCAATTTGTAATGAGCACACAAGCCTATTAATGTATGTATAACTAGCGACCTTCCTGGCCGAGCAGTATAACAAACGGCAAAAGTTCTGTAGTATAAAGATGGCAGGTTCGAAGCCCACCTAACGCTGCACATATTTTCGTACTGTCTTTTCCGAAATGTGTTATCTGCTCTTCTACTAGACAAATACTTATAACCAGTACTTATGTGATTGAGCACTCTAGCCTGCATACGTATGGGTACTAATAAACAAATAATCAAAGGTGGGACCTGTTTGATTTTGACTTGAAACTTTGCTGTGTTGTTATGAACTTAGCTTACTTTTTATGAACTTTGCCTGCCTGAATATAAACTTGGCTTTTTTATTATGAAATTAGTGGTGTCTCTATAGAATTGGCAACTTTATCATGAATTTTTCTGACTTATTATGAACATGAGTGTTTCAAAATGACAGTCAGTGTTCAGACGATCCAGTGTTATTATAAAATTGGCTGTCCTATTATGAAACTTGTTGCGTGATTACAAACTTGACTATTTTATTATGAACTTGACTGTGTGACTATAAATTTGGCAGTTTTATTATGAACTTTATTGTATTAAAACTCTGCATGGTTACTTGAATCACACTAGATGCTTCAGATGATCACAAACTTCAATCCTCATTCATTTCTTAATGGATATCCTTCTACAGTGTCCTCCAGTGGACTGATTTCAAAGACACGGTTCTAAGTAGAGCACCGAAATCAAGCATTGCTGGTTGCGGTCAGTAAGCGTGTGATTTATCACTTAGATCAGTCTGCTTAAGGACTGAGAGTGCACTGTATCGGTTTTTGTTAAACTGTTCATCAGTAAAGTGTTCTATTTGGCACGCATCCCCTCTGCAGAGATTCAAAATTGTGATGGCAAGTTTTCGGATCATCTCAGGGTAGTTGTAGTTCATTTACGTCGCACTAGAGCTACACAATGGGATATTGGCGATGGTCTGGAAAACATCCCTGAGGATGATCCGAAGATATGGCATCACAATTTTGATCCTCTGCAGAGGGGATGGCACCCCTGCAATAGTAGCCCGACGACCTGCGCGTGAAGTCGAGCCGCACACGTTCACCCCTACAGTAACGCACACGCTCGGTCCCTACGCAGACTGATCCAAGTGGTCACCCATCCGCACACTGACTGCAGCCAGTGATGCTTGACTTCGATGATCTGCTGGGAACCGTGTCTTAATGATCAGTCCACTGCAGGATATCATCTCAGGGATGTTTCCAGATGGTCGCCAATAGCCCATAGTGCAATCCTAGTGCGAAATAAATAAAGTACCTACCATCTACTGTAAAACTCATCCACTCACCTTAAAGTAATTGACAAATGAGCTATAAAAGTATTTCGACAAACAGCCTCAAAATGCCCATCATCATCATCAGCAGCAAAGGATAATAGGGAACACCTTTGCTGATTGCCAAACGCTGTGGGAAGCCTGGAGGTAGCGTGTTTGAAACCCTCTGTTACCCTGAATGTACCTTCGTGCAACCCTTCTCTGTATTTTACTGTCTGTCTTTCTACTTGACAAAGGCTTAGAAGATTTAATTGAGCACAAAGCCTGCAAATGTATGTTGTACAAATAAACGATTATAAAACGTTCTTCGTATGTATCACTCAAGGATGCATAAATTATGCTTTGTTTGTTTTGTTCACTGACGTCGCACTAGAGCTGCACAATGGGTTTGTCGAGAAACTGCGACGAACAATCTAACTTTAAAATTTTAACTGTAACTGTAGCGAGGCGGAAGTTTTGTAAACAGAAGGGGAATGATCGCCNGCACGCGAAGTCGAGCACTTTACGCTAGAACAGTTTAACGAGGACCAATACCGCACACGCACGGTCCCTACGCAGACTGATCCAAGTGGTAACCCACCCGCACGCTGACCGCAGCCAATGATGCTTGACTTCGGTGATCTGCTGGGAACCGTGTTTTAACGATCAGTCCACTGCGGGACGAATAAAGTATGCAATGAATATGTAATGTGTTGTACCATGAACTTGTACTTGAATGCATAATTTATAAAGACAAATAAATAAAAAAATTTTAACTTTACAAAAGCATTATCGGTATATTGATAATTTCAGATACATTATTTCAAACATTTGTTTACTTTCCAAAACTTGAGTTACATGGAATTTTTACTTTTTCTGATCTCTCATACTTATCTTGGGTGTTTAGGTAAGTACCTATTTCATTAATTCTTCGTAAATATTAACTTTCACAAATCTTCTACTTAGAAACTTTTAAGCAAAAAATTTAACATTTTGAAATATTACATCAATGCACAGAGTTTTCTGCAATCTAAGCATTTTTAAAATCTTTGTCAATAATGTAATCAACTCTGCATAAATTAATTTTCTAAGAGCTGAATCTGTCAAAACACAAACAAGTGAGGTGAGAGAAGTAACATCAAAAACATTTTACTTGTTGATAAAATTTGGAGAAAATTTTACTAATATTTCTATTAATATTTGTTTCCATCAGCTATTCTGGTTTCTTCAATCTCGCCGTCCTCGCAAGAAATTTGTTAAGTTTCGATATCTTTCTTATTGGCTGCAAATTAATATTTACTCATTTAAGTCTTTATTTTCAAACTTTAAAGTGCAGATTTTTCACTTCAATTTTGACAAAGATTTTAAAATTGCATTGTATATTAAGAGAGATAATTAAGGCATATTCTATATTTAGTAAAATAATAACAATTTCTTTTAAGTTAAAATATAGCTTACTATCAAAACATCTTTGACTTCTTTTATTCAATATTTATATACATTTGATTTATATATAAGTTTGTATTTCAGCAAAACTGCTTTCTCTGTATGCATAGTTTAGTTCTCTGTATATAAGTCTAAACGGATAAAAATCGTTAAGTCCCGCAGTGGACTGATCGTTAAGACACGGTTCTCAGCAGATCACCGAAGTCAAGCATCACTGGCTGCGGTCAGTGTGCGGGTGGGTGACCACTTGGATTAGTCTACGTAGGGACCGAGGGTGTGCGGTATTGGTCCTCGTTAAACTGTTCTACCGTAAAGTGCTCGACTTCGTGTGCAGGTCGTCGGGCTACCAAAGCGGGGATGCCATCCCCTCTGCAAAGGATCAAAATTGTGATGGTATGTCTTCGGATCATCCTCAGGGATGTTTCCCAGACCGTCGCCAATAGCCCATTGTGCAGCTCTAGTGCGATGTAAATTAACTACAACAACAAATATCGTTAAATGAGCACAATTAGTGTCACATAAACAGATATATAAAAGTTCCGATTCTGTAATGGTTAGCTTGTAACTATTACTTACTTGTAATTTATTCTGATCTCCTTGCTTCCCGATATCTATTATGTGTTACGACATTGAAGAAGTCATTATACAAAATGTTCCGTAAAGATCACTCTTAATATGCATTTTTAGAATTCTTACTCTAACGAAAACATAACGGTGTACACATTGGCCAAATGAAGAATTTGCATGTAATTCTTTTCAGCATCTGTTTGTATCTTAATTACGTGTACCGACATTGAAGAAGGCATTCCACAAAATGTTCCGTAAAGGCAGCTCTTAATATGAATTTTTAGAATTCTTACCAAAAATGTAAACATAACGTTATGTACAATGGGGCTGCAAATCAATATTTAAATCAGATTAAGCAATAGCGCTATCTAAATCTGACAAACCATAGCACAGGAGGGAAAATGTAATAAACTAGAATACAAGTTTGATTGCAACAAAGATATTAAAGGTGATTATTCGAAACGCCTTCAAGTCACAATATCCAATTAAACTTGTTTCAATTTTTAACGCATTGTTCTCCACTATTATTTATCAGATTTATATAGCGCTTTTTTTATGCTCTTAAATATTGATTACGACTCTTAATTTGGACGTTTTTTTGCTCTCAGTTTTGATAAGGATTCCAAAAATACATATTATTGGTGGTCTTTTGAGCACCATGAAAATTTAAACCGTTGCACGTTCGTATAAGGGATGTTATTTGTGCTTTTTTCTCGTCGTTCAGATTTTCACAAATTTTTGTTTTAAAACGCATTCCATGAAAGCAATTTAATCATTTTTTCATTGCCTTTAAGTTATCATAAATTTTTTTAAAAAATAACTCTTTATATTTACTTTTCTGAATGCATTTAGTTTATTTTGCATCTGATAGCAAATGTAGTGCATTTTTACTTCAATAAAAATGCGTTTTTTTTTCTTTTAAAGTTTTGAGATTTTCCCACAAAATTTATAATTAAAAGAACGATCTTATTAACAATATTTGTTTTTAAAAAATTAGTATACAATGATATTTCAAAAGTTATTTCTTATGTTCAGTAAACTATTTACTGATTATTTTTATAGTTTTTCATAGAGATTCAAAATATTGATAGAATCGAGGGTAAAATTTTTTTTCTTTTGAAAATTTTAGATAAAAGTAGTAAAATACACTAGGCATTCTTATGCTCTTTAATGAATATGAATTAGATGAGTGAGAAATTTATAACCTCAGAAATATTTTATTAAAAATTTTGAGCCTAGAAAAATAAAATTTGCTGTTTTCTCAAAATCAGCGTTCGCAAACTTTTACCAGAGTAATTAACTTTTAGAAAATTATCTTTGCTAGTGGAAAGAAATTATAAGATAGGAAAACTTCTGAATGCTTCTTTGCAGTATTTTTGTCAGAAACTGAATTTTCAAATTTTTTAATCTATTCTAAAGGCATTTAAAGTAAGTAAATTCGAAATATTCTATTGTTTAAGCATTTATAATGCGGAATTAAGCAATTAAAAGAAAATTAGCCACTTTATAAAATATTTCATATTTACGAAAGTATATTTAAAATTCATGCTTATGAAGTATCTAACTTCATTTCTTAATTTTAATAAAAAAAATGAATTGAAAAGACTTTTAAAGGTGTTTTTAATTTTTGTCCAAGTAAAATTGTTAAATTTAAGAATTATTTTTGATATAAGCTACTTATTTAAAACTGCGTAAGTTTATTTTCTTAAAAAGTGTCTAGTTTAGAAATTTATTTTATAATTGGAAATTTATACAAGGTGTGCATAATAATTTAGAAATCATGGTAATATATTGTTTCAAATTAGTTGTTGCCAGATTTATAAATAAATTCATAATTTATTATTACTTCAAAAAGGAATATCTCGATTTAAGATTATATTGAATCACACAACTTTCGAATAAAATTTTTCAACTTCTTTGCAAGAACTTTGAAAAATATATAATAATTTGATTTAAGTATTAGTTTGTAATTTTTTTAAATCTTCGAAATAAATATTAATACGTTGTTAATATTTATAATTTCTTATTTATAATTTTTAATTTCTAAATTTACGCGTGTTGTGTTTAAAATATTCTTCGTTTATTCCCCAGAGGTATGAAATAAAAACTTTAACATAAATTCTTCTTCTCTCTCTGAATGATATTATCAATATCATTAAAATATATATTACTTAAAAATATAACTACGTTTTTACTTTTAAATCTTTAATTATACTGTTGATTTTAAATATAAGTACACTACATCTTATGAATGAATATTAATACATTATTGTCTTATAAATAAAAAATATCTGATAATATTTAGAACCTAAAAAAGTTGAGACCATTTTCTTGAAATTTTAAAAAACAATCGAAGAGATAAACTTTAAAATGTTTTGTTCAGTCTTCATAAACTTAAAATCTGAATTTACTATTCTAAGTCTCAAATTAGTGTTTTATTCTTTTCAAGAATGAATTCAAGGAAACGGTTATCGAATAAAAAAAAAACTGAGAAAATGATGCTTTTTGAGCGAAAGAAAAATTATGTGAAAGCCAAAAAGAAAAACTTAAAAGTGAATATAAAACTTGGCGTGTGATGCCACAATTGGCATTACATATTTACTTTCTATTCTTTTAAAATATCTTTCATTTCTTAAGATTTTTTTTATTAATAGAATTATACATTTAAAATAAATCAAAAACTTAATCTTTTAAAACGAACACGAACATAAAATATTTATTTCTTCTCTTCTAGATCAATGTAACGGATACTTTTTTTATTTCATTACTAGGCAGACTTATTAATTCACTGTCGCCTCTAATCGAAATCAAAAATCTATTTATAACTTTTTAGTCTAAATTTCCAACAGCTAAATGTTTCGGTTGCATGGTTGTAATAATTCTCATAAATTTGTTGGCGATTCGTAATCGCGAAGGTATTCTTTTAAACCCATTTTGATATGCTGATTGGCTTTGTTTTGGCTATGATATATTATGATAAATCGCCAAATTATAGATCTTCTACCCATACTTTCTACGTCCGTTGGGAATAATTATAATTACTTGGAATTCAAATTTTGTGGTGACTAGGAGTCCCCTTTGGGGCGCTGCTGTCCCAGTCATCCTAACGGTTTAAAAAGATATGCAACCGTAACGAAATGATAACAAAAACTTCTTGATGTGGAAGTTATATTTCCTTGATCCCTTCAAGGGATTTATTTTTGATAATTGGTAATTATTATGATGATTTGTATTGATGGCCATTCTCTATAATCTTCAAGAAATATTGCTTAATAAATTGGATTTTCATATTCACGATTCATATTAATTTCCTGGACACTTTCATTTTTTTCCATCCATTTACTTTTATTAACGGCCAATACGAACAATAATGAATTAAAATAAATTTCACTATACGAATATTGGTGGCTAAGGACGGAGGACCAAACCTCCCCCACATGGCGATTCAGAAATTAGTTTGGCGAATACTTAATCTGACAATCTCTTGCCTTTACTTATTGGTTTTGTTCCATATAAACATTTAAAATTGATTAAAAACTCAATAAATGTTGTTTAAAAGTAGTATTTTAAATAAGTATATACATGATAAATGCAATTTTCAATGAAAATACCTATATTTGGTACATAGTTAAAACTGTACAATTCATAAGTAACCCTGAAAGTTATTCACTTATTTTTTTAAAAAAAATGGGAGAAAATAAGCTTTCAAAAAGTATTAATTTAGATAGTTTGATAAAGTAATACCAATGTTACAGACATTTATTTTTAACAATAAACATTTTTTAATAACTTATATAATAATTTGAAACTGAAGAGAGAAATGGTTTAAGGTGGAAACATGAATTTGTGATAAATTTCCTTATTTAGCCATGTAAGATAATTACTAACATTTTTCTATTATAATTTCAGAATTTATTTTTAAGTAAAATAAATATTTCAAACATTCATATTTAACAATACACATTTTTTAATTACACAAATAATAATTTGACCCCGAATGGTGTTCTATATTGAAACATCTAAATTGATTCAAGACACAACATCGGAATAAATTTCACCCAGAAAAATAAAAATTTCGAACATTTAACAATACACATTTATTAATTACTCATAATAAATAATTTAGCGCTGTATACTCAATTAAATTGGTTCAAGATAAAACATCAGAATATATTTCACCAAGAAAAATATTTCAGGCATTTATAATTAACAATAATACACATTTTTAAATTACTTAAATAAAAATTTGACTCTGCATTCTCTAAACAATTGGTTTAAGCTAGAGTAAATTTAATAAATAAATGAATATTTCTAACATTTATACTTAGCAGAACATTTTTTTTATAACTTTAATAATTTGAAAAAAAATGGCTCAAGATAGAACTCCAAATTTATTTGTGTTAGACTAACTCTGAAAATAATACTATGCTCTAAAAATATTTTCTGACGTTTTTTTTTTATTATTATTTTTGATAGAATTTCAAATTCAAAATAAGAAAAAAACTACTTTTTTTAACTTTCAAACATCTTTATGATAGATTACATCAAATAAAATATTTCCCTCACTTTTGAGGTAAAACAAAATTCTTTCAAAAATAGATGATTGAAGTCAACGTTTTATTTTTATATTTTGAACAAAAGCATATCGCATTTGGAAATAATATTTCTTCTTCGTATGCAACAACCTTGCAAAAATGTTTCGTTGCGAAAATAGGAAACATTTGTAGGATATAAAATATCCCTCATTGAAATTGAAAAGGTTGGGCTTGTATAAATTTTATTTCTTGATTCAAAAAGGTTTCTTTTTATTATCTATGTACTTGAAAGTTTATTTTTTGCGATTTTGTAGACTTTTATCAGTTACTTTACGAAAATGACAATAACAGAGTAGTTCTTAGAGAAATCTATCAAACGTTAAACTGAATATTTTTTCTATGATCTTTTTTAATACGGAATCACGCATTTGATTGTCTAAATAACATTAATCATTCTTACAAAGGAAGTTTAAGCTTTTTTGATAAAAAAAATCAATTGTTTTAAATAAAACTAACATTATTTCGCTATCTATTAGTATTTTAAAGTAAGATCTTTAAGAGAAAATTCTTTCTTTCTTTTCTTGAAAAATTCAATTTGATAAAAAAGTTGTCTTCAATTGCAAAACATCAAGTCCGTGGGAATGTACCTTAATTTTCGCCTTGTTTGGGTCATATATGCAAACTTTAATTTCTTAAAAAAGTGAAGGTATAACAAATTAGTAACAAATTTAAGAATGGAAAATAACAGAAATATACACCGAAGAGCCATTACATTATGACCACCCTGCTAATAACATGTATGACCACCTTTAGCTCTCAAAACTGCTAGCACCCACCGTGGCATTGATTCCACAAAGTGCTGATAGGTAGTCTGAGGTATCTGGTACCAAGCGCTCACCAACTGGTCCTACAATTCCCTCACATTGCGAGGGGGTAGCGAGGCAGCACGAATTTGGCTTTCCAAGTAGGACCACAAATGTTCTATTGGATTAAAGTTAGGTGAATTTGGGGGCCAGCATGACTTGAAAGTCACTGGAATGTTCCTCGAACCAATCCATGACAATTCGACCCTTATGACATGGTGCATTATCCTGTAGGTAAACACCATCCCCCGCAGGAAAAACTGTTGCCATGAATGGGTGAACCTGGTCTGTAACTATGTTTAAGTAGCTTACAAACGTCAGGGATTGTTCTATGAGGATTATGGGTCCTAATGTGCCCCACGAAAACATTGTTCCTGGGTGAGAAACCATGAAAACCTGGGAGAGTCCATTGTTATAGATGGTGGGTGGTCATAATGTAATGACTCTTCGGTGTATATATTAAACTTAACATTTAGATTCTCTGGAATTTTCTGAAAAACCGGAATTTTCATGAAAAGAACTCAGATTTTAATTTCAAACTCAATATTTTTCAATTTCCAGCTCAATATTACAAACTTTTCTGTAGATTCTAAATCAGATTAAGGTTTCGATGTAGACTCCGCGAAACTGTCATATTTCGTATATAAACTTTATTAAGCCAGTTTTTAACTGCTACTTTGCATTCTAACTTTTACATTTTTGAATTTGAAAAAAAATTTGTTTTACATTTCGCATAAAAAAATAATTTTATTTCTTTTTTTTACTGAAAATTACTAACTCCCAAAATTGCGAACTCCTCTTTTTATGAATTCCCTTAAACATAAATAGTTTTCAAATTAGCATTTTTTTGTAAATGCCTTGTAACATCTTGGACAGCTGACCCCGAGTACATTCCCCTCTGGCATCCGGTGTCTCCCCTCGAAATTCTAAGAACTCGATGCACCTGCAAAAAAGAGGAGAAAGACTGGACTCTGTAACAGAGGCGACAGGCAGTCTGGTGAGACGAAGCATCCTGAGCGGACCTTGTGCCGTCTCGATTTGAGAACTTTTTATTACATAATTTTGTGTTCGGTAGAAGTGATGATAATTGTAAATAACGGTGTATATNGACATGACTTGAAAGTCACTGGAATGTTCCTCGAACCAATCCATGACAATTCGACCCTTATGACATGGTGCATTGTCCTGTTGGTAAACACCATCCCCCGCAGGAAAAACTGTTGCCATGAATGGGTGAACCTGGTCTGGAACTATGTTCAAGTAGCTTACAGACATCAGGGATTGTTCTATGAATATTATGGGTCCTAATGTGCCAAATGAAAACATTGTTCCTGGTCGAGAAATCATGAAAACCTGGGAGAGCCCATTGTTATAGATGGTGGGTGGTCATAATGTAATGGCTCTTCGGTGTATATATTAAACTTAACATTAAGATTTTCTGAAATTTTCAGAAAAACCGGAATTTTCATAAAAAGAACTCAGATTTTAATTTCAAACTCAATATTTTTCAATTTTTAGCTCAATATTACAAACTCTTACGTAGATTCTGAATTAGATTAAGGTTTCGATGTAGACTCCGCGAAACTGTCATATTTCGTATGTAAACTTTATTAAGCCAGTTTTTAACTGCTACTTTGCATTCTAACTTTTACATTTTTGAATTTGAAAACAAATTTGTTTTACATTTCACATCAAAAAATTAATTTTATTTCTTTTTTTACTAAAAATTACAAGCTCCCAAAATTGCAAACTCCTCTTTTTATGAATTCCCCTAAACATAAATAGTTTTCAAATTAACATTTTTTTGTAAATGCCTCTATGCTTTTAGTGCCTTTTTTGAATTCCGAAAAGAGAAGTTTTTAATTACTTACCCCATTTATACAGGCTATTCCGAAATGCTCCCCATTTATATCTATTTTTAGAATATGGAGACAGAAAAAAATGAGCAAATTTGGGCCCTTAAACCAATATTTGTATTAAAAAAAAATCAAAGAACTTTAGAAAAATGTGACTTATCATTAGCGAGGAAGGTGGATCAAAATACTTAACTAGTTTGATTACCCGACGAAACCGTAAAGTTTCATCTGATTCTTGTTGCAGTTACTTCCAGCAATGAAATAGGTTGTGATGCTTTTAATGCAGCTTTTTTTTATGATTTGCATGTGTACTCCACGTTTAAATATATACGACCACGCTACGACTGCTGCCTATGCTATTTCGATAAGTTTCTTTTAACTAGGATTCCAAAAATATGTATACAGAGTAGTGATAAGAAAACACCATATTAAAACAAACTGGTAAAACTGAACCTTAAAATTTTTTAAAAAAGTTTTTTTATTTCTGAGCAGATTTGAACTTTTTATTTTTACTTTCGTTTCTTGTAACGAAAGTAAAAATATAGCCATGTATGGTGATAATGGGCAGTATTGCCATATATGGTGATATCCGTTTCTTAGCGTATCAGAGCTCAATAGACAAAATCAACATCCTCACATGATCTTTCCAAACTTACATTATAGATCCATATTTATTTACTGAAAATCTTGGGAATATGCGAGCTAATTGGATGACTTTTTAAAGTTATTATGCTGTGGAAATATAAAAGAGGATGCTGAATTTCGCGATAAGGCTTTTGTTCAAAGTAGATTGTTTCGTAAAACTTGTTTCATAAATGTATAATTTTCATAGCAATATAGTTGCGTAGTTGCATTTTTTTATTATATAATTTATAATAATACTATTATAGTTACTATTATAAAATCGCTAGCAGTACAATTTACACCAATTGTCTGAGTCTTTTATTAATGACAAAAAGGCAAAGCAGTCTTAAAGTTAGATTTACAGTTTACTGCATTGGAATATTAAGAATTGTTTTTAATATTTGGTCTGAAAGAGGATTTTTGACTAAGCCAAGGAAATTTTTCAGGCTGAATTGGCTCAATATTTATAAATAGGCATTAAAAATTCTGTTTCTTTTTTCAAATAAACTTGCGAAAGTAAAGTGTTTGCTATAAAGCAAACATTTTGTAATAGTAACATAAGTGTGATTAAAACGCGTTTGAAGTTTTAAAAAAATGTCTTAATCCTGTTTATGTAACTGAGTTCTCAATTTTATTGAGAAGAAAATTAACAATTTTAATCCAAATAATATTTCAGTAAAATTGCTAATTTTCAATAAATTCTTAAAATTGTTAATAGATAAGTAAAGTAATGAAATCATTCAAAAAGTTGTGAGATTTGATATAAAATTTCGTCTTAAAAATTAAAATTTCATCAGAAAAAACTCGATAGGGTAATGATCAAGTCAAAACTGAAATCTAATAATCTATTGAAATACAAAATTGATCTAAGAAAACAAATAAAATATTAAAAACTAATCAAAATTTATATTTAAGCCACATATTTCAACGGGTGCGGTTAGCTTGCCTAACTGCGAAGCCTATGGCTGTGGGTTCGAATCCCGCTCTGGGCATGTATATTTCCCTCTATGTGTTGTCCTCTGTAGTGCGTGATGTGTGAATGTGGCCCACCCTATGAACGGGTATTTGTGGCAGTGTGGGATGGGTAATGTTGCCCGCCTCCGTGACTTCAGTTCACAGGTGCCCACTGGGTAACGTTAAATGAGCAACACTTCAGGTATCTTCCGAGGTGAAGAACGAAAAGTTCAGTACCCACCGTAACAAAAAGAAGCAAAAAAAAATAATACTTTATTGGGAGACAAACAATAATTTAGAAAAAGTTAGAGACTAAATAGTTCTACAACGTAAGGTAAACAAGTGTGTGAAAGTTGGTTACATGGTTACGGAGCAAAATGTTCCTTAGTATGGCCATGTTTAATTTTTTAACAACAAAAGAATGGTCATCTTATTCACCAGACTGGAATACAACAGTATTTTCATTTTGACCACTTTTAAAGACAAGGAATTGTGATAGATAAGTCCCTCACGGTTTTTGCCATAAGACTCCATCATATAATAGCATATACTTCACAATTTGACAAAACATCTAATAAGATTCAGACTACTCTTAACATACAGTCCCGCAGTGGACTGATCGTTAAGACACGGTTCCCAGCAGATAACCGAAATCAAGCATCACTGGTTACGGTCAGTGTGCGGGTGGGTGACCACTTGCATCAGCCTACGTAGGGACCGAGGGTGTGCGGTATGGGTCCTCGTTGAACTGCTCTACCGTAAAGTGCTCGACTTCGCGTGCAGGTCGTCGGGCTACTGAAGCGGGGGTGCCATCCCCTCTGCAGAGGATCAAAATTGTGATGGCATGTCTTCGGATCAGCCTCCAGGGATGTTTCCCAGACCGTCGCCAATAGCCCATTGTGCAGCTGTAGTGCGACATAAATGAACAACAACAACAACATAACATAGACTTCATAAGTTGGCATAAAAATTTATTAGACTCAGGCATCCTTAGAATATATTTTTTGAAAAATATTTTAAAATATTATACAAAATATCAGAATATGAATTGCAGCCAAAATCTAAAACTTTTGTGACACGTTCATAGCTTTGCATAAAGGCCAAATTCAGACACAAAAATTAAATATTAGATTTCCTTTCTTCTTTCTTCTTTTTTGATATAAAACTTGTTGAATTTGTAGTCTGATTTATTTCCAGTCTTTTATTTCATTTGTACAATTGTATCTTTAAAAACAACGAAGATTTAGATTAATTTTGAAAATTGATCTCAATGTATTTTTTTTTCCATATCAAAAATTTAGATAAATTGGTAAGACGAAAGTCCCTTTCAATGTGAAGAGACTAGTAATAGAAAGTTTCTATTTTCCATCATCAACCACACCACTTTAGAGTACAAACTTGCAGTCATATGCAGATGCCTAGGAGGGACCAAATCAGGCTACCAATAGTGTCAGGAACTGTATCAGAGGAAATCCGGATTACATTCGAGATTCATGAGCACGAACTTCTAGAAAATTATTCAATTGTAACACACATAGAATGATCAACGCGTCCAATTTCAGGAGGCGGAAACCCTTTTTGCGATTGAAAGTGCCCATTGATAAATGCCAAAAAAGGAACTGGTAGAGAGGGATATTGCTAGAAAGGGGTGACTGATTTCCTAGGTATTGCGTTCTACTGTTGGACTCCCTATGGTAGGGAGTTTTAAAAATTCGAATTCCACCCCAAAAGGGATTGGAAAGTCAGTGGCCGATTTTTCAACCTGGGCCATTTCTTTCCTTTCAGCATTCTACAGCATATACTTCATTCCTAAAATGAATCTTTTTGATTCACACTCACTACGTATTTAACATAACTATATATATATATATATATA